>NC_089587.1:47608633-47935300 GCF_019320115.1 Miscanthus floridulus
CTCCTCCCCGATCTAATCAGATCCATCCAAATCTAATCCAATGGTTGTCATTCGCCTGTTACTTTTGTTAAAGAGCCCCTCGGGTTCTCAATAATCCGGCCCGCCGTCCTTGGCTCTGTTTTAAATCCGATTTAGATTTATTTTATTTCAAAAATAAGATTAATCTATTTACAGTTTTACCACTAGTTTTATTTAAGCTATAACTTCTTCATTTTAACTCCGTTTTGATCCGTTCAAGTTGTGTTAGATTCGTAATTACGTAATCTACATGTTCATACCACTGTTAAATATGTTTTCAACTTTTGAAAATCAAGATTAGTTTTAATCTATTATTTCATTAAAGGAAATCTTATTTAATTCATAACTTTTTCGTTATAGCTCCGGTTTTTGTGATCTTCGCGTCTATGTGTTCATAGCGAGACGTAGATTCGTTTTACAAACTTTTCATCTTGATTCTAAGTTGTTGGTGTACTGTTCTAATCTATAGCCTTTGTTTGCTATGCTTGATTGCTTCTGGATGCTTGTATGTTGTTGTGTTGATCGAGTATAGACGGTGAGCAATTCGTGGGTGATCAAGAGTACTACTTTGACGAATAGGATCAGCAGAAACACTTTGATCAAGGAATATATAACATGGAACTATCCTTGTTTCCTATTAACCGTAATACATTTAATTCATATATGCATGTGTCCCCTTGATAAGGATTTCCTAGAATTGTACTCATACCTTGTCACCTATGGGATACGCATTGGGTAGCTATTACTAGTGCTCAACAAAACCATGATCTTGTAACGACTAATGTTATATGCAACAAACATAAAATATGACTTTTTAGCAACTTGATAAAAGGGGTTGGAGTATTTAGCTACTTTCTAAATGCTTCAGGTTCCTTTTCTTAAGGACTTATCTGTAAGTGATCATCGGGGACTTACAGTACAACTGTGAGGGCCATATGGCTCTGGCTTTAGCTCAGTACAAGGACCTTTTCTAGCTTGTTAGAGGTTACCGAAAGGCACAAATGGGGTGTGTTTTGGGGTGGGTGTAGTGCGGCCTCTGTCCTTGTGTGTATAGCCTACGCGGAATGTGCCATCGGGAAGGGGAGCCCTACATTTGCAGGGCACAGAAACCTAGCGGACCTAACTTGTTAGACGAACCTTTGAAAGGCTTCATAGTGTACCCTGCCTGCTCACCTTGGTAGTGTTTTGGGGACTTGCAAACCCCGAGCAAGTGGGAAACACGACTCATAGTGAAAGTGTACAACCTCTGTAGAGTGTAAAACTGGTATATCAGTTGTTCTCACGGTCACGAGCGGCCTTAGAACCCTTATGGAATAGATGATCACTATTAATTATTTATTTATGCTATTCATTAATCATGTTTACACTGATCATGTGTTTACTATGGGATTATGACAACTTGATGCTATTCATATGCTAAAATTGTGACAACTAAAAGCTAAATGTTGTTAAACCTGTGTCAAGTCTTTTGAGCCTCATAAACCCCATGTTACACTTGTTGAGTATGACATGTACTTACGCTTGTTTATTTTCATTATTTGGACAAAAATCCTGGATGGGTAACAGATTGCTATGGTAACAACGACTTTCCTAAGAATTATAAGTCTTGTGGTCAACCAGTTGATGTCCCTGTGCTATGGAGCTTCCGCGAGAGAGTTATCTTTATATTTTCGCTATATTTATGTGAAGACTATGTGATAATATTCATGATGTAATAAACACTTGCGATGGTACTTTTCATAATTTGTCAGCTTATGTATGTGATTGATCTCTGGGCGCACATAACATTATGCATCATATTTTATCTTTAAAATTGTGTGTGACAAATTGGTATCAGAGTCGTGTTGACTGTAGGATGCAAGCCTAGTTTGTAATGGTCGTTTTTAGCCTCTTATGCTCCACTCATTTCATGCTTACTACCTCACTCTTGTTATTTGCTAAATTTTATGCTTCTTTCGTCTCACTGTATTATGAAAATTATTGCTTCTAATCTAACTAAATCTCACTCTGTAGATGCCTTGTGCCAACAAGACCGCTTGCATCAGCACCGAAGGCTACTACCCGCCTCGTTCCTTCTATGAACCTATGGAACCACGTGAAGAGGAACCCCAGGAGCAGGGGAACGCCCGCCTGCACCTGCACCCGTGCCGAAGCTACTCCAGGAAGAGCCAGAAGTTGAGGAAGAACCTGTGGAGGTCATTGTAGTGGAAGATGATGATGACGAGGAGGACACCGCTCAAGGAGATGGCCAACCCCCGTCACCACCACAAGATGATCTAGCTAGGGAAGATGTGCCGCCCCTGCCTTAGGGTGGACTGTGAAGACCTATGACAAGCAGGGATGTGACTCCTCCACTTCACACTACCGACTGGTGGGGATCCTCCTTGCCTACTACACTGACTAGAATGTATCTATGGAGTATGTTTGCAATGAGTATACGCACCCTCTAGAGGACACTTATTGGAAGTCTAGGGCATGCATCTACATTAAGGATGAAGAGAACGGTGCATACCAGCTAGACACGAACTATTCCCATTGGGGTCGTCGTGCCACCATGGAGGATAGCATAGAAGACGCAACCTTTGAAGCATGCTCGGGTCTCTATGGCCACCGCTTTGATGATATGAAGGGGGATCAATATCGTTTCGGCCCTTGCCAACACTCTGGATTGGAATGGGCAATGATGGACCCTGAAGGCATGGATCCAACCACTCAAGTGATGGTAGATTTTGCCTATGATTTAGTGAAGAATAATCGGCGGTTGGAGGGTCAGTTGAAGGCACAAGGGAAGTCTCTCAAGAGGCGCCAACGAGTGATAGATGACCACAGGGTGTGCCTCAACTTGCCAAGGATTTATGAGAAGATTCCCCATAAACCTCGTCAATAGGTGTTGGAGTCCCTTTATGTAATAAAACACTAGTAGCACGGGTTGAGTTGAGTCAAGTTGAGTCTAGTAGTGTTGTGTGAACTTTGGTGTGTCTAGTTGATTTATTATTATGTTTATGTGTGAGTTGGATTTTTGTAATGAGTGCTGGGACCTTGCGGGCATGTCCACAAGTTCCATAGTTAAGAATATTAAGTTTATGGAATGAATAGTTGGGTTAGTTTATTCTGTTCTCTTAGTTTTGTTTTTCGGAACAGTCTGCCTTTATCACGATGCCTATTTAAATATGCTAGACCAAATGTTATCAAATTTTTATGGGAATAACTAGACTTAAGTATCTTTCAAATACCACTGGAATCACCTTTTATTTGATCTAGTTCAAGAGATATAGCTGTTTAAGTTGAAGTTTTTGCGCCTAGTTTCGGTTGTGTCCTATTTTTATTAACATAACGATAGAATCTTGGCATGTGATCTAAATAAAAGTTGTAGATAATTTCTTAAGATTTCCAGCCATATAAAGAATGCCTCTTTTGGATATCTAAAACTCAAGATATGATTGTTTTACCGAACTGCTGATGTTGTAACTCGCCCAGAAAGTTTTTAGATTGCATTCTTTATCTCTATAAGTGCCTTTAGCTTGGAAATCTCAAAGTTTGAATGTTTGTGTTGGATGACAGATGGCTAGAAGAGGAAGAGGCAGGGGTCATGGAGGTATTCCCCCAAATCCACCACCAGCACCGCCACCTATGATTGAGCAGCTTTTGGTGGTGCAGACATAGCTTATGCAAGCTCTGGTGCAGAATCAGCAGAATCATTCAATTGGTGGGGCACCGCGTGACAAGCATGGTGAATTCTTGAAGGGCCATCCCCCGATGTTTTCTCATGCCACTAATCCACTAGAAGCAGATGACTGGCTTCGTGCGATGGAAAAGCAACTGAATATAGCGCAGTGCGATGATCAACAGAAGGTGTTGTACGTGTCGGAACAACTTCAGGGAGAAGCTCAGGACTGGTGGGAGGCTTTTGAGTATGGGCGTCCCAATAATGCTCCTGCTATCACTTGGCAGGAATTTAGAGAGAATTTCATATCCTACTATATACCTGAAGGATTGATAGAGCTAAAGCAGGAGGGATTCAGAGCTTTGAAGCAGGGATCTATGTCTGTAGCTGAGTATTATGACAAATTCACTCAGTTGTCATGTTATGCTCCGAATGAGGTGGCTGATGATGCTAATAAGCAGCATCGCTTTCTTAAGGGTCTGTATGATGGGCTCCAACTCCAGCTTATGACCAATACATACCTCAACTTCTAGACGCTCATGAATCGCGCTATTGTGATTGACAATAAGCGCAAGAAGATGGAAGCCAAGAAGAGGAGGTTTTAGGGATAGACCTCTGAAAGCAACACTCGTTCACGCACCAACCCTCAGCAAGGCTTTCAGCAAAGGTACCAGGGACCACCAAATCAGTGGAACTATGGTCAGTACCCTTCGTGTAATTAGTTCCAGCAGCATCGGCAGAATCAGCAGCAGGGCAGCCAGTAGACACAATGCCAGGGAACACCCAATAACACTCCAATGAAGACCAGTGCCCCTAGTACTCCCAACAAGTGTTTCCGCTATGGTAAAGAGGGGCACATGTCTTATAAATGTCCTGAGAAGTCGAACCAGCAAACGCCCCAGAGGTAGAATGTAACACCCTCGATGTTACACTTTAAATTATTTACTAAAACATGTCATGAGCATCATGTTTATGTGTTAGTGGCTTAGTGCATGTGATAAAGTGTGTAGATCAATTTCTTGTAACCTAAAATAACTAATAATAATGTTAAACAAATGTTTATTCAATAGCTCATGTATATCAAGTAGGGTTTAAAACTAATTTTTATTGAACAAAAATGCTATAGAACATATATGTGGCCTTTAAATAAAGATTGGAATATGAACTTTGTAGATGATAATGAAATACTTGCTGTAGAAAAATAACATTGCTAGCCAACATTTCTAATAGCTTAGAAATGCAATTTGGAATCAAGTTCAGCTCAAAAGACTTAGAATATTTTCAAGTATGTTGACAGTTAGACAATGCCATGTTTGGCAATTTATTTTGCGAAATCAAGTTAAGAAAAGGTGTCATGTGTTAGCTCGGTTTGGTAGCCTTATATGTCATCTTAAGCATGATGAAGGTGGTTTAGGTCCAGAAGCAACCATTTAGTTTTTATAAGTGCTTTAAAATTCATGCACGATATGGTCTCGGGCTGGTTGGCCGCATAGGCGCGGTCACCATGTTCGGGCGCTCGGCGTCACCATGCTGGCTGTCCCACGAGCACACGCGCTGCCACGCATGGCCGGCCACAGCTGCTCTAGCCTTGGTATGGCCTGGCCATCGCTGGCTCCTGGCGTGCGAAGCCGCCGCTGCTGCCGTCGACCTCGCCGCACTATCGACCCACCCCACGCCGTCACGCAGCCGCTACCAGTGCCATTGCCTCACCATCATGTCTGTGCCTCTCTCTGCATCTCTGCGCCGCTGCCAGCCCAGTGCGATGTCACCTTGTCATTGATCGCACTACGGCGCGCAGGCCACGCCGGCCGCGAACGCTTGCGTCTGTCTACTAGCACCTAGATGTGGGTCTCCATGGTCGCGCCAACCACATCCAGCCAAGGCGCGCACAAGCCAAGCCACCGGCCATACCCCACCACTCTCTCTCTGTTTCTCATCTCTTTGTCGCCGTTGAGCCACGCCCACGTGTGAGCCAGAGAGCGGTCACCTCTACTCAATTTCGCCCATCTGGACCTTCGCCCTCCTATCTTCTCACCGCCCAACCCCACACAGACATGATGATGCCCTGGCCAAGCGCCAATTTGGCTCCTTTCCATGGGCGTGCCATTAAGGTTGCGTCCGGTCGTGGATGAGGGCAGCCCTTCTACCGTCCCTCCCGAGTCAATTCACTTGCACCACTAGCTTCGCCTTACCTCCTTATCCACCTTGCGCACGTCAGTGGAACCACTACCGCCTCCCCGTCATTGTAGACGTGACTGTGCCGCTGCGATGCGTCGCCGCATGGCTTGGCCGCATGTGGATAGCCCTCCTCCGTCATCCTCTGCCCCAACCATCATCTCGGCCTGGTCCATGGTAGCCTCCTGATGCTCACGCGCTAACCAATTAGGCATGTAGCTACCCCAACTCACCAAAATAGTGTCGCTACCATCGTGGATGGCCACACGCTGCTGCAGCCTTCCCTAGCCAGTCATGTCACCCCGCACCACCGCTTAGCGTAGCCGCTCGGGTCGGAGATGGTGACCGGCCCGTTAGGTGGTATGTCGCAAGTACCTGGTGGTCGGCACAACCGTGCTGTGTCACCGGCTGTCGCACCGCCGTGCGTTGGGTTGCCAGGGGTGTGCGCGGGATAATTTGTTTTTCGTTTGCATAAGGAATTAGAAATAGTTTTCTAATTTAATTTCTGAGCTGATCTTTGTCAATTAATATAAAATCATGTAGGTGTCCAAAAATTATAAAACAAATTTTGTTAGGCTCCTAAAATTGTGCTCTATCTGATAGTGTATTTAGTTCACACACACACACACACACACACACACACATATATATATATATATATATATATATATATATATATATGTTGATACCTGGAGCTATTAAATCATTTGAGAGTGCTCAATATTATTAGGTTAAATATTGTAGGAATTTTTGTGGTAAATTGGTGATAGCTTTAGTCCTAAAATTTTTATAGTAGCTTCATTGTATTATTATGTTCTCACTATAATTTTTGTAGCCTTAGAATAGACTAAGCATTAGGGTAGTTAAATGCTCTTTGTTTTAATATACATTAAATCACTAGTAGCAATAAAGATATATCCTTAATTTGCCAAGCTAAGGGTTTGTTAGTTCAATCCAACACCTTGCTTGATGAAGATGATAGTTAGCTTAGTACCTTAGTCATTAGAGCTAGCTTAGTAGCTTAGTATGCATATTCTTATTTTAAGAATTGTTGTTGCCTAAATGCTAAATGTTGCATCATCATCGCATGCATGTAGAGACCGAGTTGGTGGAGATAGTGACCACAGACGATCACGAGTTTGAGGAGATCGTCGAGGAGTACAAGGAGGAGATTCTTGTGCAGGAGGAGGTCCTAGAGCCACCGATGACTGACTCAGCTAACACCGCGCCAGCCCAAGGCAAGCCCCGGTGCATAACCCTTATTTTTTATAATCACTGAATATATATATGTGATGTGCATTTACGTTACAGGAATTTTATAAAAACCACATGTATATATATATATATCTGTCCTATGAATCTTACTAGTGCAGGTTCGAGTAGATGCTATGCTTAGGTTTTCGATAGCGTGAGTAATCTACAGTTACTCATAATAAGTGATTATTATATTTACTCTCATGATAAAATGATGAAAGGAAAAATGGAGACAGGGCAGGGATATGGTATGGGTATTAGGGGGTGACGAGTTGTGTCCCATGGCCATGGGGCTTAGCTTGGTTACACTATTTTCCCTGTCCATGTCGATTGAGGACCATCCGTTGCTGTGGATGGTAGTCAGGTCACAGACTTACTATCCTTAGCACATACTTGCTTATGGGAGTGAGAAGGCTCGTTACGCTCTTGTCATGGGTTCTGGCTCTTTCCAAACCGACTGATTGGAGGTGGGGAAAGGTGGAGGTCTAAGCACCATATTGAGATCGGGTCTCAAGTGTCGGGGCTTGGAGTCCAAGTTTGGACGGGGACCTAGACCCCTTGACAGAAGTGGGATGGGTTGGTCTTGTTTATGCCTAGGGTACAAACAGGGCGTGTGTTTTGGGGTATCCAGCTAGGATACATTGGTTCGTGAATCGCCATTTCCGTGAGACGGTACGACTTGGCTATGGTCTAGCACCGTAGTAAGAACTAGAAGATGAAAGATGGTAAAATGGTTCTGATTGCTCAACCCTTGCTTAAAAGTAGAACAAGTGCTTACCTAGAATGGTTAGCTAATGAAGTAATCATGACTGCTAATAAAACTTGATCTTAAGGATGTACTTCTAGTAATGCTTTTTGCAAACAAAAAGAAAATAGCAAACCCATATTGCCTATCATACTTCTTGGAGTCGGGAAACTATTCTCACTAGTTGGGTAAGTTTTGTGAGTACATTGTGTACTCAGGATTTATTTTACCCCTATTGTAGATGCAGCTTGAGGAGTGGCTCCTCTATGGAGGATTCTTCTGGTGGGCACAGATGGATCCTTGTATCGTTTTTGCTAGATGTTTATTTTATTCCGCTGTTTTATTATCGCACTTTGAACTATGGTATTATAATAAATAATTTCCAAGAACTCTTGTTGTATGAAATGGACTAAGTATTGTAAACTCGTACTCATTATCGGATTCTAGAGGTAAAACATGGATTGGTTCGAGTTCTCTCGTGGTGTGTGCTCGACGGAACTGTCTAGTGTAGCTAATTTTTGAGGTGCTTAGTGTCTAGTGGAAGATGAGTACCTCTGAAAGTGTGTTATTTTGAGCGGTTCTGTCACACTTAATAGCAACCAGAAGCCACCGCATTATGGGAAGGTGAACCATGTGTCTGCCAAAATAGCGCTGGAGGCACCAGAAGACATGCTCGGTACGTTCAACGTGAACTCTACTCCTACCACTGTTCTTTTTTATTCTGGAGCTTCATATTCTTTCATATCACAAGCATTTGTTAGAACGCATAGCATACCCTTATGTGCCATGAAGGATTCTATACTAGTCAACTCACTAGGAGGAAGTATGCAAGCTTCTTATCATTGTCTCCCTGCTAGTTTATCCTTAAGTGGGGTAGAATTTAAAGTGGGACCCATTGTGTTGAGAACATCTAGCATTGATGTGATTCTAGGTATGGATTGGATGAAGGAACACCGGGCAGTGATTAAGTGTCAGGAGAAAGTTGTTGTTGTGACCACACCTAAAGGGGATAGAATCAATGTTGATGTGGTGGTGCAAGCACAACCGACAGCCACAGTGAACCATCTTGATGATAGCACCAACAAGGAGGACCGTGTCGTGGATGAGTTTCTAGATGTGTTCCCCGATGACTTGCTAGGTATGCCACCTGACCGTGACATTGAGTTTATTATTGAATTATTACCTAGAACTACACCTATAGCTAAGCGTTCATATAGAATGGGGGTTAATGAACTAGAGGAACTTAAGAAACAAATAAAGGAGTTGCAGGAGAAAGGTTTCATTCATCCTAGTTCTTCACCTTGGGGAGCACCGGTTATATTTATTGACAAAAAGGATGGTCCCCAGAGGATGTGTGTTGATTATCAATCACTCAATGTGGTCACTATCAAGAACAAGTACCTGTTGCCTAGGATTGATAATTTATTTGATCAGTTGAGAGGTGTTTGTGTGTTCTCTAAGATTGATCTTTGTTCTGGCTATCATCAATTGAAGATTTGTGCAACTGACATACCCAAGACAGCTTTTACTACACGGTATGGCTTGTATGAATACACCATTATGTCCTTTGGTTTGACCAATGCACCTACATACTTTATGTACTTGATGAATAAGGTGTTCATGGAGTTTCTGGATAAGTTCGTGGTGGTATTCATTGATGATATACTGGTATTCAAGTGTTCGGACCGGATGTTCTAAGAGATGCAGAGAAGCTAGTACATATGATTAGAGACAACTTGAGAATGGCATAGTCTCGACAGAAGAGTTATGCTAACACTCGAAGAAGAGAATTAGTTTTTGAAGTAGGAGATTATGTTTACCTAAAAGTGTCAACAATGAGAAGTGTGAAAGGTTCAATATGAAAGGAAAGTTAGCACCAAGGTATATCGGACCTTTCAAGATTCTAGAGAGACGTGGTGGAGTGGCTTATCAGTTGGAACTGTCTGAGAGTTTGTCATGTGTGCATGATGTGTTCCATGTGTCCCAATTAAAGAAGTGTTTGTGTGTACCGGAGGAGCAGATACCATTAGAGGAGCTTACAATTAAGGAAGATCTCATCTATGAGGAGTTTCTGGTAAAGATTTTGGAAATGGTAGAAAGGGTTACAAGAAGCAGGATTATAAAGATGTGTAAGGTCTAGTGGAATCGATGTACAGAGGATGAGGCTACATGGGAAAGAGAAGAGGATCTGAGGAAAACTTACCCACAACTTTTTGAGTAAGCATCGTTTGAATCTCGAGGACGAGATTCATTTTAAGAGGGTAGAATTGTAACACCCTTAAATTTGCATCATTTTAAAATAGGATAATTTGATTTATTTATGTATTTATGTGTGCATACAAACTTAGAGAAATAATAACTTTTGTTAAATTAAAATCAACTATAAGGTCTAGCTACATGTTTGTGCATACATGTTGCTGCATATTTATTTTTGTGATGATTGGGTTTGATCAAAACTGCAAAAGGATTTAAATTTAGCTGAATTTGGTTTTAAAAAAGTGTTTAAGAAAAAAAGGATTTTTTTCCTCACTCTACCTCCTTTCTCGGCTTTTGGCCCGAGCAGCCCAGCTACCCAGAGGCGAGGCCCAACTCTCTCCCCTTCTCCTTCTCGGCCTGTTGGCCCAGCCGGCCGCCTTCCTTTCCCCATAGGCCCGAGCTCCTGCTCTTGGGCCGACCCAGCGAAGTAGTGTGGGCACCGCTTCCCTCTCTCCCTTTGGCTTACAGCCCGTCCCCACGCCGAGGCCCCTCATAAATAGAGGCCCCTACGACCGTTGCCTCCCTATCCAACCCAAGCGTCAGCCGCCGCCTCCAATTGAGCCCGCAAGAGTTGCCACAACCCTAAGCGCCGCGCCGAGCTAGGCCTTCGTCGTTTCGCCACATCGCTACCTCCATAAGCTTCTCACCGAGCTTTGTGTCGTGCTTGTGAAGCCGCTGGACCTCTTTTCCCTCTTTTTCTCGCTCTAGGTTGTTCGCTAATCTTCGTCGAACTCTGCAAAACTTCGCCGTCCGCCGTCCTGAGCCACGTGTCGCCTCCATCCGCTCCTTGCCGCTGTGATTTGCCGTGGTGAGTTTGTCGTCTTCCCCTCTTTCTTTTTGTGCTTTTCCCAAGTCAAACCGAGGTCTCTAGGGTTGGTTTCAAGATCGCCAGTGAGCTCCTTCGCCGTCGGCAATGGCAACCGCCATGCCGGTCATGGTTCCAGTCAGTTGTTCTCTCCTTCCCGATCTAATCAGATCCATCCAAATCTAATCCAATGGCTGTCATTCGCCCGTACCCCTTCGCATGTTACTTTTGCTAAAGAGCCCCTCAGGTTCTCAATAATCCAGCCCGCCGTCCTTGGCTCTGTTTTAAATCTGATTTAGATTTATTTTATTGCAAAAATCATATTCATCTATTTACAGTTTTACCACTAGTTTTATTTAAGCTATAACTTCTTCATTTTAACTCTGTTTTGATCCATTCAAGTTGTGTTAGATTCGTAATTGCGTAATCTACATGTTCATACCACTGTTAAATATGTTTTCAACTTTTGAAAATCAAGATTAGTTTTAATCTATTATTTCATTAAAGGAAATCTTGTTTAATTCATAACTTCTTTGTTATAGCTCTGATTTTTTTGATCTTCGCGTCTGTGTGTTCATAGTGAGACGTAGATTCATTTTACAAACTTTTTATCATGATTCTATATTGTTGGTGTATTGTTCTAATCGATAGTATTTGTTTGCTATGCATGATTGCTTCTAGATGCTTGTATGTTGCTGTGTTGATCGAGTATAGATGGTGAGCAATTCATGGGTGATCAAGAGTACTACTTTGACGAGCAGGATCAGCAGAAACACTTTGATCAAGGCAGGTATAGCATGGGACTATCCTTGTTTCCTATTAACCGTAATACATTTAATTCATATATGCATGTGTCCCCTTGATAAGGATTTTCTAGAATTGTACTCATACCTTGTCACCTATGGGATACGTATTGGGTAGCTATTGCTAGTGCTCTACAAAACCATGATCTTCTAACTTGACTAATGTTATATGCAACAAACATAAAATATGACTTTTTAGCAACTTGATAAAAGGGGTTGGAGTATTTAACTACTTTCTAAATGCTTCAGATTGCTTTTCTTAAGGACTTATCTGTAAGTTATCACCCGGGACTTACAGTGCAACTGTGAGGGCCACATGACTCTGGCTTTAGCTCAGTACAAGGACCTTTTCTAACTTGTTATAGGTTACCGAAAGGCGCAAATGGGGTGTGTTTTGGGTTGGGTGTAGTGCAGCCTCTGTCCTTGTGTGTATAGCCTGCGCAGAATGTGCCATCGGGAAGGGGAGCCCTACATTTGCAGGGCACAGAAACCTAGCGGCCCTAACTTGTTAGATGAACCTTTGAAAGGCTTTATAGTGTACCCTCCCTGCTCACTTTGGTAGTGTTTTGGGAACTTGCAAACCCCGAACAAGTGGAAAACACGACTCACAGTGAAAGTGTACAACCTGTGCAGAGTGTAAAACTGGTATATCAGCCATGCTCACGGTCACGAGCGGCCTTTGAACCCTTATGGAATAGATGATCACTATTAATTATTTGTTTATGCTATTCATTAATCATGTTTACACTGATCATGTGTTTACTATATGAATATGACAACTTGATGCTATTCATATACTAAAATTGTGACAACTAAAAGCTAAATACTGTTAAACCTGTGTCAAGCCTTTTGAGCCTTATGAATCCCATTTTACACTTGTTGAATATGACATGTACTTACGCTTATTTATTTTCAGTATTTGAACAAAAATCCCGGATGGGTAACAGATTGCTATGGTAACGATGACTTTCCTAAGGATTATAGTCTTGTGGTCAACTAGTTGACGTCCCTGTGCTATGGAGCTTCCGCGAGAGAATTATCTTTATATTTCCGCTATATTTATGTGAAGACTATGTGTGATAATATTCGTGATGTAATAAACATTTGTGATGGTACTTTTCATAATTTGTCGACTTATGTGTGTGGTTGATCTCTGGACGCACATAAGTTCAAAATGATTATATGGACATTAGTGAGCAACATTACCGTGGATCCATACATTTCAAAATAACATACCCTCCCACTGTAATCTTTCCTGGGACAAACTCAGAAATCTTTAATATAAAATCTAACAGTTCAGGTTGATATTTATTTACCAAACTAATTCAGAAGTTACCTTGCAAGAACAATGCAAACTAAATCTTGCTTGTGAGGCATTGCTGCTTTCTCACATATCTCTGTAATGAGGGCAGGGCATGACTTTTTGAGGTCCTCGAAACCTTGGCTTGTTGCCACATCATCCATTCTATTAGAAGAGTTGATAAATTGAATGCAAGCATCTTTGAGCTTGTAGCAGCGACACTGATCAGCTGCAGCTAGAGTAGCAGCCACGTCCTGAACAGCAAGCCTGTTGCAAAGGATGCTCTCACACATCAACTTCATCCTTACCAATCCATACCTATTTGCAGCCACAAGCAAATGTCTCACGATTTCATCATTCTCATTGCCATCAAGATCACCCATAGAGGGCAAAGAATCAGTGTAGATGAAGCGAAGCAATGCATTGAAAACAGGAGGCTCCATATCTTCAACTATTATGCTCCGCTTTCTCTTGTCCCTCGTAAGCTCAGCATTGAAGACAGGCGACCTCATCTTTAGCACAATTTTGTGGGCTCTGAAAAGCTCGTTTTTAACCTTGAAGGTCACATCCATCCCCTCCCCAGACTCCAGCAGTTTGCCAAGATTATCCTGCAGATCTGACGGTGGCAGATCAATGTCGTCCCACTTGATAACGGTGAGATC
This sequence comes from Miscanthus floridulus, assembly GCF_019320115.1. Taxonomy (NCBI): domain Eukaryota; kingdom Viridiplantae; phylum Streptophyta; class Magnoliopsida; order Poales; family Poaceae; genus Miscanthus; species Miscanthus floridulus. Next base: position 47,622,316 of record NC_089587.1, read on the forward strand.
GCACTCGATCTCGAGACACTCGTCCTTGAGGTATCCCAACGTTTCCAGGTCGTCCTTCTTCATGAACTTTTTTCTACCCCAGGTTGTGATTGTAGCGTTGTGAACCGCCTGACATGTGAATACGGATGTTGAGATCCCAGTTGTCTGGTTTACAAGCCTGAACTCGAGAAGACTCCTAGCCTCAGTGTTTTTACTCATGAGCTCGAGGAAGATGGAGACGTAGTCCTTGTCGTCCTCGGAGTTTCCATCTGGGTAGTAATGGATGCACCAATTGTGGCCTCCGGCGGAGAAGGGGGCAGAGCGGATGCACCTTCCGACGCCGAAGTTCTTGTGGAGCCCGTTGCCGACGATCTTGAACGAGTGCGTGACCCGCGCCATCTCCGCTGCGACGCACATCGATGCTGTCCTCGTGCCTGGCATCTTGAGTGCCGTAGACATGGAGGCGTTCACGCTTGCGGCGCGGAGGAACCGATCGTTGCGGGGAGGTGAGGAGGCGGCGGCGATGGCGAGGGGAGTTGAGGCGGCGGCGAGGATTTTATCAGCAAGCAAGGAAGCTAGGTTCCCCAAACCTCGGTGACGGATGGAAGGAAGCTATTCCCTTTTCTTTCGCCTAGACAGTTTGAGCCCAGCAGCGGCATCAGAGGTGACTGCCAGGCCTCGCGTCAGCTCTCGGCCCAGAAAGCCCAATTCTATTCTCTTGGGCGTTCTCCAACGTAGATGAAGAAATCGCCAGTGACGTAATAAACTCCAAAAGAACGTCAAAACGTAGAGCTGTGCATGCTGTGAGAGATTTTATTTAAAAGATGTGCCAGACTAGTTAACGTTCTCTCTAGCACGGTACCACGTCTCTCTCGTCCAATAGAATTTTATTTTGAGTAGCAATTTGGTCTCTGTTGGTGACATCATCATGGAAGCGAGTGGATCAACTAAGGGCGTGATTGGCTCGTCTCTGGGAGCCAGGCTCCCGAGAGACAGGCTGAGCGCATACAACACTATCATGACATTTGGTCTCTGTTGCTTGTATGCTTGTCCGAGTTAAGGTGGTGTTTGGTTGCCCATATAAGGATATATTACATAAGATAAATTATTATTGCTTGAGCTAAATAAACATTATCATGACATTTATTATGTGCAACTATTTTTATTGCTCTTAGTTTATCATATTGTTCCTAAAAATTATTTAAAATACATTAATATCAGTTAATATATACTAATCATGCATTAACAATGTTGGTATATGAGTAATTGCTCGTTGAGCCTGGCCTTGGAGAGAAACACTCAAAATCTTCATATGTTGGGAGCCAGGCTGAGGAGGGTGTTGTCGATGTTTCACCACCGATAGCCTGCCACGGGGGTACCCGGGGCAGTATGTTCGGGCTTCGGCGTATGCCGAACTCGATGGTTTACGCAAGAGACAGCCGATTTATCCTGGTTCAGGCCCTCGATCGTAGATTGAGTAATAACCTTACGTCCAGTCGGCCTTAGCCTTTGCGTTGGATTGATTGTCAAGTGTCTTGTTGTACAATTGTCCTTCTCTCAGGAGCCCTGCCCTCCTTTATATAGTCAGGAGGCCAGAGTCCTAGTCGGTTTACAATGAGATTTCCTAATAGGATTACCTAATAGTTCTACTACTACGATTATATGGGAAGAATCCTAGTTGGATTAGATCTTCTTTCTCCCTTGTGGGGTATCCTATGGGTCCCGCATCGACAAGCCCCCGAGCACTTCATGGTTGAGCTCTGAAAATCTCGCTCTGCTCCTTCTAGTCTTGTTGAGTAGGAACAAAATGTCATCCGAGTGTTTTCTGGAGTGAAACCTTGTAGCGCTTCTTGGGATTTTTGGGTGGTGAGTGCTTTTTGAAGAAAAAGTGCATCCATCTTGTTGTAGCCCCGAGCCTCTTGCTATTTGGAACAAGGAGCTGGAGGATCTTATCTTGAAGTTGCTCTGATTGTTCGTTGAAATTTTATCAAAAAGAACTCGAACATGGCTTGTTCCGGGTTCTTTTTGCCGTAATGTCTTGAAGTGGTCTGCGTTGAGGAAGCCTATTGGTGACGTGCGCTTTTTCGAAGAAAAAGCGCACTCACTGAGTGTAGCCCCCGAGCCTCTTGCTATTTGGAACAAAAAGTTGGAGGGTCTTGATCCTTTATGTTGTTTGAAAATTTGTGTTCTGAAGTAGTCCCCGAGACTTGGATTATGTCATCATCCGAGTAGTTTTGCGGTAAGCAGCCTCCGAGCTTATGTCAAAAAATTGCACCCACTGAGTGTAGCCCTCGAGCCTCTTGCTTTTGTTTGCAAAAGTTGGAGGGTCTCCTACGGCCCCGTGCTTTCTCCGAGTTCTTCTCTTTAGAAAAGAAGTCGGATGAAGAGTCTTGATGTGTCGTCGTTGTAGTCTTGAGTTTCTTGTATTCTTGGTCCTTTGTCTTTGGTTCCGAGCCTCCGGGAGTAGTTGAAAATGAAGGCCGAGCTCCCTAGCTCAGTGTTGTTTAAGCTATGATGCTGGCCGAGCCCCCGAGCGTATATCCGTGTTGTTTTGTTCAGGAAGAACTCGGATGCGTGGTTTTGGCGTATTCTTTGATAGTCTTGCTGTTGTCAGATGTAGTTGTATGGTGGTGGTTAAGTGTAAATGCCTTTTGTTCACGGGTTGTACTGTGCTGGTATATTCTTCCGAATATGCCCGTCTTCGAGTACTGCTTCCTCTCGCCTGAGTCGTCCATTATTGTGTCCTGTCTTTTTACTGTGTCCTTTGTTAGGCCTATTTCGTTGGTACTCCTAGTCCATGTGCACCGATCCTTTGGTCTATAAATACTGTCCCTGAGTGCTTGTTTTCATTCATTGGATATTCTGTTGAAACCTTGGTGGTCATGAACATGGTAGTTTGTGAAGTAGAGCAGCCTCCGGGCATGTTTTGTAGTTTCTGTGTGTCTTGTCGTAGCTGGAGGAAGTCTTGTGATAGGGATTAGAGGTAGGCTGATCCCGCGACAGCATTGTGCCAGGATGTATGTGGTGGTAGTTGGAGGAAGTCTTGTGATGTGGGCTTCGTTCCTTCATCCGGCAGTTCTGGGTTGATCCTCGTCGCCTGTCTTGAGACCGTCCGGTGCAGATCAACACCATATCCAGCATCACATCGGTCTTGGGTAGACAGATGCCTGCTGGTCTTCTATGCTCCATGTTGCCCTGCCGTGCTGTCGATTTCCGCCTTGGATGCACTACGTCCATCCTTTCAAGAAAACAGTGTAACTGATGGCGGTTTGTCCTTCCGAGTAGCAATTTGGGACACGTAGTCGTTCCAGAGCCTAGTCGTGTCCGTGTTTCTCTTTGCTACTTTGCTTTTCGTGGTGCTGAGTTCGTTGGGTCTTGTAAGATTTGTAATCTTCTATTTTTGAAGTCGCTTGTAATGTAACGAATCTTGTCTTCTGAGTTGTCTTTGACTTTTCTATTGTGATCCCTGTCGTTCATGAGACTACCGAGTTCTTTCTTACATAACCGGGTTCTTTTGTTCCTCGTGAGGTAGCCCTTTCTTTCTTCTTTCTTTCTTCTTTCTTTCTTCTTGGTTTGACGGGTTGTTCTTGTATCAATCTGATAATCCTGCCGTGGCGTTGGACGGATAAGTCTGAAATCTGCCCGTTGGTTTTTACCGTTGTGAGGATTCATGCCCTCCGTCGTTTTAGCTGCGTCGGTAAATGGACCGTTGCGTTCCCACACTGTGGTTTAACGGGCCTTGTGGGCCGTTTGTATCACTGAGAAATCTATTTAAAGACCTTTTATCTTCCTTTCCCTTGTCGCCCAGCTCTTGCCTTTAAACCCTAGTTCTCAGAAATCCATCGCCGTCATTGTCGCCATCACCCGAGCACCATCATTCTAGCTTCATCTTCCTTAGCGCCTTTTTTGCTTCCGCTAGTTCATGGGAAAGAAGAAAACCGCAAGCAAGTCTCAGGCGACCTTCGTGGACGAGGAGTCATCCCTGTCTTTGATTGAAAACCAGGAGTTCGTGGCCATGAGGGCAGCTCAGAAGGTTTGGCCGGCTCCAACAACAAGCGAAGACTAGCTGCGCGAGCTCGTTAGTGATGGCTTGATCCAAAGCAAAGTCATCGTTGAATGGAGAGTTCCGGGCGAGCATCGGGTTCCGGCTCCGGGTCCTGGTGAGATTGTCCTTTTTGTTTCCTTTGTCTGCGCTGGACTTTGTCTTCCTGCTTCCGCCTTCCTTCATCAGTTTCTTGGTTATTTCGGGGTTAGTCTGAACCATCTAACCCCCAATGCCGTTCTCCATCTTTCTGTTTTTGTTCACCTTTGTGAAGCCTTCCTTGGGATCCCTCCTTCTCTATCTCTTTTTCGCTTTTTCTTTCGTCTGAAACCTCAACCCCGCCGTGAAGAAACCAGTGCCCTCGGCGGTTGCGGGATTCAGTTTCACCAGGGTCTCAAAATTAAGTTTTTTGATTATGACCTGGTTGATTCTGTCAAAGATTGGCGTGCCGAGTGGTTTTACGCTGCCAATTTGATCCCTTCTCTTGTTGTTCACTCCGGATCTGGTCCTGTGGTGAATGACCGATGGGACAAGAAGCTTGAGTCACCTGCTGAGATTCAAGCGATCCAGCCACTCCTTGATAGAATTAGCATGCTGAAACAGCAGGGATTGACCGGCTTTGGTATTGTTTCAAGCTTTCTTCGTCGCCGGGTTCAGCCCTTGAAAGAGCGGGAACATCTCGGCTTTGAGTATTCTGGGGCCGAGGATCCTTCACGCATGGTCCCAGCTCTTGAGCTGACCGGTGACTCGATGAGGAGGTACTCGAGCGCCTCCAGAAGATGCTGAAAGGAGTAAGCGTCATTCCTCCTGCCGTCTCTGAGTTCTCGGCCATCAACCCGCCCCCAGCTATGAGTTGTCTATCTTTTTTATTTGAGTTCTTTATGTACTCTTGCTGCATCCGTTCTTGCTTAGCTTTTCCTTGTCTCGGTGTTTTATCTTTTTTCGCAGGAGCTTGGGCGGAATTTTGTCGATCCGATCCCCCTTGATGTTCTTCCTGCCGTGGCGGAGACTAGGGATCGTCTAGCTGGTACTTCTACAATTAGTAAGTCTCAAACCTTTATAGCCCTTCCTGGGGTTTCTTTCAGATTTGTTGATGTATATGAAGAGTATGTTCCTCGTCTAGTCCCTCGCGGTCCTCGTAGTGTCCCGAAGAGGGGGCGAATGGACGGGTCTTCATCTGGCTTGCCTGTCTCCAAGAAGCCTCGCAAACCAAGTACTCCCTCAGGTACTCCAGTTGTTGCTAGCATGCTCTTAGGTGAGCACATTTAATACTCTTTGTTCTTTTATTTTCATGTTTCTCTCTTGAACCGAGTACTCTTCATCTCCTTTTCAGCGGGTGCTCTGGTTTCGTTGGCTGAGGAAGAAGAGGATGATGAAGTCCCCCTCATCATGCGGTGGTGAGTTGTTTTTCATATTCTTGTTGCATTGAATTTCTCCTCTTTGTTTTGAATTTTAGTCTTGGACTTTTTGAAGTAATCGGAGGTCGGGTGTGAGTTCTTCCGAGGCTCCCGCGCTGACTTCTTCTGAAGCTCCGGTGTCGAGTTCTTTGGTTGCCTCTATCCCGAGCTGTACCGCTCCTTCGGTGCGGAGTTCTTCTACGGCTCCAGCCCCAGCTTCTTCTACGGCTCCAGCCCCGGCTTCTTCCACGGCTTCAGCCCCGGCTTCTTCCGCGGCTCCGTTGTCTGCTGTCCCGCTCCCGTCGCCGGGTGGCGGGGACGTCTTCGCCGTCGTGGTTCCCCCTGCGAGGCCTTCTCTTGGCTTCACGAAGAAAAAAGTAGTCGGGTGAGTAGATTCTAGCTTTATCTTTTTGGCTTTTATCTTCCTTCTTCTGGTTCTTATTGGTGCTTCCTTTTATCACTTTTCAGTGTTTTGTCTTCTCTAATTTCTTCATCGACTTCTTCTCTGCCTCTCGCCGTGCCAACGAGTTCCGAGCCTCGAGACTCACAACATTGTGTTGATGAAGTCGCCGCGGGGGCTTCAGAGCTACCTGGCAGAGTTGCGGACTTGGTCGCTCCGGAGGTAACTGTGGCCGTCGCGCTGGGTTCTTCTGAGGGTTTGGCTCTGGCTTCCCTGGAGGTTGCTTTGGTCATTCCTCCTTCACCCCAGCCGGCCTCTCCTTCCCCTTCTCTTGTCTCTGGCGGCCCCTCCTTTTCCGGTGACGTGGTGCAACAGTTCGATGCCACTCATCGGTTATCGGAGCTGACCGTAGCCTGGGGGAGCTTGTCGACCCTCGTGACTTCTTTTGGTGAAAAGCTCCAGGTAGGTTTTACTGCCGCTCCTCTTTTGCATGCTTGTTTTTTCTTCTATCCTTACGCTTTGTTTCTCTTTGCTTCTTTTTGCTCAGTCTTTTTCTCGTGATCATTCTGGCTTCTTTTTCTCATCTGAAAATGAGAGGAAGTTGTCTTCGGAGGTGGACGCTCTGAAAGCCAATCTTGACCTCCTCCGGGCTGAGTTGGAGACGGAGCGTCAAATGCACCAAAAGGAGGAGAAAGCCCTTCACGCCCGGGTAGTGGAGACGGAGAAACAGAGAGATGCTGCGGTGGAGTCTGCGAAGAATGAATGCAAAGGTGCCGTGGGTTCTGCCTGTTTCTTCTTGTATTTTGACTTCTTTTTCCGCTGACTTGTTCTTGGGTGTTCTGTCTAGCTCTCCGAGTTGAGAAGCAGAAGCTCTCGGAGAGTATTGATGAAATGAGGGCCCTTGTCCGTTCTAGTCATAATAGAGCTGAGGAGGTAATTACTCATGCTGAGGAAGAACTCGCCCTTGCTAGGCTGATTAGGCGTGGAGCTGACAAAGATCTTGTGCAGGCCCAAAAAACTATTGAAGGCTTGTCCGGGAAGCTAGCGATGGCTACTGAGAATTGGAATGCTTTGTGGAAATCTTTTCGTTCAGTAGCCGATGTCCTCTGGACTCCAGCGGATGACCGGCAATCTTGGGCGCAGTTCATTCCCCGGATTTCGACTCGTTTCCAAGAGTTCGCGAAGAGGTGTGCCCAAGTATGTACCAAGAATGTGCTGGCCTAGGTCCGGGTCCTTGCTCCAGAGGTGCCTCTCTCCAAGATAGCAGAAGAAGCTGAAAGCCAAGAATATCTTGACGCCGTTGAAAGGATGGAGCCTGAGGTTGAAGATCTAGCCAGTAGGGTTGTAGATAGTCTAAATATTGATATTTCCCTTTCTGATGACAACGCCTGACTCAATTGAGCGTCCTCTTGTAATATTACACTTCTTTTTAAATGAAGATTCTTTATTTTTGTCGATGTATTCTTTGCCTGGGTGCGGTTGAAGTTACTTGACTTGCTGAGTACCTTGTCTTGTTCCCGTCTCTGCTCCGTAAAACAACTCTGTGCGTTATTCTGACGAGGCCCCTCGATTTGTCGAGTACTTTTCTTTTCTTCCTCCTTTGTGATCCGTCGAGTGCTTTGTCCATGCTATGACTTGTTAGATGTAGATCTTTGCGTTAACAACCTTTTGCTTGCGCTATGTAAAACGACTTGGTATAGAATGTTGCCTCAACAAACTTCGGCATCCGAGTGCTTTCTTGAGTGGCGCTTGTGCTTTTCTGAGGAAAAAGTATTCCTATCTGGATGTAGCCCCCGAGCCTCTTGCTTTTCGGAACGAAGTGCTGGAGGGTCTTTTGAAGTTAAAATTTCGGTCGACTCAGCCAATTTGCTTTTTGTTAGCTTTTAGCTACCCTCATCGGCGAGTTCAAGTGTTTTTTCAGCTATTTTGCTCTTGGCCGGGATGCTCAGGCATGTTTTCAGCCATTTTGCTTTTTGTTTTGGGTGTTAGCTTTTAGCTACCCTCATCGGCGGGCTCAAGCGTCTTTTCAGCTATTTTGCTCTCAGCCGGGATGCTCAGGCATGTTTTCAGCCATTTTGCTTTTTGTTTCGGGTGTTAGCTTTTAGCTACCCTCATCGGCGGGCTCAAGCGTTTTTTCAGCTATTTTGCTCTTGGCCGGAATGCTCAGGCATGTTTTCAGCCATTTTGCTTTTTGTTTCGGGTGTTAGCTTTTAGCTACCCTCATCGACGGGCTCAAGCGTTTTTTTCAGCTATTTTGCTCTCGGCCGGAATGCTCAGGCATGTTTTCAGCCATTTTGCTTTTTATTTCGGGTGTTAGCTTTTAGCTACCCTCATCGGCGGGCTCAAGCGTTTTTTCAGCTATTTTGCTCTCGGTCGGAATGCTCAGGCATGTTTTCAGCCATTTTGCTTTTTGTTTCAGGTGTTAGCTTTTAGCTACCCTCATCGGCGGGCTCAAGCGTTTTTTTAGCTATTTTGCTCTCGGCCGGAATGCTTAGGCATGTTTTCAGCCATTTTGCTTTTTGTTTCATGAAAACAACTCGTTGGAAGTCATGACAAGACATGCTGTGGATGAATATCATCTTTATTGATCATGAGTATAAACTAATACATATGTTGTTGAAGAGTATTGTCTTTCGTTGATTGTGAACGTAGGTCCCTTGTGGCTTGCATATCTATTTTTTCTTGAGTTGTTTTTACGCGTAGAATCTTCTTAGCTGGCTGATGTGCCATGTATTGCTGACTTCTTTTCCATCTTCGGTTATTAACTTGTATGTGCCTGGTCCGGTGACTTTTGTGACAATGAACGGGCCTTCCCAATGACTGAGTAGCTTATGTCGTCCATCAGTCTTGTGTATCCTTCTTAGCACTAAGTCTCCAACTTGTAGTGATCGAGGTTGGGTACTCTTGTTGTAGTGCCGTCTTAAACCTTGTAGGTATCTGGCTGATTGGAGGGTAGCGTTTATTCTGACTTCTTCTGAGCTGTCGAGTTCTAATCTTCTTGTGTGTTCTGCTTCTCCTTCATCATATTGTTCTATTTTTGGGGATGTCCAGATCAAGTCGGCGGGTAGTACGGCCTCTGACCCGTAAACTAGGAAGAAGGGTGAGTGGCCTGTTGCTCTGCTTATTTGAGTTCGTAGCCCCCATACTACTTTCGGTAATTCTTCAATCCATTTGGACCCATAGTCCACTAGTTCTTCGTATAACCTTGGTTTTAATCCGGCTAGTATGAGTCCATTAGCCCTTTCTACATGTCCGTTGGCTTCTGGATGTGCAACAGACGCATAGTCTATACTGAAACCACAGTCTTGTGCCCAGCTCTTGAATTCTGTAGCTGTGAAGGTGGAGCCTAGATCTGTGATGATTCGATTGGGCATGCCAAAGTGGTGCATAATGTCTTGGATGAACTCGACTGCTTTGGTTGCGCTGTATTTCGCGAGTGGTTTGTATTCAATCCACTTGGTGAACTTATCGATTGCTACAAAGATGTACTCGAAGCCGCCTTTTGCTTTTTTCAGGGGTCCTACTTGATCTAGCCCCCAGCAGGAAAAAGGCCAAGCGGGTGGGATGCAGATAAGATTGTGAGCTGGTACATGGGCTTGTCTTGCAAACATTTGGCAACCTTTGCATTTTCTGACAAGCTCTTCTGCGTCTTTCAAAGCGGTTGGCCAGTAGAATCCGGTGCGAAATGCTTTGACAACCAGTGTCCTTGAAGCGGCATGATTTCCACAGCAACCTGAGTGTATTTCGTCTAGGATCTCTTTACCTTCTTCAAATGAGACACATTTTAGGAGTACTCCTGATGATGCTGCTCTTCTGTAAAGTTTATCTCCTACTAGAACGTAGTTTTTGCTTCTGCGAACAACTTGGGTGGCTTCTGCCTTATCTGCTGGTAATTTGTTTTCTTTGATATAGTCGATGAAAACTTGGGTCCATGAAGTGTTGATTATCAAGACCTGAACGCCTTTAGCCTGAATTTCATGTGTTGTTTCACCGGGTTGTTTGATAGAGGGAACTGATAGCTCTTCTATGAATACGCCGGGTGGAACCTTTGCTCTGTCTGATCCGAGCTTGGCAAGGACATCTGCTGCAATGTTGGAATCGCGTAGGATGTGTAAAATTTCTAATCCTTGGAAGTGTTTTTCAAGTTTCCATATTTCAGCACAATAAGCACCCATGTTTTCTTTGGTGCAGTCCCAATCTTTGTTGACTTGGTTGATGACCACTGCTGAATCGCCGTATACGAGTAATCTTTTTATTCCGAGGGTAATCACGACTCGTAGCCCGTGGATGAGGGCTTCATATTCTGCTTCGTTATTTGTAGCTTGCCATAATATCTGAAGGACGTACTTGAGTTGTTTTCCTTCTGGAGAAATGAGGAGAACGCCTGCGCCGGCCCCGCCTAGCTTGAGTGATCCGTCAAAGTACATCTTCTAGTGGTCGAGGATTGTATCTGATAAGGGCTGTTGAATCTCTATCCATTCGGCCATGAAATCAGCGAGGGCTTGAGATTTGATTGCATTTCGTGGGGTGAAATTGATGTCAAGAGCTCCAATTTCAACTACCCATTTGGATATGCGCCCTGTGGCATCTTTATTGTGTAGGATGTCTCTGAGTGGAAAATCTGTCACTACGATAATCTTGTGGCTTTCGAAATAGTGGCGAAGCTTCCGTGAGGTAATGAGTAGAGCGTAGAGTAGTTTTTGTACATGCAGGTACCGGATTTTGGATTCTGATAGTACTTTGCTGATGTAGTATACTGGACGTTGCACTTTATACCCGCGCCCTTGTTCTTCTCTTTCTATGACTATTGCTGTGCTGATTACGGTAGGAGTTGCCGCGATATATAGCATCATATCTTCATCTTTCTTTGGAGGTGTCAGGATAGGTGATGAAGTGAGGTATTCTTTAAGTTTTTTGAAAGCTTTGTCGGCCTCTATTGTCCACTCGAACTTGTCTGCTTTCTTTAGTAGTTTAAAGAAAGGTAACCCTTTTTCGCCGAGTCTTGATATGAAACGGTTGAGGGCCGCCATGCATCCTGTTAGTTTTTGCACATCTTTGACACTTCTAGGTGGGCCCATTTCTGTTATAGCTCGAATTTGCTTGGTGCTGGCTTCGATCCCGGGCTGACTGACCAAAAATCCGAGTAGTTGTCCTGAGGGAACTCCAAATACACATTTATTTGGGTTCAATTTCCATCTCCATTTCTTCAAGTTTTCGAAGGTTTGCTTTAAATCTTCAATTAGAGTGTCTAGGTTCTTTGTTTTTACCACCACATCGTCCACGTATGCCTCCACATTTTCACCGATTTGATTCCCAAGACAAGTCTGGATAGCTCTTTGGTACGTGGCACCAGCGTTCTTTAGTCCAAACGACATGGTCTTGTAGCAGTAGGCACCAAACAGGGTGATGAAAGATGTCTTGCTCTGGTCTTCTTCTTTTAGTGCGATCTGGTGATATCCTGAATAGCAATCGAGAAAAGATAATAACGCAGATCCTACTGTCGAGTCAACTATCTAGTCAATGCGTGGTAGCCCGAATGGATCTTTTGGGCAATGTTTGTTGAGATCTGTGTAATCGACGCACATATGCCACTCGTCCGTGTTTTTCTTCTGTACAAGGACCGGGTTTGCTAGCCAATCTGGATGTAGGATCTCCTTGATGAATCCGGCTGCCATTAGTTTTGTTATTTCCTTTTTAATTGCTGCCTTCTTGTCGGGTGAGAATCGTCATAGCTGTTGTTTTACAGGTTTGGAGCTTTTGTTAACATCAATTCTGTGCTCAGCCAACTCCCTTGGGACTCCTGGCATGTCGGCTGGCTTCCAAGCGAAGATATCTTTGTTGTCCCGAAGAAAGTTGGTGAGCGCGAGTTCCTATTTTGCCGAGAGGTGAGCACTGATAGTTGCTGTCTTGGAGGTATCGCCTGTGCCTAAGTCGATTTGCTTGACGTCGGCTTCTTTTGGTGGTGCGATGATGCTGGGCTTTTTAGCCGGTATTTCTAATTCTTCTTGGCTTGTTTCTACAGCGATTGCGGCTATTTCTTTTCTTCCATTGTCGGCTTGCGCTTTAGCTGCAATCTGGATCGCCTGAACGTCGCAGTCAAAAGCGCGCTTTAAATTGCTTCGAAGGGAAAGGATACCGTTGGGTCCTGGCATCTTAAGTAGTAAGTACGGGTAATGTGGTATTGCCATGAATTTGGCCAGTACTGGACGTCCGAGGATTGCATGATACGATGAATCGAAGTCGGCGACTTCAAATTTGATAAACTCTGTTCGGTAGTTTGAAGGAGTTCCAAAGGTAACAGGTAAAGTAATTTGTCCGAGTGGCATGGCTGCTTTGCCGGGTACTATTCCATAAAAAGGTGTGCTTGTTGGCGTAATCATCCCGACGAGTTGTAGTCCCATTTTCCTTAGAGTTTCTGAAAAGATGATGTTAAGCCCAGCTCCTCCATCGATTAGTACTTTGGTGACGGTCATACCAGCAATAGTCGGATCCAGAACCAATGGATAATGGCCTGCGTTTCCCACGCTAGTCCATTGGTCTTCTCTGGTAAATTGGATAGGATACTGTGACCAATTGAGGTATCTTGGTGTAGCCGGTTCTGCTGTCATAATGGTCCGCAGTGCTAGTTTTTCTTGATGTTTGCTTCTGCAATCCGGAGCCCCTGAGAAAATCACTGCTACCGTTGCCCTAGGTTTTTGGAATCCTTTGTCCTCGTGGTTGTCTTCTTCTCTCTTCTGATTGTCCTCTTTAGTGTTTTCCTTACTATCTTTTCTTGTGTATCGATCATTGAAAGTGTAGCAATTTCCGATAGTGTGCCTCCCACTAGGGTGCAATGGGCAACGTATGTTTTCAATGTCATCATATCTTCTTGGTTTGGGAAACTTCTTTGATTTGTCGGCCATTGCCACAGTATTGTCTGGTCTACGTTTTCTTTCTTGATGTCTGCTATTTCGTTGACTTTGCTTGTCCGGGTTGTCTTGGTTGCTTCTGTCTGGGAACCTCTCTCGTGTTTTTTCTTCTGCAGTAATCATCTTTTCTACTGTACGTCTGAATTCTTCATTGTTTCTCGGATTTTCTTTGCAGAAGTCTTGAAATTGCCATCTAGCCATGATTCCGTGAGAAAAAGCTTCAATTACTTCTCGTTCGGTTATGTCATGCACTTGAGCTCGTAGTTCGCCGAATCATTGATAATAGTTTCTGAGACTTTCACCTCCCTTTTGCTTGAGTCCTTTTAGTTCTGCATGAGTGATTGGGTGTGTAATGATTCCTGCGAAATTCTCACAAAAAGCTCTCTGCAAATCCTCCCAATTTCTGATAGATCCTGGATTTAGTTTATCGAACCATTGGAGGGGCATGGCCTCCAGTGCCATGGGGAAGAAAAGGGCTTTGATATCGTCGTCTCCTCCGGCTAGTTCAATCGATTGTGAATATATTCTGAGCCATTGCTTTGGTTCGGTTTTGCCATCATACTTGGAGTGATTAGATGGTTTGAATTTGTGAGGTAATCACACCAATGCGAGCCTGTTCACGAAGCAGGGGAACCTGTCGTGTGCCTTGGTTTCTTTGAATTCAAATTCGGCGCCTTCCTCTGGCCAACTGTCGTTCTGATGGGAACAATTTTGCGAGGTTGTCTGGGTAGGAACCCTGCTCCTAGTCTTCCTTAGTTGTTCAAATCGGTGGCCTTGATTATGTTCCTTCCTACTTCCTCCGTCATGGCTTCCACCCGGCCCAAGTCTTTCGAAGGCGGATTTCCTTTGATTTGGATCTTCTTGCCGGTGGATTGTTGATCTGGCGGGTAGTCTTGATCGAGCTTTCTCTTCATGCATTCTCGGGATTGTTGATCGGAGCAAGTCCTGGAGCTGTTCATACTTCTCACCAGGATGCGAAGTTGCTCTGAGTTCTTCTAATGCTTCTCGAATCTTATCATAAGGCGTATTCGCCGTGCGTCTCCCTTCGACTTCTCGTTATGATTTTCTTTTGTCGTACTCAGCCAATTCTGACTCGTATCTGGTCCAAGCTTCCCTGCGCTGCCTAGCATGGTGTTAGCGCCCTTGCTTCAACTTGTTTTTTCTTTCTCTAGCTTGTTTCTGACTATCTGTTTCTCCGTCGTAGCCCTGGGCAAAGGGTGATATGTTGGATTCTGATTCATCTGATGATCTGACATTGGGTGCTTCCGGGGGATTTAATGGTGACCGCGGTCGTTGAACCATGAACACTTCTCGCGCATGAGTCATTCTGTTATTGGCGTTAGTTTTCATACTGTCGGAGTCGCTGATAACTTTAGTGGATGCCTCGGTGTCGTAGATCGAGTCTCCTTCTTGGTAGGGTAAAATAGCTGTTGTTGTTGTGCCGACTAGTTGGGTTCCGCTACCTTCAGGAACGGAACCCGGCCAGTGGATGATACAGTCCTGCGATGTTATCGTTAGCACGAGGCCCTCCTGAGTTCCTGTCAGTGATATCCCAAATCTTGGATTGAAAAATCTTTCGACCTATCCTTGATAGGATTTTGCCATGTTGTCGAGCCCAAATGGAGAAGAACTCGACTTCTTGAGAGAATTCTGGGGGTAATCCGAGTTGTTTTGGGTTGTGCTCCGGAATCTTGCCGAAAAAGAACTCGGTTTCTTGAAAGCACTCGGATAAAACTTCGCCTTGGAGCTTGAATTCGAATCGGATACGAGTGGTCGTGAAATCCGATTTGACTCGGATACTATGAGCTGCGCGAATCTTCTGGTGAGCTGATCCGTTGTAGTTGTTGGAATAGGAACTTCTTTTAGATGATCTAGATCTTCGAGGAGATGGCTTTGAAGCTTGCCGTTGTTGTCTACCTCGCAGATCCATGAGCCGAAGATGAAAGTTGATCCCGTCGGGAAAATCATGTTGTCGAGGTCCATCGAGCTCTCGGAAGCAAAGTCACCGAAAGCCCCTACCTGGCGCACCAGCTATCGATGTTTCACCACCGATAGCCTGCCACGGGGGTACCCGGGGCAGTATGTTCGGGCTTCGGTGTATGCCGAACTCGATGATTTACGCAAGAGACAGCCGATTTATCCTGGTTCAGGCCCTCGATCGTAGATCGAGTAATAACCTTACGTCCAGTCGGCCTTAGCCTTTGCGTTGGATTGATTGTCAAGTGTCTTGTTGTACAATTGTCCTTCTCTCAGGAGCCCTGCCCTCCTTTATATAGTCAGGAGGCCAGAGTCCTAGTCGGTTTACAATGAGATTTCCTAATAGGATTACCTAATAGTTCTACTACTACGATTATATGGGAAGAATCCTAGTTGGATTAGATCTTCTTTCTCCCTTGCGGGGTATCCTGTGGGTCCCGCATCGACGGGTGTTGACACTTAAAATTATCCAAAGTGCATAACGGACTATGACATCGTGTTTCTATCATCGAGATGGTCAAACATCATACTTCCCGTTTAGAGCGTGGACGAAGAAAATAGCTTTTCAGGGGGGCTGACCTAACCAAAACTAGCCTAGCCGGTTGCAAGCTGGTTTTGCATCTTTCTCAAATGGGAGAATGGATTGCACCATTGCATTTTTCTCTCATAGAGGTGACCGAAAAAACATATATGATTCGCATCATTTAGAGTTCGGACGAATTAATTATGATTTTTGGAAGGTTTCCTCCCCTAGACCTACACAAACTGGTGAGTCCAATTCTAGAACCGGCCAAGCCGGTTTTGGCAGGCCTAGATTGGATTTAAATTGTGTTTTAAGGAATTTTGCAAGGATTTTTGACCCCTTATGGGATAAGACCATCGCCTCCTTATATAAATATAAAGGGCACAACCGATTGAGGTGCCCAACACACACAATCGATCCAAATTATAATTTACTTTACCTCTCTTTGCCCTAATCTCTTTGAACTTTTATGTTGTTGTTCATTGCTTAATCTGATAACCAAGGACAGCACCCTAGACTTGATGGCCAACCTAGAGTAGCTCAGCAATGTTCTTGCCCCGACAGGGTCCCTCTAGGCCTGAGCTTTGACAGTTCCTTTGCTAGTTTGCCCAGAAACTAGTCGTTCTTCGTCATGTAAGTACGATTGGTTATCATATGCTAGTTTGCTCGTAAACCTTGCCGTTCTTCACCATATAAGTGCGATCCTCGCTACCCTAGGGCTTTCTCAGGCTCAACACGAGAAAATTGGCTGGGACGACTCCTTGAACCAGCTGGGCCAGTTTCTGCATAGTCGAGCTGCCTCGGTCCGTTTGCGACCCATGTGATCTAGCACTTGTGATGTGTGACCAATCTTTGCGTCAACATACTTTTTGGCGGCTCTACTGAAGGAGATTGCTTTGGCTCTACTTCATAGCTAAATCTTTTTCCCTAGCCATATTCTTGATTTGATCCATCTTCTTGTGTTCGCCATCACCGTTGCATGGCCTAAAAGGCTGACCACATCTGGTTTTGACCTCCTGTGATCTTGCTTGCTATTTTGCAATGTGTTGCTCTTATTATTGTAAAAATAAGTAAGGTGGTCAAGATCACATGTACAACAGCAATTACATCATATGATTCTAATAATTATTTTGCAAGTGCTATGAATTCTCATGTTGGTGTTGCTAGTCATAATGATACTAGATACTTGTGTTGATAATGGTCCTCATCATATATAACATAATTCTGGATATCATGTTCAAGAGCCAATGACAATTATGGATTCTTCGAGTTTTAATGCTACTAGCAACATACAACATCATATTCTAATTCATTGGCTAAAAGTTAACAATATGTGGTTTCACCACAAAACATGATATGGTATGACAGAATCGACTATAGTGATACTAACTATTCAATCAATTACTCTCAATTCTTATGTGGTGTACAATATGCTAATAGAACAGAGGTTCTGCCTATAAATTTAGCATAGTATGTAAATGCTAGTTTTCATAATTCGACCTCACATGTTACTAATAACTATGGCCAAATTAATGAAATTTCAGCAGCTTCAATAATCAATAGTCGGTCCGGGTGAATGCTCCATCTCCAAGTAGCAAACAACATCATCTGGGGTCCTGGTGCCACCCCTAGCTGCCAAAACGCAAGGCTGCTCGCATTGAAATGGCTTCTTCTGATGTAAGACATCTGTTGCAATGAAGAAATTCTTAATATGAACAAAACGGATACCGAACCTAAAACCAATTGGAACCAAATGCAAATAGGGGGTGACCGAATCCATCTAACTTCACGGGGTGTTGTCCACGATGACAATGCAAGGTGCTCGAGGCAGGACAAAAGTATAGGCGATGGGTCAAAATGAAGATGAAGCAACGGGTGGGGAGAATGAAGATGAAGCAAGAACGGGTGGGGAGAACTAATGGATTCGTATTGGGGTTTTTTAGTTGGTCGAACTGCTGCCAAGGCACCGACAGGGCCCAAGGGGAGTTGGGAACGGGCCAGGCGCTTCTAGGTTTGTTCCCAAATAGACGGTCCAGATTGATCAACAGCGAGAACGAACGACACGGGATAAGTTAGACAGTGTTCGTATTAAGCCAACCATCGCCACGCTAATCTAACGCTATAATATTGCGATTATCAGCGGTTAAACTGCTTTTAGATTCTCCTGGAAACAACCGCAACCATACAAGATAGTTTTTTATTTTCATTCATCCATTCATATATATACATAAAAACAAAAAAAAAACATTCATCGAGAGATCAAATCCGTGCACATTATGAAAGTAGTATTGGAAAGAACTTGCTTTGCATTTCATATAAAAAAGGTGGCATTCAAGAGATCAAATCTACGCGAATAGATTTTTTTCATTGATTCATTATATATATATATATATCTAACATTTAGATACAATTTGGACAAGTATATGATTGTACTTGTCCGAAAGCATAATAACTAACCAAAACTATTAAAAATACTTATACTAACTATAAACTACTTAATCTAAATATGATCCTCGCCTCGCTCGCTTGGGAGGAGGCGAGTTGAAGTCAGAGTTGGAGTCATCAGAGTCAGAGTCGGAGTCGTCATCGTCATCGGTGTCGGCTCGGTGTCGGCGTCATCCTTGTCCTCGTCCTCCTCCTCTGGGTCCTCCTTCTCAGAGCTCCATGGAGGACTATAATCAGACAACATGCAGTCGTTGGAGGAGACATTCTCCTCAGAGGAGTGGTGGGAAGTCAATTCGTCCTCGCTGGACGACGGGTTGCTTGGAAACTTGATGGAGTTGTCCAACATTTTCTTTGTAGATCGAAAGAGAAGGGGATGATTGATGAAGAAGAGGGGTCATTTCATGGGCACCGGGCTTGAAGTATATGTAGAGCAGTGGGTACGTGGCTCTTAGGCTTCAGGCAGCGGAAGTAATGGTAATTTGATGGCCTTGGAAGTTGAGGCATTTCAATACTCACGCTGAATTTACCGTTGGTTGACCATACGCTAGTTTAGGGCCGGCGGGCAAAATGTGTATCCTAGTCGGCTGGGCTTTTCATGCGTCGGAGCAAATGCAACCGCAATACCATTGCCGCATCTATCATTAACCCACCGATGGTAGAAGTCTAAATTGTCGTATTCATTCCCGGGAGGCCTCGCTATCGTTCCAACCGACGGTGGAAGTATCACACCGTCGCTTCTATCGCTATGGCAGTGAACCTGGCGACAACGATATATCAATCTGTAGTAGTGGGTATAGCTCCTGAGCGATCCTAGAGGGGTCGGTCGGGGGGTCTCTTGGTTGGGAGTCTTTCTCCCAAGGACTTGGCATACCCGTATGTTTGACTCTAGTCAGCAAGGTTCCACCACTGGTTACAAGGCAGAGCGCAAGAGGTGGTAGAGGTGGGGAAGATATGATGAAGAAGGTGATGCTGAGAAAGGAAGAAAAGCTATATGGTAAAGGTACTATCTCTACATCTAAATCAAGTAACGTTAGTAAATGTGTAGCAATGAATAGGAAGATAAATTTAATTTTCCAGAATTAGCTCTGATCACAATCCACTCATTTTGGATATTGGAGGAGACATCCAGAGGAAGCACTTCTACTTCAAATTTAATTCTAGCTACTTGCATCTAGAGGGCTTTGTTGATTGGTTAACTTTGAAATGGCATGTAAGATACAAAGAAAGAGTTCTAGACCATTGGCATGTTGTTTCCAACAAGCTTAGAAGAGATATAAAGGGTTGTTGCTGAATCGTGGGAGTTAGAAGAGAGCTAAGAAGGAGGAAATTCTAAGGAAGATGGAGGAACTAGATCTAAAGAGTGAATCAGTGGATCTGTCAGGCCAGGAATGGAAGATGAGGTATGAACTAGATAATCAGCTGGATGTGATTCTACGTGAGGAAGAAATGTATTAGCAATGGAGAGGAGAAGAGAAGTGGCTGTTACAAGGGGATTCTAACACAAGTTTTTTTTCCATAGGCATGCTACTAGTAGAAAACCGAAATGCAGAATTGTTTCCTTGGAGGATGCTCATGGTATGATAGTTGAGGGTGATTCTTTGATAAAGAACATTACAGATTTTTACAAATAGCTAGTTGTAAAAGAGGAGATAGTTAATATTAACCCTGGGCATAATTGACCGAAGACCAAAGACCGAAGTGAACTAACCATGACCGAGACCGAAGTTTTCGGTCACTAGTTCGGTCCCAAGTCTATACTACCCGAACTTTTTACGGTTAGTTTGGTTATATGGCTCGGGTAACCGAACTAACCGAATATTTGGATTTTGTTGACATATGTGTACTTTATACTATTATTAGTTATATAATATTTATTCTAGTTGGTTTATATCAACCATGACTCTTACCACTTAGTTTAATCTCTATTTTGTATTGTTGTTTTTGCCTTAAAAAGAAAAAATATTGCTAAAATTTGCTACAAATTATACTATTTAGTAGTTGTTTTGTCTAGCCCGGTTAGTTTGGTCATGACCGAGACTGAACCGAACTAACCGAGACCAAACTTGCTCGGTCCTAAGTCTTGAAACTAACTGATTGGTCTCCATTTTTAGATGACTAAACTTTCCAAAAGACCGAAGAACCGATCAGTTGGGTTCGGTCAGACCGAACGCCTAGGGCGAGTTAATATCTATATTAATGATGACCTATGGACACAAAAGGAGAACATATATGGGGTAGAGAACGCAGAGCTAGTACAACCTTTCAATTTTGAGGAACTGGATAGGGCTTTAAAGGAAATGAAGAACAGCACTCGCCCTAGCCGTGATGGGATTTCAGTGTGTAAGGAAATGGACCATTGGCCCATTTAGTTGGGTTTTTGGTGTTTGATGATCAACATGACCAAGTTACACTAATGAATTTGTAAATGTTTGTTTTGTAGTCTAATATGATGCAAAAGTTACTTGAACTTAGGCGACATGATGATCCAGATGATCAACACCTCAAGCAAGACATTAGAAGCTTTATTGAATACCTAAAAGACAAGTAAAGTCAAAGGCATCCATGAAGATGGAACCAAGCGCGATGTGAAGATCGCAAAGAAACAAGTGAAGAAAGAGTTCCTAGAGGCCGTCGGACCATTTGGGTACAGTCCGATGGGTGCTAAACCCTATCCAGGCAGCGTCGTAGAGGGCATCGGACCCAGGGTGAAACAGGCGTCGAACCGTATGGTCACACTATTCACCCAACGGAGAAAAGAATCAACGATCGGACCCTTGCAACAGTGCAAGCGTCAGACTATATGCTAGCATCCGACAGTTTACAGAGAGTTCCAGAAAGGGAAATTGGCATAGGACTCAGTCTGACCGAGCAATGTAGGACCGTTTGACGGTCGGGGCCCAGTGGTCAACAGCACAACGGTCGGCACACTTCCAACGCCTACCTCAACGATCACCTACAAAAAGCGTCGGACCCTGACATTTATTGGTCTGATGGTTTGCCTCGGTCCGGTCCGGTCCGACGGTCACCCGAAAAAGGCACCAAACCCCTAACGGCTATGTCATTGCTTGGGGCTATAAATATGTGCCCAAACTGGCAAAACGAGAGGTGTAGGAGCTGAGAAACATACCATGGGAGGTGATACTCCATTCTAGTGCTCTTGCCCACATCAGTGCTTAAGGAATCACTCGGTGATTAGCGTAGGTGTTTTGCGAAGTGCTTAGGTTAGTTAGATCATGCTTATGCGCTTGCTCTAGGTGTTGGGCCTAGTGTTTAGTGAGGTTTGCATACCTCATGATCTTAGGTGCTTGCGCGCATCGTGTTTGTACTCGGCGGGTCTTGTACTCCTACGAGACCACATCAACCGCGTTTGTGGTGTGGCCGCCATCACGTACTGGAGGGAACAAGGCCCACGGTATTTCGGCTAGAAGCTCGATAGTGAAGACAGCGAGGAGCAGTGTCGGGGTTGTAGATAGCGAGTGCTATTACGGACGCTAAGTTCCAATATTAGCATATTATAATTACATGTAAATTGAAGTACATAATCAGGAATAACAGGTATAAATAAACATTTAACTATACTCAAAGAACAAATATTTCACATACTTAAATTAAGAAAAAACATAGTGTTCCATATAAGTCATCATATATCAGAGTTTATTAAGACATAGATCATTATGAGAGCCATAAATAGTTGATGAGACCATTATTCGTTATTATGTCAGAAAGTAGCAACCTCATCAGTCCTATGATCACTTAAACGTGCGTGTATCTTAAATAGGCTAGGACTATTCATTTATATTATTATTACATACCATACCATGTTTTGCGGCCGCTGCAAGGATTGCCGACTATGGTCTGCTAACTTAAATAACGCAATGCCCTTTCAAGATGCTCTTCCCGTCACTATATAACATTATGAGAAAGAAAAGTGCATCTGTTAGGGCGGTACTGTCTACGACACCATTAAATGTAGCTTTCAGAAGATCTCTGATGGGGTTAATTTGCAAGCATGGCACAATGTAGTGGCCATGGTTGCAGATGCACATTTAAGAAACCAAAGGGATCGCTTTGTGTGGGGGCTGCATTAGAAAGGGTTATTCTCAGTTAATTCCATGTACAGAGCATTATTAGGTGTACAGGCTTTACCTTACAACACTTTAATTTGGAAACTTAAACTGTCCCTCAAGATTAAAATCTTTATGTGGTACTTATACAAAGGCGTAATCTTGACCAAGGATAATTCAGCTAAGCGACAGTGGCAAGGAGATAGGAAGTGCTGTTTTTGTTCCATCAATGAGACCATACAACATTTACTCTTTGACTGTCATTATGCGAAATTTATGTGGAGAATTGTTCATATTTCCTTTAATCTGAAACCCTCAACTAGTGTACACAATTTATTTACAAGTTGGTTGGAAGGGTTAAATAGGAAAAGGAAGTCTCAAATTCTTGTGGGTGCAAGTGCCATTTGCTGGGCTCTTTGGTTAACTCGGAATGATGTTGTGTTTGACAAGATCATAGCACAATCTTATTGCAGGTTATCTTCAAGGGAATGTATTGGACCAGGTACTGGACCATACTTCAGAAGGAGGAGGATCACCATTTCATGAAGGCGGGCTGTAGGACTATTGAGACGGCCACGATGGAGGTGTTTGCTAGACACGACTGGCAATTTAGCAACAGAATTGCTCTTTAGTCTTTTCCTTTTAAGAATTTTGTTGTATTCATGGCTCAAAACTTCGTGTTTGAGATTCCTTGGACTTTGTTTTGCTCGCTTATAATAATGAACAGTCATATGTATTAGTCGATGCAGAAGCTAGGATATTAATATATTCCCTTTTCTAAAAATTCCAACCTACTAATCCTAATGGTAGGAGACCGAACGGCCGCTACAACTGCTATTTAGTACCTCGCCTGAGATGCCCATACATGATCAATAAGATCGGATGATGGCGGTCGATATGCACATACGTTAGTATCGCCGAGATTGTATAATAGTAACAAATAATAATTTTTTAAAACAAAGTAATAAATAATAATGAAAAAAGGAAAAGATGATGTCGTTGAGACTTGCCCCCACCGAGCCCGATATATAAGAGTTGTCAGGGATGGCCTTGCTTCGTTCCCACTGTTAGATTGATCTCTAATCTAACTGGATCTAACAGCCTAGTTGGACCTTTGATTCACGCCCTGATCGGGGGCGCCCAGCCCACCATGGCTGGAGGGCCCTGTCATCATGCGCTATAAAAAGAGGTGAGGCCGGCAGCTCTAATCACGAGGTTCGCCTGATCCGAGCTCCCCACCGATAAACCCTAAACCCGATCTAAGTGAGGGGCGCAGCCAGTGACGGGAAGTACCTCCGCCACAGCATTGCGCCGTCGTCATCTTCACCGCTGGTACCGCATCTCCGACACGTCTTCCCCGACCGTCGCTGCCTTAACGCAGACATCGACCCCATGGTGGACACAAGCGGATCTTCTTCCACTGTGGTCTCAGGTCTGACACGACCATCTTCTACCTCTCCATTCTCTCTAGTTCTACATGCATTAGGAAGTACTACACCTTTTATCCCAAATAGAGTCAATCTATGGCTAGATCTATGATCCCTTTGTTACTACAGTTTTAACATTGGTACCAGAGTCACGTTTAGGTATAGATCTAGCTTATCAGTTTAGATCCGTTCAGATCTGAGAAAAGGAAAGAAGGTTCGGATGAACCCTAACCCTAACTAGGTTAAGGAAAGAAGGTTCGGTTGAACCCTAACCCTAACTAGGTTAAGGAAAGGATAAAAAGAAGAGGGTTTCGGCCTTAAGAACGTAAGAGCCGAACCCTAAACCCGTAAAAGTCTTCAACGGAGAAGAGAAACAGTAAAACCCTAACCCTAACCCTAGCCCTAATCCCCAAATCAGTTGAATCCGAACAAACGAAGTAAATCCGAAGGGGGAAAAGGGGAAGGGGTGGCCTACCGCACCGCTGCGCAGCACTGCTGTCACACCGGCGCGCGAGGAAAAGACGACCGAGCCAGGGGCGCTGCTTGCCCGAGCTCCGGCCAAAGGGGCGCCGCGGCCAGGCCGCTCGACGGCGGCGCTCTCACCCGCTGGGGAGCGCGCACGCCGATGAGGGGACCGGCGACGGCGCCATTGCTCCACTGTTTTCGCCCGCTCGAGTCACTCGGTGGCTGGCTGTTGCTTTCGCTGAGAAGAGAGCGGAGCGAGGCGAAGAGAGAGAGAGGGCAACAGAAAAGAATGAGGTTAGGGTTTTCCTCGGGGGCGCGTGGCGTATGGGTTTTATTCCGAGCGAAACGCGCGCGTGGCCGTTGGATCTGCGTGGATGGCTCGGATCAAGCGGGCCAGCGATGCAGCCCAGGCGGGCGAGCGCGTGAGGCCGAATTCCCGGCCCAGGCCCAGGTTGCGGCCTAGGCGCGGGGGAGCACGCGGGAAGGGTGCGTGCGGCCATGGGTCGTGTGCCGTTTCTGCTGCTATGGGCCGAAATGGCCAAACACAGTGAAACAGAATATCTTTTCGTTTTATTTTTTTTCCAGAAACCTTTTTGATACATATTTGATGAATTTCAATTGAATTTTGGTGTCCTACTCTGCACAATTTTGATCCAGCGACAATTTTGTTTAGAGAAAAGTAAAGTTCTATAAAGTTTCTGGAAAAATAATAATGAGAATATTTACGCTTTCCACTGCGTATTTAAAGATGTTATTTTCATTATTAAATTTGAACCAACGGGGGAATTTAATTTTGAAAAATAGATATGTTTTAATTAATTATAATATTGTTATTATTCTGACCAACGTTGATTAATAGCAATATTATGATGTTTTGTCATGCATTAATTCTATTTCTACCCAACGGTGATATAGAATTAGTGTAGAGAACAATTGTATGTTTTAATTTTGACCAACGTTGAAACAAAGGCATGCAATTGTTGTTGTTATTATTTATGTTCTCACACTATTTGAATTGTGTTTTCAGGCGGATACAACTTGATGAGTTGTATCAAAGAAATCCCCACTTTAAAAGGTGATAACTACATTAAGTAGAAGAAAAAGATCGATCTAGCCTTCATCTTGGCTGAGGTGGACTGTGTAGTCACCACACCGTGTCCCACAGAGCCTGTGGCACCGGTGAGGGAGACAAACGAGGCTAATGCCGCTTGGGCAACCAGAGAGAGGGATTTTGCATCCCAAAGAATGTCATATGACCTTGAGCATAGGAAGTGGATCACTGCCAATAAGAAGTGTTTGGCTGTGATAAAGAACACGATTGAGCCTGCAATTGTGGGCTCAATCCCAGAATATGACACCGTCACCGAGTATCTTGAAAGAATAAAGAGTTAGTTCACTGGCTTTTCAAAGACATATGCTACCCAGCTGATAAACCAGCTGGTGACAGAGAGATACTCAGGTAATGGTGGCATAAGAGAGCACATATTAAGGATGAGCAATTTGGCATCTAAGCTAAAACCAATGGATCTGGCTCTCAAGGATGAATTCCTTATCTATCTGATTTTTGCTTCTTTGCCAAAAGAGTTTGACACTTTTGTTGTCAACTACAACATACAGCCCGAGAAGTGGGACATGGAGAGGCTCATGGCTATGTGTGTGCAAGAAAAGGAGAGAATGAAAGCTTCCAATGGTGGATCTATCAATTATTTGAAAGATAATAAGAAAAAGAATAATAATGCTAACTCCTCCTCAAAGTCAAAGGGAAAGGGTCCCATGCTGCATCAGCCTCAGTAAAACAAGTTCACAGTAGAGAAAGATCAATGTCTCTACTGCAAGAAGACGGGACATTATAAGAAAGATTGTCCTAATTGCCTAAAGATGATCATGGCAAATAAAGGTGAGAATATTATTACGTTCATAAATGAATCCCTGTATGTACAGTATTCGAAATCTACTTGGTGGATTGACTCAGGTGCAACTGTTCATGTTGCTAATTCTTTACAGGGATTCCGTTCGACGAGGACTACGTAAAGAAGCGAAAGACACGTTAAAGTCACAAATGGAGTCCAAGCAGAAGTTGAAGCTGTTGGCGATCTTTCTCTAGAGCTTGCTGATGGTTTTAAACTTATACTTAGAGATATTCTTTATGTTCCCTTGTTACAGAGGAACTTGATTAGTGTTTCATGTTTGGACAACGATGGATATGATTGTTATTTTGGAAATGGCAAATGTAAGACAATATTTAATGATGCATGTGTTGGTCTTGCTATCTTACAAAATGAGCTTTATTTGTTATCACTACGTGATGATATAAATGTTGTATGCGATGATGGGAACGTTGCGTGCGACAATGTGAATGTATCCTCGTCTGTGGATGTAAACAGAAAACGAAAGAGAGCTCATGATACGTTGTCGAAATTATGGCACTGTCGTTTAGGCCATATTTCGAGGGAGAGAATAGAAAGACTAGTTAAGAATGATATTCTTCCTCCATTAGAGCTCTTAGATTTAGAACAATGCAGAGATTGCATAAAAGGAAAGTATATAAAAAAAATTAAGAAAGGTGCCAAACGAAGCACAAGAATTCTATAGATTATTCACATAGACATCTGTGGTCCCTTTCCTGTAAAGAGTGTGGATGGCTATGATTCATTCATAACATTCACAGATGATTACTCCCGTTATGGCTATATTTATCCAATCAAAGAAATAACAGAAGCGTTGGATAAATTTAAGATATTTAAGGCAGAAGTTGAAAACCAACACAACTTAAAGATTAAGATAGTCAGGTCCAACCATGGAGAGAAGTACTACGGTCGGCATACCCCATATGGCCAAGTTCCTGGACCTTTTGCAAGGTTCTTACAGGAGAATGGCATAGTTGCCCAGTATTCAACACCGGACGAACCTCAACAGAATGGAGTAGCTGAAAGACACAATCGTACCCTGATAGATATGGTGCGCAGTATGATAAGTTACTCTACCATACCTTTGAGTCTGTGGATGGAGGCGTTAAAAACCGCCATTCATATTCTCAATAGAGTACCAAGTAAGACGGTGCCCAAAACACCGTATGAGTTATGGACAGAAAGAGTACCCTCACTAAACCACTTATGTGTGGGGGGGAGCCCTGCTGAGGCTAAAGTATTTAACCCAAACATTAGGAAGCTAGATCCCAAAACAGTAAGTTGTCATTTCATTGGCTACCCAGAAAAGTCAAAAGGTTTTCGTTTCTACTGTCCAGATAGACATACAAAGTTTGTGAAAACGAGACACACTGTCTTCCTAGAGGATGAAATGATGAGGGGGAGCATGGTAGCTCGAGAAATTGACCTTGAAGAGAAGCGGGTGTATGCGCCCACTTCGATGATTCATGAGCCATTTTTCTCATTACCTGCTGTCGCTGCACCGACAGTGCAGGATACTGTGGTGCCAGCACCTGTTGTTATTCCGCCTGTGGCAACAATGAATGATGATGAGGAACCTGTTCTTCAGGATCCTGTACAACCTATTGCCACAAATGAGGGAGAACAACAACAGCCTCAAACAGAAGATGTGCCAAATGTGAAGGCCTCTAGAAGGTCTCAAAAAGTTAGAAAATCAGCTATTCCTGCTGATTATGAAGTATACAACACTCAGAAATTTCAAATGGAGGTTGATCCCACCTCATTTGAAAAAGCCATGAGAAATGACAAAGGCCCTCCAGCCATGGTGGGCTGGGCGCCCCCGATCAGGGCATAAATCAAAGGCCCAACTAGACCGTTGGGTCCAGTTGGGTTAGAGATCAATCTAACACCCACCACTCCTCACCGGCCACGCCATAACTTCTCCCGCCTTCGTTGTCCCTCTCCCTCCGGCAGCTGCGTCGGCAGCTGCACCAGCTGCTAGCGGCCGGCATGGCGGAGCTCGAGGAGATCAAGAATGAGGCAATCGATCTGGTACGCTTCTTCAAGATCTTTTGGTTTGTCGTCATGTCTTTCTTGGCAGTCGATTCAAAAACCAACACATTTCTGCTCTCCGCGCGCCTGCTTCTCACTTCTTAGCTAATACGTCTGCCGTCCGTTACTTTGTATTAGAAGATCTACAAGATTTTTCCATGAATAATTAGATGATGAAGATGAAGATAGATCACCAAAAACACTTTTTTTTCTCGGAAAAAACGTTGTGGACAGTACGACTTGTATCATACCAGCTGGCTAATCTGTATTTTTTTTTTCGTTTGGGGGGGGGGGGGGGGGGGGGGGGGCGCATAACATACACCTGGCCTCCAGTCGTCACTCTGTTCAGCGTCGCTCATATGGTAGAGTAGATTAGTGATTAGTAATCTTCTTTTGCTCATGTGAAGCTAGCTTCATGCGGGTGACAAGCCGCTTCATGCGGCTTCCAGAAACTGGCGGAGAAGTGTAAGGACAGTCCCGGCGGTCCATGGGAGTTCGTCGCGCTGCTGCCCCTTTTCGACCCGCCGAGGCATGACAGTGCAGAAACCATCAAGAAGGCGCTCAACCTGGGCGTCAATGTTAAGATGATCACGGGTACCAGCTTCACCTTTTGATCAAAAATATTTCTACTGTTTATGTTTAAATCACTGCAAGCTAAGATCAGTTTGAAAGATTACTTGAGAGTACAAGCGGCGTTGGGTGGGGGACTGGGGGTGGCTGACTCCAATATTTCCAATCCAACTACCGGAACTGAAACCTGCAGGTGATCAGCTCGCCATCGCCAAGGACACGGGCAGGAGGCTGGGGATGGGCACCAACATGTACCCCTCGTCGGCGTTTCTGGGGCAGTGCAAGGATGAAGCCATTGCTTCCATTCCTGTGGATGATCTGATCGAGAAGGCCGATGGCTTTGCCGGCGTCTTCCCTGGTGAGAGCACACCACTCAGTTCCCCCGTAATCTAATAATCTTCGGGCATTATCCAATCTCAAGGCTGCCATGTATCTTGTTGATATGATGCAGAGCACAAGTACGAGATCGTCAAGAAACTGCAGGAGAGGAAGCACATCTGCGGGATGACCGGGGACGGCGTGAACGGCGCGCCAGCGCTGAAGAAGGCGGACATCGGGATCGCCGTCGCCGATGCCACTGACGCGGCCCGGAGTGCCTCTGATATCGTGCTCACTGAACCCGGGCTCAGCGTCATCATCAGTGCCGTGCTCACCAGCCGTTCCATTTTCCAGAGGATGAAGAACTATACCGTAAGCACGTGCCACATCCATCTGATCTGACAACCAGCAGCAGTAGTTCATTGCCGAATGCGTGCGTGCCTGCAGATTGCCACCCTTGTCGCGGTCCGTCGGGTTCATAAACCCGGGATCCTCGTAGACCGGCTTCTCAGCAAAGGCTCGGCTTCCCCTGTTGGGTTTGTCTGTGAAAACCACAAGCTCTGGTGATGGGAATATATATGCAGCTCGGGTTCATGCTGATCGCGCTGATCTGGAAGTTTGATTTCTCGCCGTTCATGATCCTGGTCATTGCCATCCTCAACGACGGTGGGTTTGAAAAACTCCGACAGACTCAGAACCATCTAAATACTCCATTGGCAAGCTGAAGCATGGCACTTGTTGCTTGCTTTTGATGAAAAAATGCAGGCACGATCATGACCATCTCCAAGGACAGGGTGAGGCCGTCTCCGCATCCAGACAGCTGGAAGCTGAACGAGATCTTCGTCACGGGCGTCGTCTACGGCACCTACCTCGCCGTCATGACCGTCATCTTCTTCTGGGCCATGCGCAGCACCGACTTCTTCACGGTAAAAAGCTAGGCACTATCCACTAGCTTTGTTTGCATTGCTCCGGCCGGCGGTCGATTTCTGGGCCATCAAATTCTCTTCTCTTCCAGTAAGATAAGAACCTACCTTTGTTTACAATGCTCCGGTCGATCGACCGAACACGTTCGGCGTGAGGTCGCTGCACGGCAGCCGGGAGGAGATGATGTCGGCGCTGTACCTGCAGGTGAGCATCATCAGCCAGGCGCTCATCTTCGTCACGCGCTCCCGCGGCTTGTGCTTCACGGAGCGCCCCGGCTTCCTCCTCTGCGTCGCCTTTGTCATCGCCCAGATCGTAAGCCCGGCCACATCATCTCCGTCCTGTCCTGCAATCTATCTATTCTTGCATGCTGCCAGCCGATCCATGGCATGCTGCAGCCTGCTGCTGATCATTGCCGAATGCGTGCGTGCGTGCAGATTGCCACCCTTGTCGTGGTCCGTCGGGTTCATAAACCCGGGGTCCTCGTAGACCGGCTTCTCAGTAAAGGCTCGGTCCAGCAGACAACGTTGCGAACCCACGCGTAACTCTTGGACGGCCCAAGGACCTAAAACGACAGGCCAGAGGGACGATCCAATCTCCGACCGGAAGGCCTGGTCGAGGAGGAACAGCGCCCGCTTCCAACTCCGGCCCGCCTCTCTGACAGGAGTGTTCGATTCGGTCTCCAGCCCGCCTCCGGACGGCCTCTCCGACCGGAAGGCCTAGCCAAAACACCACTTTCGACTCCGACCCGCTTCTCCGACTAGGGATGCGGCGAACCCCTGCTTACAGCTCCTCTCCGACTGGCACAATCAGAGCCGACTAGGACCAACCGACCGGAGACGCCCGCTCGGTAACGACCAGGAAACAGATGGAGAAAGTAAGACAGGGCACCCAAGTCAACCGCAATACCGAGGAACGTACCCTGTACACCTGCAGGACAATACCCTACGACCTTTCTGGCATGACAGGACCCAAGCAGTGTTGTAGGCGCCGATATTTTCTCTATAGTATTGTGGACGCCATCAACACCCATACCGGACAAACACGGTAAGGGCCCCCCATATGCCTCTGGGCATCGAACAGCGTTGTGGGTGCCGGCATTTACCGTACCTGAGAAACATGGTAAAACCCCTTGTATGCCTCTCGGCACCAACAGTATGGCAGGCACCGACATCTGTCATACCAGAGGAAGACGACGCAACCTCCCACGTGCATCTGACATCAAACAGTATTGTGGACGCCTACCATTATTTTGTACCCGTCGGCGTGGGCAACAAGACTTAGTAGCATACGAACTCCCTCCCTCTCACTTGTAAGGTCATTCCCTTCATCTATAAAAGGGGATGCGCTCTCTCCCAAAAGACAGTTCATTCAGATTGATCAAGTTTACTAGTACACAACAACAGAACCACCAGGTTCAAAACACAACCACACGCTTGAACACTTATACATAGCGGGGCTTCTATCACTCTCGACCTTTTAGACCAGAGTCTGACCGGGCCTCTTATACCCCCCGTCTTTCTCCTTTCCGTTTGTAACCCCACAACAAACTTCGAGCACCTGGGCTCAGGAATAAAGTCACCGACCGACTTAAACTGGACGTAGGGCACGTTGCCTGAACCAGTATAAACCATGTGTCATTGAGTGCTAGGCCACCTCCGATCACAACGTATAGCAAAACTACAAATATTTACGTGTTGGTCACTTTCTGCACCGATAGTTGGCGCTGCTCGTGGGGGGTGGGGCTGGAGACCGAAGCGAGCGCTTCGGTCGGAGAGGCGGGCCGGAGTCGGAAGCGGGCGTTGTTCCTCCTCGGCTAGGCCTTCCGGTCGGAGATTAGATCGCCCCTCTGGCCTGTCGTTTTAGGTATTTGGGCCTGCCCAAGAGTTGCGCGTGGGTTCGCAACGTTGTCTGCTGGGCCGAGCCTTTGCTGGGAAGCCGGTCCATGAGGGACCCCCATGCGCATAAACCAGCGAGCGGCGCCCAGAATCACGCCCGCCAGGTCCAGCGCAACATCATAGACGGGGGGAACGATCCCCCACAGTTTGCTTGGGCTGATCAGAACATCGCCGCTGAGGCAATGCTTCTGCGTGGCCTTCTCGAGCCGAACGACCCCCTAGGAACAGGCGATCCACCGGAACCTCTAGGCACTGGTGAAAACCATCACCGTTCAACAAGCGGAGAGCTCCGCATCACGACGCCGACTTGCAGCCCCTCTCCCCACCAGGAGAGTGGGGACGCACCAGACGAATCGCTCCACCCGCTCGCCGCCATAGCCGCCGAGGGCAGCATAGGAGGCCGCATCTGCGCCTCGGCTTGACCTAGCGCCTACTCCGCACCGACCGCCTGTACGTGAGCGGCTCGGGCCGAACTAGGACGCTCGCAGCGTCATCAGCAACCGGCGTCAGTCCCGGCAGGATGATAGCATCCATCAAGCAGCAATGATGGCATGCGACATAGACCCCGGCCAGACCATTGCAAGGAGTGGTGAAACACACCCATAGGCGCGGTCGACGGCCGGACGACCGGAGTCCTAGCCCGGGACCACGGGCCTTTGCCCGACGCATCCAGAGAGCGCTGCTCCTACAACACTTCAACGGAGGCCGAGGCAAAGGCAAGGCCAAGCACGAGGATCAGGATGAGGGCCCCTCCACGCAGACGGGAAAAAGAACAGAAAAGATCGCTGCCGACCGGCCAACTCCACGTTGGTCACCACGGCTGATCACATGGGCAAGCAGCCCCAGCAAGGCCTTCCGGACCACTTCAACGAGCTCATGGAGAGCCCGTGCACCAACCACGCCTACCCCATCAAACACCTCTACAAAGGACTGCGAGCTCCTCAAGCGCCTTCTGTGACAGGCCGGCGGGCCGAAGGAAGAAAAGGCGAAGAAGCAGCGACCAAGAAAGGGGGCGTAGTGAGCAAGGATCCAGACGACTGAAGATCGAGGTGATCCGACCGGACGCCTACCGACTGAAGGACGACAACGACAACATTCTCACCAACGCTTGGAACAGCTATGTCGTTTCTTCCCCTAAATTTCAGTCTTACCATTGTTAAAATTTTAGCAATGTATGAAAGAATAATGCTCATGATTCGATTTCACATGTCACCAAAGTTTGTCTTGATCTAAGTTCATATGAAACAATTATGAATTATTTTTTAATGCAACTATTTTTAGAGATGGACATCTTATGATGCCCGCGTCTGTTAATCGATTTTTAGAAATAGATGTTTAGAATGTCTACCTCTGTTAATAGCGATTTTTAGAGGCAGATGTTTTAAGGTACCCGCCTCTGAAAATTGATTTGTATACAGATCGGCATCCTAAGGTGATCGTATCATAGCATGCCCGCCTTTGTAAATGATTTTTTGAGGTAGGCATTTGCCTAGAGGCTACCTGACCATTTACGAATGCAATCTCTTGATGTGCCCGCCTCTATTAATCAGAGAGGTTGTGTCCAAAAGTCATTTTCATGGTAGTATATTTGTTAGTCATTAGTATGACACGGACATAGAATTTGGGTACCTATATCTTTGCAGTGTAGTTTGGCCTCCCTCTTGTTGAGTTCTGTATCCACCACTGTCTCGCATTATAACAATAGTATGATTCTATCTACTCCCTCCATTCTAAATTGTAAGTGGTTCTGCCTTTTTAAGATACATAAACATAATAATATCTAGAGCCATAACGACTCATAATTTGGAATTAGAGGGAGTATTGTTTTTCTTTGTAAACCTTTAAGACATTTTGCCCTTTTAGATATATAGTTTTTGCTATGCGCTTAGATGTACACTATGTCTAGTTACGTAATAAAATTAATGTACCTAGAAAAGGCAAAATGTCTTATAATTTTTATAACAAAGAGAGTAATATACAATTGGTATATGTCCTGTTTAATTATTTTTCTTTTAAAAATGAATGTTCCTTCAAGAATAAGTTGAAATAGCAAAACAATCCATATCTATATAAAACCATTACCCTGCTAAAAGAAAATTTTTACTGTACCTTTTCCTTTTTGCCAATACATATTTGCACTAGCATTTGTATTTTCATATGATAGCGCAACGCCACACATCGGCACATAATATGCTCGCGTAAACGATAACTTTTTGTGACCAAAGTGGTCGAAAATCTATAGAAAAGCAAGACTGTCTCTAATAAGAAGATCCAAACCCAAAATGGGTAGTGAGAGACCTAAAATCAGCCTCCAACAGAGTACTTATACGGAAGACCTATTTTGGGTTGTCTGAGAAACACAACCCAAA
Source organism: Miscanthus floridulus (assembly GCF_019320115.1). Lineage (NCBI taxonomy): Eukaryota > Viridiplantae > Streptophyta > Magnoliopsida > Poales > Poaceae > Miscanthus > Miscanthus floridulus. The sequence goes on from NC_089587.1 coordinate 47,655,957, forward strand.
TATGGGTATCCTCTCTCCTAGAAACTCATTTGCAGAAAGGATTCTCTTTTAGGTCTTGTTGTTGGAGAAGATGCCGAATATGTATTGAACCTTTTGTCTGTAGCACTACTCAAAGTACGAATATGTCTTGTATTTTAGGTGGTGTCGTTGAAGATAGCCTTACTCAATGGTCAGCATCCGATGATTGCAATCGACGCACGCAAGCGTCGATTGTGTGGTCCAGTACAGATGGACAGGGATATGTTGGCAGGTTCATCGTTCAACTTGGTAGCTGTTGTATCTGTCGAAAACAATGCGACTGGCGAGGTTCACATCAGCCACAACCTCCATCTACTGATGATCACTTGCCATCATGAGAAAAACGCCGCGCCGTCGCTCGTGTGTCCTGCTTGACTAGACCATCCGTGGCCACGACGGGTCTGTCAGGGCGCGTTTGCGACCCTGGCCCGGCTGCGCCCGTGGGCTGCAAGTTGCCATATTTGTGGTCGATGGCTCGCAAGCGAGCCTGGCTTCGCAGAGCAACACTCGACCTCTCCGCCTGGCTCTCTGGAAACGACCGAAACCCTCGTTTCTTCGGAGCCGAGCTCATCTACGACGCACGCGGGTGATTTTGGGCGGCGGCGGGGTGGCTCACGCGGGCTCTAGCGGGAAGGGGAAATGTCTTCGCGCGCGTCCCCGCTCTCCGCTCCTGCTCTGGCCGTCGCGCGCGAAGCGAAATGGTGGCGATTTCGCCGGCCTTTATATACGGGTTCCCACTCTCCACTCTCTCCTTCTTCCACTCGGTGCTTGCTCTTCCACCTCCCTCGTGCGAGACCAGCGGTGAGTTGTGGTGCGTGGCGGCGGCGGCGACGACCTTCGGCTGGTTGTGGGTTAGGTCACCGGCGCCGAGTTTCTTCGCCACTTCCCCGCTCCAGCTGCTGCTGGGACTCCGTGGCAGCAGTGTTCCTCTTCTTCTCCGTCCGCATCTGCTTCGTCTTTTTCCCGATCTGCATCCTCTACTTCCAGATCTACCTCCTCTCCATTGTTTGGACCCCGAGCCAAGGTGAAATCGACCCCCAATCTTCTTTTTTGTGGTGCTTCTCGAACCTATTAGGGTTTCTTGTTCGTTGTTGTTCATGATCTGTTAGGGTTTCATACTTGTTATAACTGCTTCATGCTCCTATTAGGGTTACTTGTACCTTGCTGTTCTTGATATGTTGGGCTCGTGATCTGTTAGGGTTGTTGATCTGTTTCAAATTTGTATTGTACCTTGCTGTTCATAACTGTTTGATGCAGTTGTTAGTGTTACTTGTACCTTGCTGTTCTTGATCTGTTAGGGATGTTGATCTGTGTCTGATTACTATTGCTCTAAGTTTTTTGTTCCATCATTGGTCGATGATGTTGTCCACATAGTACTGGGAGGCATCACATAAAGATGCAGTCGTGCTTTTGTTGGCATGCATTCATTTCATAGTCATGTTGATGCCTAGCAGGGCTCATTAACTGAAATCATGTTACATTTTTACATGCTTGTAGATGGATCTGTCTTTGAGCTGTGACATGTTGTGTAGGAAGGCAACTGCCTTGACTGTTGTTATGGTTACCTTTGTATCCACTAGGCTGAAAAGGAAAACCCCTGAACCTAAAACCCCACTGCCTAATCCTATAGCACTGGCCCTGATTAGGGATGAAAATGAACAGCATAGACAGAGAACACTGAGAATGATATACAATTCCACTGATTCAGAGTGTATTTCTATGATTAGGATGAAGATAGTTGCTTTTTTTAAGTTAGTGAGAACTTTTAGAGGGAGGAGTCTTGTCACTGATAGGGAGGGGGTGTTAGTAGAAGAGCAGGTTGCCATGTTTTTACATGTTGTAGGGCACAACCAAAGATTTAGGGTTGTCCACCAGTCCTTTAGGAGGTCCATCCAAACTGTCCACAAGCACTTCCATCAGGTGTTGTATGCTGTGGGTGAGCTTAGGAATAAAATGATAAAGCCAGCTAGCACTACCACTCACCCAAAGATTCTTGGAAGCCATACATGGAATCCATATTTTAAGGTAATTGTATACCCTGGGTTCATTAGTTACATTAGACCTATTGCAATGACTGACCCATGCTTTTTAGGATGTCATTGGCTTTATAGATGGCACTCATTTCCTAGCAAGGGTTCCTAGGCACATGCAACAAGCTTTTAGGGGTAGGAAAAAGGATCCCACCCAAAATGTGATGGTAGCTGTAAATTGTGATATGAAATTCACTTATGTCCTAGCTGGCTGGGAGGGCTCTGCCCATGATGCAACTGTTTTGGCAGATGCTGTAGCCAAGGAAGATGGCTTGAGTTTGCCAGAAGATAATTGCACACCAACACTAATTACATATTCCATGGCCTATTAACACACACTCTCACAGTAGATGTCTTGTGTAGGTAAAATGTTCTTGGTAGATGCTGGGTATGCATGCAAAAATGGTTTCCTACCTCCCTACAGGGGGGTTAGGTACCATTTGTCTGAGTATGGCCCAAGGAACAGGCCACTAATGCAAGGGAGCTCTACAACCTTAGGCACTCATCACTTAGAGTGACTGTGGAGAGGGCTATAGGTGCACTAAAGGGCAGGTTTAGGATCTTGGACAACAAACCCTTCCACAAGTATAGGACACAAGTGAAGCTTGTAGTTGCCTGTGCCATTTTGCATAACTGGATCCTAGGTTTTGGCATTGATGAAGTAGTTCCTGATGAGGAAGGTTTCACTACTTCTGCTGATCCAACCAACCTGCCCCCAGCCCATCTAGACCAAGACTCTATTGACATGGCTGAAATAAGGGATGCCATTTGCAATGCTATGTGGGAAGGGAGGGGAACAAACACTAGTTGATGTAATATGTTCTTGAATTTAGTTTCTGTACCCTGCTATGGAACTCATGTGTGTCATGGTGATGTAATAATTTGGTGGACAAAGCTGAGACCAATTTTATGCTTCATTCATTCTATTCTTGAAACATTCTGTTCTTCATGATATGTTAGTCTGTGGTTAGTTCATACAACTATTAATATTGTTGTTAGTCTGTTCTTAACTAATTCTATTGTTGGTTTCATTACATGCCAGTCCTAGGATGGATTCAGGTGCATTTGAGGGTGGGTTTGTTGCTGGTACTTCAGTGATGGAGCAGCTCATCAATGGTGGTTCTACCCCTGTTGTAGCTGGTGCTGGTGCTAGTGCTGCTGCCCCTGTTGCAGCTGGTGCTGGTGCTGCTCCAGGTGCAGCAAACCCTGTTGATGTTGCTATTCCTGTAGCTGGGAATGGGGCTGTGAGGGCAATGAGGTGGACCAACACCACCTCTGGCTTTGTGCTAAGGAGGATGGCTGCCCTTGTTAGTGATGGTAGCAGGTTTGAGAAGGTTTTCAAGGACAAAGATGTGAATTCTGTGGCCAAAGCCCTCAAGCAGTTCTGTGGGGAGGTTGTTAGCCCAACTCAAGTGTACAACCACTTGAGGAAGTGAAGGCAGAAATGGGCTAGGGTGAGCAAGTTGAAGGACCTTAGTGCTGCTCTTTGGGATGACCAGGCTCATGCTATCATGCTTGAGCAAGAGCACTACCTTGGCCATTGCAAGGTAGCAGTTTGATCTCGTCTTTGCCTTGGCTACCTACATTTGCCTTTCTTAAACTACATTTGCCCAACTCTGCAGGACCATCCTAAAGATGCAGAGTTTCTTAACTGCCCTATTAGGTTCTACACTAAGATGGAGGCTATCTTTGCTAATGCCATGGCCATAGGCAAGTTTGCACTTGGGTCTGGTGAAGCCTTAGGGCAGAACTAGGCTGACAGTGTTGGTGCCAAGGCTGATGGTCCTCCTTTGACCCACACCATAGTTCCCAGTGAACAAGGAGGGGATAGCAAGGCCACTGAACTACTTCCTACCTCCTCAGCTGCTGGCCCAAAGAGGAAGAGAGGGAACTTCTCTGAGGAGGAGATGCTCATATTGACTAACATGTCAGATGTTGTGAACAATATGGCCAATGCTCTTAGGGAGACTGGACCTGCCCATGTTGATGCCAATCTGTACCTTGCTGTGATGGAGATGCCTGGCTTTAGTGAGGAGGCACTTATTGTTGCCTACACCTTCCTCCTGGACAACAAGGCCTAAGGCAGGGGCTTTGTGAATATGAGTGATGCCCACAGGGCCCTTTGGCTTAGGACCTTCCTGGCCAAAAACTACTATGTGTAGTTCCACTACACATGAAGGGCTAGAAGGCCAGGAGGGGGTTGACTGTAGAGATGTATAGTTCCTCCACCCCCCTCACCCACTCTCTCTTCTTTTGACAACAGGACCTTTTGTGCAGTCTGCTTGTTCTTTTGACACCTGACCTTGATGGTGTAGTTTACCTAGGAGGGTGGCTAACAATAGGCAAGGATTTGGGAACATTTGAGCCCTTGGCTGTTGGGCTGAACTTGGTATTGTAAGAAACTTATTTGTAGCCTCTGTTGGCTACTTTTTATTTGATAACTAGTTGCCTATTTTTGTTGTTTATGCCTCTGGTGGTAACTATGGGATTTAAAGGCCTATGATGCATAAAACAAACTTGAGGTGGCTACCTTATTCTTGTTTTGATGGTTTTGTTGTTGTGCTTTCTTCTTTATTTGCCTATCCTTCCATTCTACACTTATGCTCAGTTGTACTCCACAGCAACAACATCCTCTTGTGATGGCTGATGGCAGTGAGTGCAACTGTTGTTTATTTGCCTCTTTATTTGGTTCTTACAATTCTTGGTAGCCACCAATGACTAAACAAGGAAAATAACAGCTAAGGCTAATTTTTTTATCAAGTTGCCGATGATGTTCACCATCATTCAAACTGAATGGTCGACTGAGGCATGTCATTCAGACCACTTACATGTTCTACATTTGGTTGGTTTCAGAGAATGCCTTCCTGCTATGTGGTCTTTGAAGGGAAGAAACCTGGGATTTATTTTACATGATATGAGTGTGCTAAGCAAGTGCTTAGAGAAGAAGGGACTATCTATCAGAAGTACAACAACTATGATGATGCTCTTAGAGATTTTAATGCAAGGGTACCTCAAGAACCCTTGCTGTTACTAATTCATGCCCCTCATGGGGATGCATCAGCATCCCATGAACTGGTGACAGGTCAAGGTTCTGAAATCTATCCTCATTCACCTGGGCTGCAAGGCTGTTGCAAAAATGCTGTCATCTTGATCTTGTTTATGGTTGTAGTTGGTCTGTCACTCAAGCTGTTCATGTGCCACAGCTGTTGTTTTAATTAGGCCGATGATGACACAATAGGATGACTGCATTAGCTGGCTACATGCTTTCTGTTAACTTGTTGCCATTCTCGGCTTGCCAAGGCTAATGGTTGTTGTATTTTGGCCAATGATGACACAATGGATCGATGCATTAGCTGGCTACATATCATTTTGCTGTCTCTTATCTATTTCTGTGAACTTTTTCGTTTGTTGGCTTCAAAACTTGACTGACCCATGCTTCTATTCTTCTTTACTGACTTTGATTATCCCATGTAGCCAGTAATGCCATGAATTGTTAAATTAGCATGTCTGAGGCCAACTATTTCATGCTGAAACTTTGATTTGTTGTTGTAACGGTTATGGAAGAGCAACTTCATTCTCCTTTCATTCATGTCCGTTTCTGTTTGTTGTTATGGGCCTGGCCGACCACAGCCAAATGACAAACACTATCTCGGTGTGGTAGTTGGTGGCGGTTAGCCTCTCAGCCCGGCTACCTCTTCGATGACAAACACAGCCTCGCCTGACTCGGGCTCACTGGGTACATAGGCGCAAACAAGAGCTATTGTACTACTTGAGATAGGCCTGCCCAGGCCTGGGCCAGTTGGGCTGGCCAGGCCGGCCAGGTACAGGGTCGCAAACACGCCCTCAGAAACTGACGTGCCATGACTGGCCCCTCGGGCTCAAGCTTGGCCGCTTGCTGCTGTTTCGGTTTGGCAGATGGTTGACGTGTCAAGAGGGCCGGTCTATTAGTACTCTTTTTTCGTTTAAATTAGCTACCATGCATAGGAGAATATCGTCCTGCCCGAGACCCTAGTTCCCGATTAAGAACAGCCCATTGAGAGAACTGGGGAATATATGGTCTTGTTGGCAGGTTATCGGATTCGCATCAATTTATATGTTTATTGAGATGGATTATAGTGAAATTTAAACTAAATTTCATCATAATTTACCTCAACACATATGAATTGAGATGGAATCCGGCCACATCTAAATAAGGTGGTATGGATTTTCCAAACATTGGTGATGACTTTTCTAGCTGCATGCCAAAGGGACCGGAGGCTGATTGTATGGATTTATTTTTCAGGTAGTCAACCCAGACTAAATCATCGACCGTACACGAGTCGTGCTCATATATAGGTCCTACGCATGCATCCGTTGAAAAAGAAAACAAATTGGATGCGTCGCAACTTTGTGTCGAGATCAGCTGCTCTGACGTGAATGGCTCCTCGCCGTGACTATCTTTGAGCTTGTAAAATTTTCCACGTCCACTTAACGAAGCACGTGCTAATGCACGCTTTTGGAAAAAAAAAAAAAAAGATCAGCAGGTGTCGCTTACCCGCCCGTGTTGTCAATCGTGTCCTTCCACACCGGGCCAGAGGACAATGTACGATTGTCACCATCGCAAACATGCCGTTAACTCATAACTGCAAGGGACAACTCCGGCGATACTCAACGATGCAAGATCGCTGGTGACGAGACTGGTCGAAGGCCCCTGTCGAGACAGAGCGAATATCAATCGAGCGAGCGAGGAGACAGTGGAAAGATCAAATCTGTTGCCTCATTTTCTACCGGACTAGACTGCGGGGGGGGGGGGGGGGGGGGGGGGGGGGGGGGGGGGGGGGGGGGATATCATCTCCTTTTGGCCTCCCTACTGATTTTTTTTCCTTTGTTGTTGTAATAACCCCCTGCACTGTTGCTTGCCCATAATAATAAGTGTTCTTTCAACGTGTAAAGAAAACCTTGATCCTCCGCCTGTCCACTGCCCGTGCCTGCGTATACACACAGAAACACAACTGGAGATAGCATGCTGGCATGCTGCCATTCGTAAATCCTTGTGTTTTCCACGACCACGAAGAAGAAAGGACGCAGAGCTTCTGTAGCTTCAACAATTTATTAAATTTGGTACTTCTTGTACAACAGATTTAGGGCTTATTTGGCACAGCTCACAACAACTTCAGTTGTGAGCTGTTTTTTCCCCAAAATACATTTTCTCAAAAATAGCTTCATGGGTGAAGCTGTTTTTTATCCCCTCTCACATAGAGATGAGTTAGATAAAGCTTAAAAAATAGCTTATTCCAGCTTCATCTCCTATACGTGGACCCCACCGTGCAAAAAGACCGCTTCTGCCCAAAAGAGAGAGAGAACGCTCGTGGGGGTGAGGGAGGCGACACAACGAGGCCGGCTGGGGGCGCGGCTTGCCGCCCACCCGGGGCTCACCGGGGCGCCGCCCGCAAGGGGTGCGGCCACCGGGGGCGTGGCTTGCCGGGAGCGCGGCTCGCCGGTAGCGCAGCCCGCCGGGGGTGCCACTCGCCTAGGCGCGGTCTTCTGGGGCGTCGTCGGGGCGCCGCACTGGGACTGGAGCTCGCTAGGGCGCCGGACTAGGACTGGAGCTCGTCGGGGCGCGGTGACGGTCTTCTAGGGCGTCGTCGGGGCGCCGGGCCTGGGACTGGAGCTCGCTGGGATTGGGACTAGGGCTCACCGGGGCGCAGAGATTGGGGCGCGGCCTTCTAGGGTGCATGGGGCATCGGCCTGGGAAGAAGATGGCAATAAGGGAAGAAAAAGGGAAAGGCCAATGGTAGTTTGGTATTTTATTCTTTTTTCTCTCCCGAGAAGCTGTTTTGCCAAACGGAGTGAATAAAACAGCTTAGCTTCACCTGTAGAACTGTTCATTGAGCTGAAACAAAAAAAAACAACTTCACTAGTAAAGCTGAGCTGTGCCAAACGGGACCTTAATTCACATACCTAGAACGGAAGGTGTGGTACTTCTTGTCCGAGTCAAACAAATTAAATTCGAACGTTTGGATTGGGATTGAGATAAATGGGATTGGTATGCTAGTCTTTATTTCTCTATCTCTATATTCATTTTCCATTATCTAAACATAGGATCAAATCTATCCCACTCCTCGTGTTTTTCTATCCCAACCTCTACTTCCCATGAACCAAATGCCACCTTGGTACAAAATGCTTTTCGAATGCTAAGTGTCACAACCACATAAGGCTATGTGTCTTTACAAACATTTGATTTCTAATAAGCGGATCTCTGCCGCCTCTATAAATCAGTTAAGAAATAAAAAAAATACCCTGCGTGACCCACCGCTGGGTATGCCTGCCATGCATATAACCCGACCATGCCTTGCTCAGGTGGAGCCAATTGTTGCCTGCCACCGGCTCTTCCAGCCACTCCCACGCCTGCCTATATACCGGAGAGTTTCATTATACAGTTACCAAGACTATTATATTAGCTTTTGTGTTGGTAACTATGACAGAGAGTTTTATTTGGATAAAACTCTATGAAACTCTCTCTTTCTCTCTCTTCATTAATAAGTTGCCAAGTCAGTAGATTTGCTGATGTGTCTCTATATTAAGAGCAAGGCTAATAATACAGCCGGCTTGCTGGCTGTAAGGTTTCTTGCAGCATTCTCTCAGCCCACTCATACAGTAGTTAACTCTTTACAGTTAATACATGGCCCACTTGTCTCTCTCACAGACTTTCTTGGTTCTTGTGCCTAAACCGGCTGTAAGCTTACAGCCCGCTTCTCCTCTCTCCTCCACCTCAGCATTTAGTCGGCTTACAGCCTGCTATTATACTTGCTCTAAATGAGAATGAAACTCTTTTGAAATTCCCATTAAAATTGCCCTCAGGGCCACTGTGTGTGCACGCTATGACCACCGCCCCTGCCACCACTAAAGCAGTCACTGGTCCAGTAGAAAGAGAGGAGATAGTTAAGGAACAAAGGAACAATAGGTATGTGGACTAGAGAGAGGTAAGAACAGGGATAAGGATGGAAGAGTACCGGTGGGCCATGCAAATCGATTTTTTCATTTGCACGCTAGGCCCGAGATAAATTTTCAACTCTCTTTCACACCACTACTTCTGAAAATTGATTTCTAAACATGGCTAGTCTTATCACCTCTAGAAATAAAGGTTATTTTTAGAGACGTTTGGCAAGGCTAACCGACTCTAAAATAGATTTCTATAGATGGTCAGTTAGCTTGCCCCTTAGAGGCACCTTTAGAGGCGGTTTTATGGAGCAGCCTTCAGAAAAATAGTAATGCCTCTAAAAATCGTTTCTATAGTGGTAGGTGATGTGTTAACATGTTTCTAGTTTGTACTCCAATTATTTAGATAAATGCAAATACTTTAAAAACCTACAGACTCATGGGAGGGTTCTCCCGAAGAAAAAAATAAGGAAAAAGTGGGTACCTATGCACATGTATGTTTCAAGGGTTGCAAAAATTTTTGTAACTACGGATCTGACATATATGGTGGTTCAGGTTATATCTCATTTTATGCTAACACAAAAGCAGTGTTACTAGATAGGATCTAGCACCGTATTTTTATTAGACTATCATTTACTACAATAAAAATGATTTTTAGCATTGGAGGTATTTTTGGGGGTGACCCCTTATTCAAAATCCGCCTCTAAAATGGGTTTTTAGCATTGGAGGTATTTTTCGTAATTTGGACCGTCTCTAAAAATAAGTACAACACAATAAAATTCATAAGTTTTTCAAATAAAGTCAGATGAATACAAACTTTAATTTGTATCAAAGTTATATTTTGCAGAAATCTATAACTTTGTAGTTAATGGTATTTTCACTTGAAATTCATTTAGATCCAGCAAATTCTTTAATTCAATGACCTTGGATGAACATATGACACCAACTAAAGTTATAGATCTTGAAAAGATATAGGCCCTGTTCTTAAGCACTACATCAGTAGTACTTTTCAGCGAAGGAACAATGTTTTTCTCCCACAACAAATCAGCATTAGTATAAGCCAAATTTTAGAAAAACGAACAGGACCACAAAATATAGTTGATAGCTTTTTCTTTTGAAATAATATGTGGTCCCAAAATTGAATTTGAACTCTTCACATTTTGGAATTCAAATTTTTGAACGACCTCAGATGGAGAAACGACCAAACCAAAGTTATAGACCTCAAAGAGCTATACAAATTTGTAGTTGAAAACTTTTTCATCTGAAATCATTTTTTCCAAGAAAAAATCTATTCGAATTTCTCACATTTTTAAATTCAAAATTTTCAAACAATTTTAGATGAAGAAATGAAAAAAAAATCCCCAAAGTTGTAGTACTTGATGATATCTACAACTTTCGAGTTCAAACCAGTTTTGTTTAAATTTGTTTAGGGCTCCAAATTAAATACTCATTTCAAAATCTAGTCAAGTGAATACAAAAGTAAATGCATCTACATTTTAGTTAACAGTGACTTTAAGGAAGAGTGGTTAGTGGGGTATGCACGAGACTTGAGATTGCCGGTTTGAATCCCATTGGACGCATGTGCGCAAGAAATTATGTGCCTTGTGACACGCGACGATGAAACCTTAGTGGTGGGTTCCTAGATTAAGAAAAATTGATGTTTTTATCTTGAGTTGTGATTTGTAGAAAACGATTTTATGGGAAACTGGATTTCAAGCAGCTCCTAGAAATTATTTTATAGGGACGGCTTGTGTTTTCAGCCACCTATACAAATTGATTTATAGCAACGTTGATTTCAAGAGAAGAACAGGTAGAGGCAACTGGTCCAGCCGTTTCAAGTACTTTAGGTTGTAGTAATTCTAAAAGCATTATTCTAGAGATTAGTAGTAACTTACATGATGAGCACTCGTCATTCCAATGTAAGATACATGTGACTCAAAATGTAAAAATACTTGGAACACTTGATTGTGTTTAATATCATATACTCAACATCCACGAAGCATAAATTTCAATGCAAATATGCGGTAAAAAAAAACAACTGTTGAAACTATCTATGACTTTCAAGCAAGAATTATAACATATCTCAAAATTGAAAGGAGATGTGACACCTGTATCACTTTGCTTGCTAAGGAGGACAGAATCGAGTAGGGTATGGTAGCACCAAAGGTTTTGAAAACATGCTGGTGTAGATAAAACAATCGATTGGTTTCACTTTCACCGCAGCTTTGGTTCCACTTTCCTCTACCATTTTTCTTCATTCTTTCCATCCATTAACCTTTTGCATTTTCTTTTTTGTTTAATCACATCCCTGTTTTTTGCTACCATGAAGCTCATCTAGAGCCTAGAGGGCTGTCACTTAAACTGTTAGCTCGAATCTTCTCAATAATTGATAGCCTTCTCTAGGCCCGTCGACTAAGCTCGAGATGTTGATGCGCATTCATATGTATATCCACCTCTACCCTCGACAAAAGGAAAAGGAAGTAGAGACATCTAAACCCACAGAAAAAAAAAATAACCCAAAATGTTGTCACGGAGCCATATCCATATATTACTGCTAAATGCCACAGTACCGATACATGCATGATAACTGAGCGTTTATGCATTAGCAAAATACGAAATCATATTATGCGGTTCTCCGTTCTAAATTATAGTTCAGTTTAGCCTTATTAAAAGTCAAACTTCTATATAACTTTTTGACAGTTTTTTTTAGAAAACATATTAACGTATCTACAAGTTCCAATAATTCGCTATCAATACATACATATTTTGTTGGAAATTTAATGAAAATGCTTTGGTACTAGTGTATTTTTTTCTATAAACTTAGTGAAAGTCGGAGAGAAGTTTGACTCAGGATAAAACTACAATTTAGGAGGTATTTATTTGTAGAATTAGTCTCAGAATAGTTGTGCAACATTCAGAATTACCAAATGTGATATCATTGAGGGCTTTTTTTGGCTATACTCGTATCCAGCTCAATTCACGTATGTTGGAGTGGCTTAAGGTGTAAACTAGTTAATTCTCTATTCCAATCTATCTTAATACATGTGGATTGAAGTTAAAATGAATGCAGCAAAACAAGGCCAGAGTAGGACAAGAGGTAATTTTAAGCCAAAAAATATTGTAAATCATATATGGATCAGTGGGGAGCTTTAATTAGATTTGATGAGAACCTTACCCCCAATTTGTTAATTAATTTACCAAATGCTAGGTGGTAGAGGCTGGGCCGCTGGGGTTCACTCTGTGGATTAGACAGGCCCTTTTCTCAGCTTCGTTAAAAACTTAATTAAAGTTACTGTAGGCTGTGTCTTTTCCTCGAGACGCACGCGCGGCACGCCTGCGTACATACAAATCCTCGATGCCTCGTGCTTAGCCACCGTGCTCATACTCCTTTTTATACAAAAGAAAGAAAACACAACAATGCTCCAGTGTCAACAAAAATTGTAACCATGCATGTTACACAATGTTAGATGATTTGGATATCTCGTTCCCTTGATACTTGATTAATCTATATTCTATATCTATATCTATATGTAATCTATATCTATATTGACACCTTATATTAAAGAGTAAAGTGATTTTTTCGTGCGTCTTTTTTACTTTCTACAATGTCCCCACGCTTCTCGTTGTCTCGTCTATGACCTAGACTCATAACCATGCTCATACGAATTAGAATCATCCACGTTTGTGCATCCAACAACGGAACAGATCTAATTCCAATACGTATTGTAACATACTGTATGACCGTTACATAAATCTTCGAGCTGCAAGTCGTTCAGGTGACGGTGCAATAAGGTGTATGTTTCTGTTGCAACACGCATTTGATAGAGTGTGTTTGGTTTGTGCATAGAGGTTGCATCGTATATCCGGATATGGGGACACGGGGTGAGTGAAACAGAGAAAGACACAATGTTTGGTGAGATTGCATGAGCAGATGCAAAAAAAATACTAAGATGTTATTTGGTTATCCATATATGAGTGGATGCAACTTGACTATCATGTGTGACTGACGTGTAGGCCCCCCTAGCTCATTCTATATCGGCAAGGCCTGGCGCGGGAGCAACGATCAAAATGCCCACATGAACAAAGCCCGGATGCAGTTGTATTCTTGCATGGGGCGTGGGTGTAGCACATGACAGTTGAGCCGGCCAACCAAGCATCCTTCTCCTATAGTTTATCGGCTAAAGGTGTGTAGGCTGGTAGGATGCAGGCATCCGAACACGCTCCTGGAGTCACCATGATTATTCTCTTCGTCTCAAATTATAAGCTATTATAAATTTTTTTAGAGAGTTAAAGCATCCTAAATTTAACTAAAATTATAGATAAAAATTACAAAAAATTATGACATCAACTAGCTATACTCTAAAAATATAATTAATAAAAAATTTAATGATACTTATTTGATATCATAAATGTTATTATTTTATTATATAAACAAATACTTTAACTTTTAAAAAATATCGAGATGACCTATAATTTGGGACCAGAGAGTACTCGAGTGTAACTTTAGTCTTATCTTATTAAAAAGTATTTCGTACATGTGACTAGACATGATACTGTTTTGAGTAGTAAACATTTGAACTCGACGTAATAATAGAATAATTTTATTCATAATACATTATCTTGATATCAGGCACCTTGACCATGATCTCCAAGACTCCTGCCTATTGCATGCAGCAGTAGATTACTCCTTGTACATACAGTCCAACGGCTATACTATACTTAGGCTTAGCCAACTAATCCGAACATTGAACAGCAAGCAGAAAGAAAGAGGAGAAAAGGTTTATTTATTAAAACAAGAAGAAACACGACGAAAATTGAAACTGAGCATTAATAGGCACCGCGCTTTGCTCTTGTGCCTTTCAACTTCCACCAACCTTGGCGCCACTCCCGTGACGCGCCACGTACCGTGCACTCGCCGGCTCACCGGCCGGCGCCGCACTCTCGGCCTTCACGGGCCACACCAACCTCGATCTATCGATAACCAACACCGGCCATCCACCTCGCTCTGTAGGCTCATCAGACTGTACACACCTACACCAGCCTGACAGGCGCCGCGGCAGCCGCGACGGCCTCGACGCCCTTGCAGCTCAGCGACCGTATAAGCCTCCACGGCGCCCACCCCGCGGCGGCGGAGGACGGCTGCTCGTTCCCGGCGCCGCCAGCCAGAGCCTGCTGCCGCGCCCTCAGCCTCAGGCGCCTCCTGATCTCGCCCATGTCCATGGCCGCCGGCACGCGCACGGACCCGAACGCCATGTCGTGCCACCGCACCTGCTGCGGCTTCCTTGGTGGCGCCGGTGCCGCCGCCGCCGCGATGCTTGGCGCTCCGCGGCGCGCGCGCTGGGGAGGCTGCGGCTCGGCGACGACCGTAGTGGCCGCGACCTGGACGACGACGGTTCTTGGACGCTCGGTAGTGCGCGCGTTGATGCGCCGGCGCCGGGGCCTGTGGAGGAGAGGCGTGAACTCGAAGTCGTCGTCGGGAGAGCACGGGTGGTGCCGGTGCTCGTGGGCTGCGGTGGTGAGCACGGCGACAGACGACGGGGGGAGAGAGGACCCCATCTCTCTCTATAGAGTCTGGAGAGGGGGAGATGGGAGTGTATGTGAGCTTGAGGTGTGTGTGTAGAAGAAAGAAGTGTGTGCCCTTTTGCGTCGTGTGAAGGGCGTGTTTGTGGTTGCGGTGATGGAAAAATAGCTAGACAGGGCAGGGAGTGAGATGCTTTAGAGAGGTGGTGCCGTGATGGCTGGTCATGCCTTTTGTGGCCTCGCCGCCGCTGACGCTGAGCTTGTCGTTGAATAAAAACCAGGCCTGCCTGGATCGAACGCTTTGCTTTCTGCGTAGGTAAGGTACACCACCAGTCACCGGTGTGGTCGGTCTCTGATGACGCGGATGTGGAAGCATCGGAAAGCTGCGTAACCCTGGCCATGCACATGGAGTATTGTATCTGTATAGTGCTTCCTCCGTAAATAAAAAAAAAGGTACAACTATAGGATTTGTGTATCAATCAAATTAGCTTAACTTTAAGTAAATTTATAGTAAATATTATTAACATTCGTGTCTCCGACTAGGCTAACTACGAAAATATATTTTATAATTAACTTAGAGACTATATTTAATAATCAATTTATTTTTAGACGGAGGGAGTAGTACATTGGGGCTCAACTAGCTCGTTGGTCGATACCAAAAGGCTCATATTAAGCTACAAAATTAATATACTAATATATGTGCTTGTGTCTTTCTTGATTGGTTATTTTTAAAATTATAAGTAATGCCACAATCTTTTATGAGGTAGGCGACCTGGTTAGCGACACGAAGCCACTTGTGCTAACTTCATCATTTTCAATATTAACTTAAGCTAATAGGAGTAGAGTGTGAAAACATATGTTCTTAGGGATGAGTATATAAGTGAGCAGTTTCGTGTGTATTTCAAGAAAATAATGTATAATTCCTATATATCTCTGTTATAATTTATCTCTTCCTTTTCCAAGAACAATTTAGTACTGAAATTAGTTAGTTGCACCTTTGTGGACACCTAACTATATATTATGCACAAATCTTAATCGATCTCCCAGATATCTTGAGTAACTTGCATTCAACAACTAGAGTAAAAGTATCATTTAACCATTCTAAAACGATTATTGGCTTTGATATATGTAACTGAAAATGGCGAGGAATACATTCTTGATTATGACGTGTACACAAATCGTGCACAAACTCTATAGTAAGGTTTACTCTTCGACAGGGAGTACTGGGCTTAGCAAATTAAACACTCGTGTGCACTAAACGAACCATCATTTTAGTTCAACTGCTTCTAGATGCTGATCGAGAGAGTGACCATACCTGAAAAAGATGTAGTAAACCAAGGGGATGGAAAAAGGCAGACAGAAGACAGAACGTTTGGGTCAACTTTATGTGATGTAGGCTAGCTCTGGAAGGTCTTCTCCGAACTTATTATATCATACGTACAATCAGTTCAAAATTTCAAAGACTCCTTGGCACGGCTTATGTCGGCTTCGGCTTCATCTATTTTGCGTAAATCGATGCACTGTAGCGTGAAGCCGTTTTATAAGCCGGGATTAAAATAAACTAGAAGCCGGGAAAAACCAGTTTTTCTGGTTTCACCGGTGAAGCTGTTTTGGATGAGCCGTGCCAAAGGAGGCTTTAGTATATGCTAACTCGAGAATAGGCTGCTAAGGAGAGTGTATCTCCACGTTCTCGAAGCTTAAGCTTTTTTTTAACGGTAAAACCAACCAGTGCTCGGGTGTTTTACGGGGCTTGGTCACTCGATTTTTTGTCCATCGGATTTAACACGTGTTGCTCTCTCCGCCGCTCGTTTGTCGCGCCCTAGTGGAGTCCGGGCTGTGCCTGGTCTCACGCCATGTCTCTCTGGCATTGCAGGCTTTGTTGTGGTTGGGAGCTGTGTGCCTGTGTGAACGTGCAGCCTTATCCTTCTCATCCTTATCCTCTTCTACCACTGCAGCTCCGGCCACCTCTCCTCGGCTGCAGGACGGCGCGACGGCAGGCATGCCTCTTCCTCTGCTCCCCGCCTGCCTCCTCCTCCTCCTGTAGCTCCGGCCAGCGCTTCTCCCCTGCGGCGGATTGCTAGTTTCTAGAGTATCTGTGAGCTACGTTGACACTTTCACACTACTACAAAAAAATATTTGTAGCAATGGAATAATTTTTTTTTGTAGGGGCGACTGGTAATGGAGCCACCCCTACAGTGGGCATGCTTGGGACCCACGAGACCAGTCGCCCCTACAAATGACACAGTAGGGGCGACTGATGATACGGCCGCCCCTACAAATGGATCGATTTATAGGAGCGGCTCACTCACCAGCCACCCCCGGTGATGTGATTTATAGGGGCGGTTCAATCACCAGTCGCCCCTACAAATCACACTTGTTCATCATTGATCACCATGAACAGTTCTGATTTTTCTTTTTAATCTCTGGATAAAATTTGTAACTAGTCTTTCTCCCCCATACTAACTTCAAACGTGATGATTTTTTTCTAAAATTTTCTAAAATCATGCCCTATCAAGTTACTGTGTTGATTTGGTCATTCTTTTCGTTTGACAAAGTTTGAGCAATTTAAATTTTTAAATTTAAAAAAATAATAAGTTCTAACAAGATTTTGAAACACCAAATGATTTCAGCTGAAAAAGTGATGAATACCAAAGATGTATAACTCATCGAGATCTACAACTTTTATTTTGATTGTTTCTTCATCTGATAAAGTGATAGTAAACATTATTCACAAATCAACATGTCTCACATATAGTTCATGAAACTGAGTGATATATGAATTTGTGAACAATGTTTACTAACACTTTATCAAATGAAGAAGTGAGCAAAATAAAAGTTGTAGATAATGATGAGTTTAACAACTTTTATGTTTACGACTTTTATAGTTGAAATCATTTAAGGTTTTAAAATCTTGTTTGAAGTTGTCATTTATTGAAATTTAAAATTTGAACTGTTCAAATTTTGTCAAATGAAAAGATGACCAAAATAAAAGTTGTAGATAGTGATGTGTTCAACAACTTTTATGTTCATCACCTTTACAGCTGAAATCATTTAGTGGTTGAAAATCAGGTTTGAAGTTGTCATTTTTTTAAATTCAAAATTTAAAATATTCAAAATTTGAATTATCCAAAATTAATGACAAAGATAGATGACCAGACTAAAATGATAGAGCGTGATTTTAGAAAATTTTAGGAAACAAAACCATCACATTTGGAGTTAGTATGAGGGAAAAAAACTAGTTACAAGTTTCAGCCACAGATTAAAAAGAGAAATCACACTTGTTCATCGTTGATCACCATGAATACTTATGATTTTTCTTTTTATTCTCTGGGTAAATTTGTAACTAATATTTCTCCCTCATACTAACTTCAAATGTGATGATTGTTTTCCTAAAATTTTCTAAAATCATGCCACATCAAGTTATTATGTTGATTTGGTCATTCTTTTCGTTTAACAAATTTTGAGCAATTCAAATTTTCAAATTTAAAAAAATAACAAGTCCTAACAAGATTTTGAAACACCAAATGATTTCAGCTAAAAAAGTGATGAATGTCAAAGATGTATAACTCATCGAGATCTACAACTTTTATTTTGATTATTTCTTCATCTGACAAAGCGATAGTAAATATTGTTCACAAATCAACATGTCTCTCATATAGTTCATGAAACTATGAGTGATATGTGAATTTATGAACAATGTTTACTAACACTTTATCAAATTAAGAAGTGACCAAAATAAAAATTGCAGATAGTGATGAGTTCAACAACTTTTATGTTCACGACTTTTGTAGTTGAAATTATTTAAGGTTTTAAAATCTTGTTTGGAGTTGCCATTTATTGAAATTCAAAATTTAAACTATTCAATTTTTGTCAAATGAAAAGATGACCAAAATAAAAGTTGTAGATACTGATGTGTTCAACAACTTTTATGTTCATGACTTTCTTATTTGAAATCATTTAAGGTTTCAAAATCTTGTTTAAAGTTGCTATTTATTGAATTTCAAATTTTGAACTATTCAAATTTTGTCAAATAAAAAGATGATCAAAATAAAAGTTATAGATAGTGATGTGTTCAACAACTTTTATGTTCATGACTTTCTTATTTGAAATTATTTAAGTTTTCAAAATCTTGTTTGAAGTTGCCATTTATTGAAATTCAAAATTTGAACTTTTCAAATTTTATCAAATAAAAAGATGACCAAAATATAAGTTGTACATCTTGATGAGTTCTACAACTTTGATGTTTACAATATTGTCATTTTAGATCATTTTTTATTTAAAATTCAATTCAAAGTTCACAAATTCAAGTTTTAAATTTTTTAAATATATTTTTTTATTTTACAAAATAAAATGTGTCATTATATCTATATATATAAGAAAGTAATTTTTTATGTGTACAGAAAAATATAACAAATTATTTTTATTACATTTATACATTTATATATACATTTACACATTTAATAAAAAAATATGCAGAAGTAATATTTAAAAATATGTGAAAATATTTGTACGGCGGCTGAATTAGAAACCGCCCCTAGAAATATATTTGTAGGGGATGACTGTGAGTATATATCCTACAAATGACACAAGAGCCCCTGATCTGAATCGAACGGCTAAAGTTCGTCCTAGCCGAAACAAAACCAGCTCCCCAAACCCTAACCCGAAACAAACCCATCGCGCTCTCTCTCTCTCTCTCCTAGCTCTCGCTCGCCCTCTCTTTCCCAGATCTAGTGCGCGCCCCACGACGCCATCGGCCAGCGGTGGCTCGACATCTTCGCCTTCCAAGCCGCGGTCTCGGCTGCCGCTTCGGCGCTCCACCTCGCGGTGTCCCCGCACGGCCGCCGCCACCCGCTCCTCAGCATCCCCACCGGTCTCCTCCTCGCGCTCGAGCCGTTCCTCGCTTTTGCCGCCACGAGGATCCTCACGCTCGTGCTCCTGCTCACCGAGTCCCCGCACCCGCAGCCTCCCCCACTGCCCGGAGCGCGCTCGTGACCGCCCTCTTCGCTGCGGCCGGCACGCTCTGCGTGGGCGCCGCCGCGGCGATGCTACTAGAGGACACCAGGTGGGAGGCCGTCGCTTGGCTCGGGTTCCGAGGCGCCATGCTTGGGTCCATCTTGGTCGGGCACTATTTTGGCCGTCGGAGGTGGTTGCTCTAGTTTCCCGTTGTGCAAGTGAGTAGATTGGGGAAAATTGTGGTTTCTCATACAGAGAACAGTTTTGAGTGTTCTAAAATTCCAGATGATCTGTAAATGTCCACACAACACTATTGCAATAAGAGAGGTTGGAATTCATGCTTAAACGGTGTGCCTTTGGATTACCCACTTAGGTTGGTACTAGTGACTTCTGTTGTTGAATCAACATAAGCATTGGCTGTTTTTCTTTTGCTCTTGTGTGCTTCCTACACTACGGGAGACGTGCTCTTTGCCAAGTGCTCGGAGCTTTGCCGAGTGTCGAAACACGGGCACTCGGCAAAGAGACAGTTTGCCGAGTGCCGCACTCGGCAAAGCCGACACTAGGCAAACGTCCTCTTTGCCGAGTGTCAGGCACTTGGCAAAGAACAACCCTCGGCAAAATACCTCAGGTGACGCCGGTGGCCCCTCCGTCATCCTTTGCCGAGTGCTGGCCGTTAGCACTCGGCAAACGTGCTGTCTTTGTCGAGTGCTGCAAGCCTGGCACTCGGCAAAGAGGTTCCTTTGCCGAGTGCCAATTGCGACACTCAGCAAAGTATTTTTATTTTTTTTTATTTTTGTGTTCAAAATTTTTCTGTGGCATTTATACAGTACCTAGAAGCACATGTCCCAATTTGGAACTTTTCTATGACTTTTTGGTATATTTTTTAAAAATTTTATGTTTACTTGAATTTTTCTTGAAAAAGTAAATTTGAACTGCAGGTGCATAAAATATTAGAATTTAGCGATTCAAAAAATGGTATTCATATTTTTAGTGTATTTTGAGGCCGTGTGCAGGGACATTCATGAAATTTCGAACATTTGTTTCACGAAACATGACCACCAACTTGTTAAAAAAGTGTTTTTTAATTATATAAAATGCAAACGAAGTTCGAAAATCACAAAACTTGTCGAGGTGTCGTGTCATCGCATGTAGAGGTTGTGTTAAAAAATTTAGAAGTTTCCGAGCAAGTTGTGATGTACGATGCCTAAAACCCAGACATCTCCACATGTGGCCCCGCCCCGGCCCCGGCCCCGCTCCGCCACCGTTTCTACATGCGATGACACGACACCTCTACATGCAAGTTTTTGGGTCAGGGCTAGGGCTGTCTGGGTTGTCCGAGTCCACAGGAGAAGGGAGAAGGAGAAGGGAGGCGGAGGAGCCTCGACCGCCGGCCACGCCCCTCGCCGTTCGTCCCCGCCGTCGTCCCCACCCCTCGCTGGAGACGAAGGTGACCCCGGCACCGCGTCGCCCGACTCCACCGCCACCCAAGGTATAAAGCCCCCCCGGTTGTCGGCCTTCGTGCCTTGTATGTCATTGATGGCCTTCGTGTCGTATGTGGATGTGTGGGCATTCGTGCCGTACGTGGATGTGCGGGCCTTCATGCCGTATATATGCTATCGGCCATCGTGCCAGCTTTTTTCTTGCAGGTTTTGGAAACCTCCCCGTATAGGGGAGGTTCTGCCGAAATTTTTAACTTATAGTATTATAATTCATCTTTTGTAGAGCAGGGCCCGTCGGAGGGGACCCGGAGTACGTAGATGACCCCGATCATCTTCGTCAGCGCTGCGGTCCTGCCTGCACAGCATCGCTTCGCCACTGCCCCACTAGCCTGACTCCACCACCACCCTAGGTATGAATAACCTCTCTTCCTTATCATTATCATAGATCGGTGTAACCTAGTTAGGCGTCTCCCGTTCGAAACAGATACGGTTGGAGGTATGCGGATCTTCGCATATCTAAGACCATATCTGTTTTAGATTGTTCACTTTTTTGGACAGCCCACGGATGCGTAGATGGGGTTATTTTCATGTTCTGCTTCGATCTGAGATAGAGTTTCGGCATCACCTCCCTATTGTTCTCTAGATACACACTCTCCCTTCCAGGACGTGTATCGGGAGAACATTGAGGAGGTGCTGCCAAAATTCTGTCTTGGATCAGAGTAGAGCATGTAAACTAACCTCATCTATGCATTCACGGGTGGGATTAGGACCTATCCTCACCCATTACACAGTAGGCACGTCATTCAGATGCAATTGGTGGTTATATTACTCGCTCATGTATATGCTAGAGGATGGATAACTGTGAGTGGATGTACATGGGCCGCCCAAGTCAGGCTGAAATCACCCCTGAATGGATGGACAAGACTGAGGGTTTCTTGAACCAAGCATTTGGCAAGGCAGCTAATGGAGCGAGAGACACATTCTGTCCCTGTAGCGAATGCAGAAATAGAAAAAGAAAAATAAGGAAGATCATGAGCTATGAAGAGTGGCGCAAGATCATGATCTACGTGTTGACCAACCTTGACGAAGTGGAAACATATCTAGGGTAAGTTCTCAACGAACTTGTTACATACTCCGTAACTTTTATACATCCAACAACATTGTTCCTTGTCGGTGCAGAGAATTTTTTGATGAATCCTGGCACCATTCAAGGCCACCTTCTGACCATGAACGAGAGACCCTTCTTCAACATGGTTTGCCTGATTTCATTACATGGTTCCAAAAAAAGGTACCGGCCAACTTAGCTCTTACTAAGTTTGACGTTCCAAGTTGCCTGATTTCATTTCTCTCCTGCTTGAACTTGCAGTGCCAAAGAGATGTGTCTATAAGTGCTGAATTACGATAGGTGGCCAATGGCTTTGACTATAAGGTCTTGTCATTTAACGCTTATGACGTGAATGGATATCGCTTCCACACAATAAGGTACGAGCAGAATCATCCCAATCCAAGGACCACGAATACCGGAGTATTTACGCCGAGCACTGATCAGGAGGAGTATTATGGGACAGTTGAAGAAATATACGAACTCGACTACTGTGGTTCCAAAGCACTTAATCCTATCATATTCAAATGCCAGTGGTTTGATCCTGCAGTATCGAGAAAGTCCCATCAACTTGGGATAGTCGAAACTTGACAGGATTTCTTCTATCTAGGAGAAGATGTCTATATTGTGGCTCAACAAGCCACACAAGTTTATTATTGTCCATATGCTTGCAAAACCGACCCACGTCTTCAGGGTTGGTATATTATGCACAAGGTATCACCACACGGTAGATTACCTCGCTCAAACCCTGATGATTACAACTTGAACCCAAACACGCATGACGGAGAGTTCTATCAACAAGAAGAGGGGCTACCAGGGATGCTTGAGATAGACTTAACTGGAGAGATCGAAATGGAAGCAGACGAGGAATGGGTTGTTGACGAGGACGCTGCAAATGAGGTGCATGATCAGAAGGACTTGGAAATGCTTGACGGACTACGACTAGGCAATGACAACGATGAGGATGAGGCTGTTGAGGATTTGGACAATCTTGATAGTGATGACGATACCTATCGTCCAGATAATCCCGATCATGAAGAATATTAGAAATACATGTAATACTATATTATTTTGTAATTACATTTTCTTTATTTTGCATCTCTTACTAAGTATGTCTCGTTTATCTGTACTTACTGGTTTACTCTTTTTAATTGCAACTGATGGGGCCCACTAGGAGGAGCTGCCCCTCGGTTTACGCCAACCGGAGGGACATGGCGGTGGCTGAGGAGGCATAGTCATCAGAGAGGTCGAGGAGGCCGAGAGGCAGGCCCAGGCGGGAGCCGTTGACTAACCATGGGCGCAGCTCCTCATGCGACCCTGTGCACGACGACGACCTTCAGCACACGGTGGACGGGGACGGGGGTCCATGGACGGAGGATGAGGAGGCAGTTCTAGCGATGGAGGACGAGGAGGCAGCGACGGTAGGGGGTTCCACTTCCTCTGATAGGTCAAAGCCCTACCAGCGAGGTCCCGCAAAGCTCCCGAAGCGACCGATACCTGTTGAGAGGCACCCACTGATTGCACCCGAGGGCGATAAGTAAGTAACTTCATATGTTCTTCATTTGATATGTTGAAAAATCATAATAACAACTAATAACTATTGTGGACCACTTGTGCAGGAACTGGGTGCTTGTGGACCAAGCGGCCCCAGCATGCAATGTGAATGGCATCCTAGGACTTCTGTGCAAGGAACACTTCCCTGGCCTAGTTAGGAAAGGAGATCAGGATTGGGAGCCGGCCTGGACATTCGACCACTATGCCCTCGTGCAGGATGCTCTAGATCATAATGGCATCCGCTATAGAAACAAGGCAGATCGGGTGATTAGGGAGTTGTGGGTAAGTCTTTCTTGCACTACATTCCTCAATTCCTCGCATTCATTGGACATTCTTGAAATAAAATAATGGATACCTCGTGTCTTTATGCAGGACTTCTTCAGAATCCAGGAGGGACAGGAGGAAAGTGCGTATCAGGTGGCTTACGCTTCCTGTAAAAGGCGTGTCACAGACTTGCACTACGAGTCTCGCATCCAGGCCCACATAGACTACAACGCCAAGTTCCTACTCAGGCATGTCAACAAAGAGGAGGCAAGACGGATGACGCTGACAAGGGAGCAGTACATACAGGTAAATACAAAACATGAATATTCATTTCTTTTGAGATTAAGTATGCCTAATTTGATCTTCTGATATGTTGTCTACTTGATGTCCTGTAGGCGATTCCAAGCTGGTGCGCCACCCACCCTGATTGCTAGGAATATATTGTGGACACCTGGTTGGACGGGGATTGGTAGAAGAAGCACGAGGAGGCCCGCGATAGGCGTTTGCAGATGCCAGGTGTACCTCACCATCAGGGCAGCCGCAGCCTCAGCAAATATGCAAAGGCATATGTAAGTCTCCGCCATTGCTCTAATCTAGCCGCGCTCAATTCTGCATCATTTCTAACCACATGTTGTTGTCTTTCTCATAGTTGGATGCACACGGTGGCCAGCCAGTTGGTCAACTCAAGGCATATGCTCTGGCTCACATGGGCAAGGCGACGGCCGACATCGAGTATGACCCAGATGCCCCGGTTCAGGCGTACACCAACTCCAGCGTCCACACCCGCCTCTCTTTGTACACGGAGGCGGCAAGGTCAGTCCATGGGCCAGGCTGCGATCCGAGAACCGAGGAGCACCTTGATCCTCAGCTCATGATGAGGGTGGGGCAAGGCAAGAAGCATGGGCGGTTCTGGATTGGCGATGGCGTCCTCGACACAGCCTCTACTCCTCCTCTCCACCAGCTCTGAGCATCGAGCATGAGCTCAAGCGTGCCCATACACCAACGACCGACCGCGGTGTCGGCACTTCAGGTAAGCATTCCTATTTCATTCACTGTTCTTTGACTTTTACATACCTTACCTATGCATTATTGAAACATTGAGGTCAAATGCTGTAGGCCCAGGTGCAGGAACTACAGGCCGAGCGGGAGGTCGAGCGGCAAAGGCTACAGGCTTTGGAGGCCCAGCGGGAGCAAGATCAGCGGCAGATGGCCAAGATGATCAAGTTCATGCAGCAAATTGGCCAGCAACAAGGTTGGGCGATCCCACAGACGCTGCTTGCTCCAGATCCACCTCCATAACGTCCTGATTCTATCCCGGTGAGTATAAGTACGAGTTTTACTTTCTATGCTGAAACTTAGAGAAACCTAGTGAAACCTAGAGAAACCTAGTGGTGGTGGTGTGGTGGTCATGGTGGTGGTGGTGGTGTGGTGTTGGTGGTGGTGGTCACGGTGTTGTGGTGCTCATGGTGGTGGTGGTGGTGTGGTGGTGGTCATGATGGTGATGTGGTGATGGTGGTGTGGTGGTGGTGGTGGTGGTGGTGAAGTGTTGGTGGTGAAGTGTTGGTGATGGCGGTGATGTGGTGGTGGTGGTGGTAGTGGCGGATATTTATCTTGCATATTTATCTATTCTCTTGTCGCTCACATGCAATCTCTTCTATTTTGTGCAGCATCAATCGGGGGCAGCATCGAACCACCTCGGAGGGTTGCCGGGATCGCACTTTGGGCCATCCCAACCCAGACCGTCGCCGTGAGCTTCAAATGGCAGCCGTTGTGATATAATGCACTTGTGAACTTTGTGAACTATGCTTGTGTGTTTGGACTTTGAACTTGGGAGTCGAGATTGTGATACTTGTATGCTATGTTTGTGTTTGTGGTGCATTGTGATATACATTTGTATATATTTGTGTGATATATAGTTGTGTTATATATATATGATGTATATCTTGTTTGCAACGATGGAAGACTAAAAACCAAAAAAAAATTGAACTTTTTCACTTCTTTGCCATGACACTCGGCAAAGCTGAGAATCTGGGACACTAAGCTTCCCAGCTTTGCCGAGTGCCTACCTACAGCACTCGGCAAATAAAATAAAAAAAACAAGCTTTACCGAGTGCCAGATTCAGGCACTCGGCAAAGCATTTTTTTAAAAAAAATAAAAAACACATTTCTTTGCCGAGTGCCGACGCGTGGCACTCGGTAAAGGGGCCGTCACTGTGACCTGGCCATCACGACGGCTTTTCTTTGCCGAGTGCGGTCGTGGCACTCGGGAAATCCTTTGCCGAGTGCCTGACATGCGGCACTCGGCAAAGAAGCCTTTGCCGTGAAGGGATATGCCGACAGCTCTTTGCCGAGTGCAGCACTCGGCAAAGGCTTTGCCGAGTGCAAAGCCTTCTTTGCCGAGTGTAATTGCACTCGGCAAAGCACGCGTCTGCTGGAGTGGTAGTTGCTGTTGTGCTCGACAGCTTCCCCTACAATTTATTTTCGATTCACGTGTGAATGGAAACTGATAAGATGAGGGTATGAACTGAAAACTGATCAGATGGGGGTATGAACTGAAATTGAAAACGGACCAGATGGGTGTGGGCGTGCCTACTCTGTCTTATAATTCTAGTGAAGAAGCTATCACGAAGGCAGCTGGGTGATAAACAGTGTGCTGTTTATATAAGATTAGAAATTTTGAGTCAGGATTTATTAAACTTGTTCCGGCAGTCTAGCATAGGCTTGCACTTCTTCCAGGAGTTGCTATGATCAAATCTGCATCCATACAGTTGATATTCCTTCTCTTTAGGTTGCCTGGATACGTTTCCCCACTTAGATCTGCTCTAATGCATTGAATTGATAACTGATACGTGATGGCTATTCGTGGCTTGACGAACTTACAGAATTAGTAATTCTTTGATAAGTCTGTTTGGTAATTTTTAACCCAAAAGTGTCATCTAATTGGAAATTAAGAAATAACTTTCCGTGTGTTAAAGTATGCTGCAAGTTATAATGCTTTTTAGAGAATTGATTTCCTCTATGACTTCTAGTGTTATTTTTTCTGGAAAGTGGAAACCTTCTATTTTTGGTTGCAGGGATACTACATCAAAGTTTATGCATTCATGGCATTCTTTCGGTGTGCCATTTATAGGATAGAACAATAATAATACTTACTCCACTAGCACTACTGTATGTGCAACTGCAACTACATTGAAATAGACAAGATTGTTGTTTGCCTGCTACTGCTGCTGATTTACTCTATCACGTAAAATTGCATTCCCCATGTTAACTTAGTTTAACTTGGAACTGTATACCATGCATTTATGTTACGGAGTATTTATATCAGCCTGATGTTTTTTCTTACACCAAATCTTTTATTTTAGTGCTCAATTTAAACACCAATGTTGCAGGAGATCATCTCGTCGAGGGGATTGGATTTTCTAGTGATATGAGGGCATGTGCCAATTGAATCATGTTAAGGTTACAAGGTTAGTTTCTGTCAAACTGTCACATACTTAATGGCCTAGTCTCGTTTGTTTTCATATGATTTAGTAGAGCTCTTGTTAATGCAGCAGTTGTACTAGATTTGGTAGTGACCCTGGATGTAGGAAAAATGAGTTCCAGCATGTAGTTATTGTTTCATTAATGAAAAATAATTCATGACTACTTTTCTAGGTGTGAGCTGCTATCAAAGTTAAGGCATGAGTCCTCATTTGCTTCACCTATTCTCAGCAGGCTGCAATGTATATATATACAAATGAATATTGCTTGTACAGGGCTGCAGGTGATCTTACTTATTCATTATATATTACTGGCATGTCAGCTGTTGCTATGTGTGATAAAACAGTTATTTGTCATTACAATTTGCATTCCCTTGTTTATGAAAGAAGCCAGAAACTAAAAAAGAAAAAGTCTTTAATTCTTTTTTCTTGGATGCAAAAGACATCTGCCTTTAATTCTGTAGGCATTTGTGTACGGTTGCAGGTGCAGGTAGGACCATTACTAGGGCTGATAAGAACAAGAAACATTTTGTTATCAGCATTAGTAACAGGTAATGTACTCTTGTTTCTTAGAGCTAATAACATTGTAAATGGCTTACATGGTTGGTTTTAGAAGTGAAACCTGATGTTATGTTGTAATCTGATTATGCAATCGAGCAATGATACAAAATGCCGCAAAGCAGTGCTATTTTGGGAATTTAAATCCAAGGATCTCAGATTCATTTTATTGGTAATGTGTGCAATCTTCTGTGGTTATGTAACCGAAAATTATTGTGTGTACTATGGTTAGTCGTTGATGTATATTTAGCATATCAAACCATGCAGGACATAGAACAATTTAATTATTGTTGGATTAGTTCCCAGCAACAGTTTAAGTTTTTGGCTCAAACAATTTTCCAGTACTCAATTAAGTATGATCATTGATAACCAGAAAGTGTGCCCCTTTGATGTGACCATCCATTCTTAGCCCCACAAATATACTCGCCTCTGTATGATGAAAAAAGTTACGCCCTTTATTAATTGATGAAAG
The DNA here is from genome assembly GCF_019320115.1 of Miscanthus floridulus. NCBI lineage: Eukaryota > Viridiplantae > Streptophyta > Magnoliopsida > Poales > Poaceae > Miscanthus > Miscanthus floridulus. Next base: position 47,684,264 of record NC_089587.1, read on the forward strand.
TTATGCCCCCACAAATATACGATTGTTTCATTATACTCAGAGTTTAGAAATTGATTGCAGGGCTCTCCAGCTCAGTTCATATTTATGTTTGCAATGTCCAGTTCAGTTGCTACAGGCTTGGTTGTTGTTGTTGTAATGCACAGTTAAGTTGCTAGTTCAGTGATATAATAGATTTCAGCTTGTGTCGAGCAAAAACACAAGTGTTGCTGCATTGCTTGAGTATTTCTTTTTGTTTTAGGTAGAAATCCTCAGTACCAACACCTTGTGCTCTTGTGCTTGTGGTCAGATTTGAATTATATATGTTCTGGTCAAATTTAAATTATATATATATATATATATATATATATATATATATATATATATATATATATATATATATATATATGTTCTGGTCGAATTTGAATTATAAATTTAAATTTTTTTTTTGACAAAAAAACATACTGTAGGACGGTTCTAGACTGAACCGCCCCTATAAACCGGTATTATAGGGGCGGCTGGTACTACGGCCGCCTCTACAAATCGATTTGTAGGGACAGTCTGGGAACCGCCCCTATAAATGTATGATTTATAGAGACGGTATCGTAGGGGCGGCTGGCCGAGCCGCCTCTACAAACCATCGTTAACAGCCCCTACAAATGCTTATTGTAGTAGTGACACGCTACCATCACTAGTTTACATTGTAGGAGGCAATGTAATTTGTTCAGACGACTGGTGTAAATTGGTACTGCATTATATAGATAGCTGATTTGCACTGTCTGGTAGGTTATCTGAATTTTTTTCTGATTTTTGTGTGTGTATTTGTATGTCATTTTTGTCTCTATTTGGATTTATTCCAATTTGCCTTTTCATAGAAATGATCTGGTTATTTTGCAGCATTTTTTATTTGTTGGTTGTATGTTTTATTTGCTTTTTCTTTGAATTTCTTCCAATTTGCACTTCATAGTAATTATCTGGTTACTTTTTATTTGATTTTTTTGCATTTATTTGATATATTTTATTTGTATCGTTAGATCGAGTGATTATAGGAATCAAGTGTTTGGCACGGATGTGACACTCGATTGAATTTGTTTGTTGAATCGAGTGTTTTTAGGGTATGTGTCACTCGGGTGTGAGACGTCCTCGAAACACGCGAGTTGTGCCTAGACAGACCCTTTTTTTATACAGATAGAGCTTTATTGATTATGATTACTTGTAGACGGCGTATAATCTTGAGCAATCAGATGCCCAACGCAGTGAAGAGCCTGCATACACTGCACTACTTAATTGTACGTTTCGCCAGCTGTGCCAAAAACATGCGCCATAGCATTCCTATCTCCACCTTACACCGAAAACTAAGGGCCCGTTTGGTATGGATCCCGTGAAACAACACTATTTATGTACTGTTTATTGGGCTGATTTTCTTTCTCATCTCTCTTCCTCTCACAGAGCCACCCACCGGGAGCCGGCGTTTCCAACTCCACCGGCTCCATGTACAATACATCTACAGTACATGTACAGTACAGGACCTGGAGCACCTGGGATCCCTAAGGTTCTCGCAGCTTAGAAAGATTCAAATTTACATATGGGTCTGAAGATAGACAATAGTAAAAATTTGCAATGGAAGAGGTATTGGATCTACTATAATATAGAAAGAAGTAAACTACGGAAAGCCAAGGGAGAAACATACAAATAAAGTGTGGACGCGAAGTAGACTCGCCTTGAGGTTGGAATATAGGGCATGTTTGGTTCGGTTCTAAAATTTGCCCAACCAAAATTAAGGAAAACCTATAGACTTTGGCTATTGATTGGTTCATTACTAAAAAAAAAATTGCCACACCAATTTTTATGGCCAAAATCATGGCAAAACCACTAGAAACTTCTTCAATCTCATAAGAGGAAAAATGCTTACTACTATGTCATGGCACTCAACCAATTACATTCCTATGTTTTTTTGCCCTAACTTTAGCAAGCCTTGATTTTGGCTTACCATTATTTAGGTTGGGCAAGTTTTAGAACCCAGCTAAGGAGGCCCGTAGCCTCGACCTACATGTCACTGGCACATCCATGGGCACCTATGATTGGCAATACCACAAGTTGCCTTGAGGTTGGAATACTCTTTCATCAAGGACTCAGTGTGGAGTTCCAAAAAGACAATGCCCACCGGATATATGATACGGTGAAAAGAAGAATCAACCAACGGATAAGTGGTGCATAGAAGAGAGCTTGCACTGCATGGGGAACAAAAGTGTTTGATGATTTTGGAGGCATGTAGCACCTAAGAATGCATGTGATCAATTCCTCCCATAGACTTTCATGTGATTTCTATGTTTTTTATTACTATTGGCAAAAACTAGTTGTAACATTGTTAAATTATATATACTATCATTTCCTTTCATACTTGTTATATCTGTATTGGATACACACTATTTATTAATTTTTTCTATATCTTTTGATGGATCTAGACCTTACAATCTGGATTTATAAGATCAATGTTGATAGCTTTTAGCTCTTAAGAGTGAAAGAGACTACATTTTTAACTTTATTTATAGTAATAAAACACTAACTTATTTTATTTAAATGTTGGATGGCCAAAAATAGACTTCTTCTAGTCAAATTTTGACTTCACTAATATCTATTTAAACATTTTTTTCAACTCATACCAAAATCTCAAATTGCTATGTTTCTTTAACTTATTATTTACTTTTATTAATTGTAAAAGGAATGAACACTTCGGTTTAATATAAGCAGTTAGATCATCATAGAAATCTAATGATATCATTTGTTTTTAAAAAAATCTAGGCCATGTCATGGATTTTTTTAACACTAATAGTTAACAAAATAATAGATTGACGTTTAAAGATCTAGTCATCTTTCAACAGGAAACACGAATTCTTTTCAATATTATTAAATTAACTTCCCAGGAATCACCCCCTTTTTTATCTTTCCTTTACTCCTCAACTTTTGCATGCAATGCATGCGTGAGACTGATCATGATGAGTGGCGACGACTAGAAAGAAAATCATGAGAGCAAACTGAACATTAGTCAATTCAAATCCGCATCCGTACATGCACGGAAAATACGAGTGCCGCACTGATTCATGATTGCGCCACATGCCCATAATCTCTTCAGATGATAGCTGAGCTTGTTTGAGGAGAAGGAGATAGTTTTGCTTTTGCTTGTGTTCTTCAACCTCCTTAAAGAGCGATTAGTTGCTAAACATGTTCCATTGTATAGCCTAATAATTTTTATTAAAGGAAAGGGAGCGAGACACGATGCAATAATGCCACAGCCCTCAGCTCACCGAAAAATTTCTAGTCTCCACACAAAGCCTCCACCGCTATAGTTTCACTTTAACCAAAACCTAAAATTCACTACCGGACAGAGCATCTTTGCCGAGGGTCTGAGGATTTGCCGAGGGAAAATGCTCGGGCACTCGGCAAAGAGTCTTTGCCGAGGGCCTGACCCTCGGCAAAGAACAGCCCTCGGCAAAGACTCTTTACCGAGTGCCAGACCCTCGGCAAAGACAAGCACACGGCAACAATAATTCTTTGCCGAGGGCTAAGCCCTCGGCAAAGGGCCGGCCCTCGGCAACACCACCTGACACGACGTCCATCCCCTGCCGTCAATCTTTGCCGAGGGCATCACCGTTAGGCCCTCAGCAAAGACTTTTTAACCGTTTTTGAAAATTTTCTTTTAAAAAAGTTGTTGCCGAGTGCCCCTGGACCAGCACTCGGCAAACACAGTCTTTGCCGAGTGCCAAGCTGGCACTCGGCAAATTTTCAATTTTTTTTTGTTTTTTTTACCGTAAATTTTTTGTTGGGCCCGCCTACATTGTTTACAACTTTATGTTCAAAATGGTTGCTTTTTCTAGTTTTTTTTGTTATATTTGGTTGATTAATTTAATTATGTTGAATTTTTATATATAATTCAAATTTGAACTGCAAGTGCATGGAATATTACAATCTAGTGCTTCGAAAAATGTTATTCATGGTATTTGGTGTATGTTGAGTCTCTATCCACGAACTCGCATCAAATTTCGCGCATCTTCACGTAACATGACGAGCCACTTGCCGGAAAAGTGTTTTAAAATTATATAAAGTCCATACGAAGTTCGAAAATCACGAAACTTGTCGAGGTGTCATGTTATCACATGTGGAGATGTCTGGGTTTTATGCATCTGACGTCGCAACTTGCTCGAAACATTCTCAATTTTTTACCACAACCTACACATGCGATAACATGACACCTCGACAAGTTTCGTGATTTTCGAACTTCGTATGGACTTTATATAATTTTAAAACACTTTTTCGGCAAGTGGCTCGTCATGTTACGTGAAGAAGATGCGCGAAATTTGATGCGAGTTCGTGGATAGAGACTCAACATACACCAAGTACCATGAATACCATTTTTTGAATGACCAAATTCCATTATTTCATGTACATGCAGTTCAAATTTGAAATAGTTGGAAAAATTCAACGAAACAAAACTAATTAAGGAAATAAAGTAAAAAAACTAAAAATTGTCCCAAATTTTGAAATGGAGTTTTAATTACTGTAGCAAGACCCCAGAAAAAAAATGGGGCGAAAAAAACAATTGCCGAGTGTCAACCTTGGCACTCGGCAAAGAAGCCTTTGCCGAGCGCCAGGTCATAGGGCGCTCGGCAAAGAATTTAAAAAAAACCTTTGCCGAGTGCCGCTGGGCCTAGCACTCGGCAAATCTTTTAACCTAAAGGCCCAGAATGGGCCGGCCCAACCCCACCCCCTCCTCACTCGTCTCCCACCCGGCCCCGCGTCGCCGCGCCGACGCCGTCCTCGCGCCCCCGTCCCGCGCCCCGATGGCCTCGCGCCCCCGTCCCGCGCCCCGACGGACCCGCGCCCTGGCAGACCCGCACCCCCACCCCGGCGGCCCTGCGCGTGCGCCCCGGTGGCCCCGCGCCCCTGCCCCAACGGACCCGCGCCCCCGCCCCGGCGGCCCCACGCCCCCGCCCCGGTGGCCCCGCGCCCCCACCTCGGCGTCCCCGTGCTCGCGCCCCGGTGGCCCCGCGCCCGTGCCCCGGGTCCCCGGGTCCCCGGCCGCCGCCCCGAGCTCACCGGTGCCCTGGGCTCCGAGCTCCCCGGGGACAGCGACTCGACCGGCCCTGAGCTCCCCCGCCGGCCCCGAGCTCCACCGGCCCCACCATGCCCTGCGGTCGGCCAGCAGAGGGAGAAGGAGAGGAGCAAGAGGAAGAAAGAGAAGAGGGAGGAGGAAGAAGAGGAAGTTGTCAACCCGACCGCCCATCGATCCTCGCACCGTTCCGACCGCCCGTTGATCCTCGCACTGCTGCGGTCATCCCCGCCGTCGTCGCCGGCCCTCGCTCTTGCCGTTCTTGCCGCCAAGGTAAGCCCTACCCTTGTAGTGTTAGTAGTAGTAGTAGTTAGTAGTGTTAGTAGTAGTTAGTTGTAGTGTTAGTTGTAGTGTTAGTTGTAGGGTTAGTAGTAGTAGTAGTAGTAGTTAGTAAATAGTAGTAGTTAGTAAGTAGTAGTGGTTGTTAGTAGTAGTTAGTAGTGTTAGTTGTAGGCTTAGTAGTAGTAGTAGTAGTTAGTAAATAGTAGTAAGTAAGTAGTAGTGGTTAGTAGTAGTTGTTGTTAATAGTTAAGTAGTTCTTAGTATTAGTACTGTTAGTAGTTAAGTAGTTGTTAGTAGCAGTGTTAGTAGTAGTTATAGGGTTAGTAGTAATTGTTGTTGTACTACTTCAATACTTTCATCTGCATGAAAAGAGAACTAAAGTACATGGCTCCTCTTGATATATTGGTGGTTGTTGGCCTTCGTGCCCATGTTTGGTATATATGTGGTTGTTGGCCTTTTGTGCCATGTTTTTTGCAGGTTTTGGGAACCTCCCCGTGCAGGGGAGGTGCTGCCGAAATTTTGAGTCGACGCTAACTATTTTTGCCCTTTTTTGCAGGACCTGTGGGAGGGACTTGGCGACCCCGATCGTCTTCGTCGGCGCTGCGGGTCTTCCTACACCGTGTCGACTCGCCACTGCACCGACTCTCCACCGCCCCGCTACCCTGACCTCACTGGCACCCTAGGTATAACCCCTCTATCCGTATGTGGTCTTTTGTTGCGTAACCTAGTTAGGTGTCTCCCGTCCAAAAGAGATACGGTTGGAGGTATACAGATCTTTGTATATCTACGACCGTATCTGTTTTGGATTGTCCACGTTTTTTGGACAGCCCGCGGATACGTGGATGGGTTAGTTTCCATGGTCTGCTCTGGTCCGAGATGGTGTTTCGGCATCACCCCCTGTTGTTCTCTAGATACACACTCTGCCTTGCAGGATGTGCATCGGGAGAACAGCGGGGAGGTGCTGCCAAAATTCTATCTCGGATAGGGAGCGGAGCATGGAAACTAACCTCATCTACGCATCCGCGGGTGGGATTAGGACCTATCCTCACCTATTAGAGAGTAGGAACACCGCGTAGATGCAATTGATGGTTACATTACTATGTGCTGTATATATAGAAGGATGGAAGACCGTCAGTGGATGTACACGGGCCGGAGAAGCAGGAGTGACTTTGACATTGAGTGGGTGAATGGGACAGATGCTTTCTTGGAACATGCATGGAGCTCGGGTGTAGCTAAAGGACATTCTAAACTTTGGTGTCCCTGTAGCAAATGTGATAACAACAGAAGGGTAGACAAGGTGACCATGGGTAAACATCTTGTGTACAATGGTTATACTGCTGGCTACCACCGATGGATCCACCATGGTGAAGCAGATCGTATAAGAGCGGAGGTGGTGAGACCACGCCTCGAGGCTTTTGATGATGATGCCGGAGTAGCAGACATGCTAGATGACACTCACCAAGCTCACTTCGCAGAAGGATGTGAGAAGGAGATGGAGGAAGCCGCTAAGGCCTTCTACAAAATGTTGGACTCGACATAGAAACCCCTTCATGAGAGTACAACGGTTTCTCAGTTGGATGCCATTGGACGTGTTATGGGGTTGAAGGCCGAGTTAAATCTAAGTCGTGAAGGCTTTGATAAGATGTTGGCCGTGTTTGGCAGCATGCTATCGAAGAAGCACATTCTGCCGAAGAACTTGCACGAGTCACAGAAACTACTTCGTATGCTTAAGATGCCATATGACAAGATACATGTTTGTCCGAAGGGGTGTGTCTTATTTAGGAAAGATCACAAGGATGCAAAGTACTGTCCGAAGTGTAAATCCTCAAGGTACCTGGAGGTAGACTCTGGAGATGGCCAGAAGAGGTAGCATATGATCCCCGCGAAAGTCCTACGACACCTTCCATTTGTGCCGAGGATCCGACGGCTTTTCATGACTGAGGAATCCGCAAAACAGATGACATGGCATAAAGAAGGTGTACGGTACAAGCCATGGATGATGGTGCATCCGTCTGATGCCGAAGCATGGATGTACTTTAATGACAAACATCCTGATAAAGCAGCTGAGGCTCGTAATGTACGTGTCACGCTGGCAACAGATGGGTTCAATCCTTATGGACAGTTGTCTGCCCCATACACATGTTGGCCCATGTTTGTTATCCCCCTAAATCTCCCCCCCCCCCTGGCATCTCCTTTCAACGGCATAACGTCTTCTTGTCGTTGATAGGAGCCAGCCTACACGTGGGACAGGTACCAGTTGGCCCCTGATGACAGGTACCGCAACAAGAAGGAGCGAGTACTGGCGGAGTTTTGGGTAAGTCTCTCTCGCACAATATTTTCATTGGGCAAGTCTTTTATTGAAATAATGAATGGATACATCGGTTTTGCATGCAGAGGTATTTCAAGCCGGAAGAAGGACTTGAGGCCCGGGCGGATCAGGCGGCTGCCGCCGCCTGTAGGAAGTACGTCACCGACATGCACCACGAGGCGTGCGTGCAGGCCCACAGAGACTACTACGCCGTGGTGTTGAAGCAGTCCATCAGCAAGCCGATGCAAGATAGGTGGAGCTGTCCCGGGCCTAGTACCTTGAGGTAGACAAAAAACATTAATAATGATTCGTTTTGAGATTAAGTCAGTTTAATTTTATCTTTTTCTATGTCAAATAATCGATGACTTGTAGGTGATTCCCTGATGGTGCCAATCCCACTCCGTGTGCTGGGAGATGATCGTGGACAGGTGGTTGTCCAACGACTTCGCTAAGAACCACACGAGGCAGCGGGACCAGTGTCTGCTGAGGCGAGGTGCTACTCACCATCAAGGCAGCCGCAGCCTCCCCGCCTACAAATAAGCATATGTAAGTGATTTCTTTTATCTTATTTGATGCTGAGTTCTGCCCTATTTCTCACCATCTTGCAGTCTTACTCGCAGGAGGCTGCACAGCCGGGCGTGGAGGTCTCGAAGTTCTCTACGTGGGCTATGTCCCACATGGGCAGGGTGTCTTCCTCTATCTCCTTCGACCCATCTGCTCCGTGCGAGGTGTACTCCGACCCGACCATGCACACTAAGGTCCAAGAGTACACCTCAAAGGTGAGGGAGGTCCATGAGGAAGATTACGATGTGCGCACTGAGCCCATTGATGCAGAGACCATCATGAGGCTAGGAGGAGGCAAGAAGCATGGGCGGCTGTGGATTGCAGACGGCACCATCGACTCCACCACTGTTCCCTCTCTCGACGTGCTCCGAGCACGGAGCACGAGCTCCAGCCAGCCCATGCGCCACGGCCTACTCCGTCACTGCAGCGGGTCAACGCTCTTGAGGTACGTCCTGTTTTACTCATCGTACGTTCATCTTTGCACACCTAAGTTGCATTTGCATTACTGAAACATTGAAGTTTGTATTGCAGGCCGAGCTGCAGGCCCAGAAGCTCGTGGTCGAGGCTCAGAGTGCGCAGCTGCAGGCCCAGAGGGAAGCGTTCGCGGCCTAGGAGAGGAGGATGCAAGAAATGGAGGCCTTCATGCGGAGTGTCCAGCAAGGGGGTGTACCTTTGCTGTTGGCAGCTCCTCCACCGCCTACTCCTACGGCCACTCCTATAAGTATGAAAGTTCACTCTTACTAGATGCTTCCTTGACATACAACCATGGTTGATATACAAACTTACTAGATGCTTGACATAGAAACTTACTAGATGCTTGGCATAGAAACTTACTACATGCTTGCACTAGCTATGACATACAGCCATGCTTTACATTCTCAATTTACTAGATACTTGACATAGAAACTTACTAGATGCTTGCACTAGCTATGACATACACCAATGCTTCACATAGAAACTTACTAGATGAATCTCACACATGCAACCTCTTATCCTTTTTGCAGCTTCCGTCGGCGGGTTCGAATAACCTCACTCATGCGTCACCGAATGATAGAGCCTTTGCTTCACCATCGTGTCATAGGCCGCTTTTTTGAGGAGTTGTGCTTCGTCATGTGCTTGGACTTGAGCTTCACTTGTGGTTGTGACTTGTGCTTGGACTTGATAGACTGTGGTTGTGAATTTGTGACTTGTGGTTGTGATATTTGACTTGTGGTTGCGATATGTTGTTATTTGAGTTGTAGTTGTGATATAATGTGTGAAAATGGTTTCGTTGTGATATATATGTGATTATTGTGATGTTTGTGATATATATGTGACATGTGATATATATTTGAACTGTTTGTGTCAGTGGAATGCAAAAAACAAAAAAAAATATAATTTCGGTTGATTTGCCGAGTGCAATGGTCATGGCACTCGGCAAAGCTGGGAAACTTTGCCGAGTGCCAGGACATTGCACTCGGCAAAGATTTTTTTTAAAAAAAAGCAAAAAATCTTTGCCAAGTGCCAAGCTGGGGAGGCACTCAGCAAAGAGCTTTTTAAAAAATTAAAAAATGTCTTTGCCGAGTGCCTTGCCGCCGCGGCACTCGGCAAAGGGTTTTTGAAAAAAAATAAAAAATATCTTTGCCGAGTGCCCTAACTGTCGGCACTCGGCAAAGGCGCCGTCAACGGAGCAGCGTCGTTGATGGCTGCTTTTCTTTGCCGAGTGTCGCCGTTGGCCCTCGGAAGAGGCTTTGCCGAGTGCCCGACAAATGGCCCTCGGCAAAGAGCCTCTTTGCCGTTATTTTTTTTCCGAGGGCTCTTTGCCGAGGACGGCGCTCGGCAAAGCCTTTGCCGAGGGCTTTTGGGCCTTTGCCGAGTGCCCTGGGCCCTCGGCAGAGAGGCCGCCTCCGGTAGTGATTGTTCACAATCCACCCAAACCAAACTCAAACGAGACGTTGCCATTGTCGCAACATTTTGTGAACGCTAGCTTACTGTCCCTGTGGACAACAAGGAGATCTGTGATGTGTATTGTTTTGCCAAGCAGCATCTATTCATTGGATGATCCAGATTCAAAGTCCCCCGTGATTAATAATTATCTGCAAGATATATATCAGCATCATAGCAAATGGAGGAGGACATGCATGGATGTGTAGTGCAGGCGAATGTGGAAACATAGCTCTCTCCCATATATATATATATGTTCCACACGCACACAGCAAGCCAGCGGAAAAGCAAAGTGGAGAGGTACGATGGCACCCTTTCTACAGAGGGAACCTACTGGTGCTTTTTCTGTATCTGTATGGCTATCTATGAGAACATGATCCCAAACTTGACAATGCACATGCATGATTACATACCCCCCGCAGGCTTCGAAAGAATCGTCATTCCCAGCTGCCTGCCCAATGGATCACGGAGTGGGACTTTAATTACACAAGCACTTTTTCTTTGGTCCCCCAATTTGCTTACCCTGCCATCCCGCATAGATCTGAGCTATGGGCCTGTTTGGTTTCATGTCTTAGTTAGAACCTGGCTAGGATTGGAGCCTGGCTAGGCTAGACCTGTCCCTAGCAAGCCAACATAGGTTGTTTGGTTGGGCTGCTATCCTTGGCCTGATTTTCATAAGAGTTTGTTTAGTTGCTTGCTTTGCCTTGCATAGAATCACCACATATTTATCCTGGTAAGGTTACCCCTTCGAGACATTCTATCAAATAGGTGGTGAGCTCCATCGCAGTGGTGCTACTTTGCTCTTCGCCGATGAGGACCTCCATTGCACTCATGCCCAGGCCGGCCCTGAGCACCTCGCGCTGCTCCTCTCCGCCCCCTCGCCGCTCCGAGGTGTACTCATGGGAGATCGGTGGAAGCTAGCTTTGCTGCTGTGTTGAGTGTTGAATCATCCTCTTCCCTGCATCGTGTGAGCTAGCCGCATCCATAGTGGACTAGTGGGTGCTCCCAAGCGCAGTGCTCCCTAGCATGACGACCTGGAGGACGAGAGGTCGATTGATGGCACAAAGGGGGCGGGGCTCATCGCGGGGTGACCAGCGAGCGGTGGCGCATCTCCTGAAGGGAGGCGGTCTGAGAGGGCGGGGGCTAGTCGCCAACGTCCGGCGAGCTGCGGCTCATCTCCTACACAGGAGGCGGCGCAAGAGGGCGGGGGCTCGTCACCGGCGGTGACCGAGCGGTGGCGCATCTCCTACGCGGGAGCCGACGCATTCTTGATGTACTCTTCCATGAGTCCGGCGCCTGTCGGAGGAGGAACTGCTAAGCACGGCGAGCACCTTCTTGTCCTCTAGTGCCTCCGTTCTTCCCACCGGGCACGCCACCTGGCCCCGCGACGCGTGAACCCACTGCCGCGGGGGGCCCTACCTGGCAATTTGGCGGGTGGTAGGAGCATCAGAGGAGGAGCAGATGCGGGCCGCCAGAGTTGGAGCAGATGTGGAGATCACCGTCAGTGACTTCGGAGGGGTGAGCGCGAGTGAGATGGGAGGTGAGGAGAACAGCCATTGGTGCTAAGCCAAGCCTGGCTCCTAAAAAACGACCATCCCCAACGTTTTCCTAGAGCCTGGCTAGAGGGTGGTTGGTGGCTTCCTGGAGCCTGGCTTCGGACTCCAAACAGGCAACCAAACAACCCGAAAGTGTCTTCCTGAAGCCTAGTTGGGGGTTAACCACCCAACTAAACCGACCCTATATGTTTGGCACCTATATACCTTCACATTTGTTGCAATGAAACCCGCACACATACATATATCCTCACATTCATAGCAATGAAACTCACACGGTCACACACATATATCTAGCTAGCAGGACTAGGGATTGTGGGGGCTTCGCCTGTCCTCCTACCCTCGCTAAGGAATAGCGCCGAGGAGGCCGAGGGTGGCCCACAGGAGAAGTAAAGCGAGGGTTGAACATGGAGGGACAAAGGGGAATCATAATAAAATTAGAAGTAAATGATCATTAATGCATCATTTATTATTGTGCCACCCACCAGGTATTTATAGGGCATACCTAGGGACGTGGCAAAGTTACAAATTGAGCTTGCCATCCAGGGCGCCACTCTACAGGAGTATAGGGACCCCGCCCTCTCTGGGGACCATCGACTTCCATCCAATGCCCGACAGCACAAAGCCGATCACGCGAGGGCTGCCTCCTGTTCAAAAGGCCTTGCGAGCGACACCTGCAAAGACACAGGACCAAAGTTTCCTTTGTCTTGAACGTTAGCACGGTGCCCTTCTCCGAGGGTGCCGCTGAGCGTGGCGGCGAGGGTACCACCGAGGGTCGTCCTCAGGCCCCATCGGACAGAGCCACGCCAGCTGTTCCCTTGGATGGAAAGGAAAAGAGCAGTCGAGGGTTCAGGCCTTGTTCGCTTGTCTTATAATCCGTACTTTTCAGCTTGTTTTTTCAGCCGAAACAGTGTTTCGGCTTGTTTTTTCAGCGAAGCGAACAGGGCCTCAGTGTTCGCGCAAGGCTAGGACAGGGTGGCACATCGAGGGCCTCCCCCCAACAGTAGCTCCTCGAGGGTTTGGGCAAGCTTGATGGGACGAAGTAGTGCTAAACCAAAAGGAGGGCGAGCGGAGCTCGAGCCTGGGGCCCTTGGCCCAAGCGACGCCCAGTCTGTCTTCGGCCAATGGCGCTAGGCCCGAGGCGCTTTTGTCACGTTTTTGAGGAGTTGGTTAGGGTACTGTTTGTGGGTGTTGGCGTGAGGAAGCGTTTCCTCATGGATCAGTGGGTCATTCCTTGGTTTCCATACCCGCGCCGCATCGTGGTGAGGGCTGGGCGCCCTGGGCCTATAAATATGAGGGGTTGGTGGACTCATTTTTTACCTGGCTCAGTTGCTCTCATTTTGTTGTCGTGGCTGCGCTTTTGGGAGGGTTTCTTGAGGTTCATGGGTTGCGTGCTTTGCGGAGGCTGCGTGCCTGGCGAAGGTTGTGTTGTTTACCCTCACATATTTATGTGAAAAAGGTGGCTACAGCTGTAGCCGAACAAGCCTGCTAGTGAATTTTGTTCATAAATAAAACTGAGTGGTCGAACAGGTCTAACTCTAGCTAAAATGGACAGTCTATAGAAGATAGTGCAAATTAAAATTTTAAAAGAACTAGAAGATAATAATATTTTAGTAAGTAAGATAATGTGCAAAATTTCAAGTCTAAAATAAAATAAAAACAGCATAGATTCAAAAAAAAAGATAAAAAACGTTAGGTGTGATCGACCATCGAGCACTCAGTGAAAATGTTCTAGTTTTGAAGGATGGTGAAAAATAATTGTAAACAAAATCCAGAACTTAAAAATAAGACTAAAAATCATGAATACTACATGAGTTTATGTTGTGACATCCATTATTCAAAATTTCACGTAAAAATTTGATCCACATATATGAGATTAAAAATAAAAAAAAATTCTTGTGCAGCACCACTGGAACATCAAAATCATACAAAACATCTCAGTTCTTAAAATGTTGCACCTGAAATTGTGGAAGGACGTGCAGTATAACATTGGCCCTGTTAGCTTGATCTTATCAGTCGTACCGTTTCAGCAATATAATAGTGTTTTTCTCTCATAACAAATTAATATTATCATCAGCCGTTTATCTGGACAGCCGAACGGGGCCATTATTTACCAACTCAGTTTTCAAAGAATTCTTTTGGGTTTTTGGGCCGCTTTGAACTTCACGAGGTCAACAACTTTCGCGGCTCAACCGCTCAAGACAACCTGACTCGAACTCGAACAGTCGCTCTCAGTCGTCGATTTCCGGTAAGCTGTGCCGCTGGCCGGGCCACTACCACCGCCTCCGCCCGAACAGCAAGAGGAGGAGCACGATTCACCCTGCCGCGGTCGTCGATTTCCGGTAAGCCGCCAGCATTCCTTCCCCCGAACTCGACGCTCCTCAGTCCCTACTCCCTCGGCTCCCCTCGCTCTCGCCGCGGGTCGCGCGCGCAAGGTGTTCGATGCATTGCCTGTTTGCCTGCGATGCAAGCACGCGCCGCCTACGCTGCTCGTGTTTCGCTGCCGGTTTATGAACGCAATGTGTGTCCGCGCTGACGGCTGCTGTTTTTTTCCGATTGTATTTGCAGGATCGGATCGACCGATGGCGGATACCACGGGAACGTTATGGTCGGACATCCCGCTGGACCTCGCCGGCCGGATCCTCCGCCGCCTGCCTGCCCACGTCGACCGCATCCGGTTCGCCGCCGTGTGCCCCCAGTGGCGCGCGGCCACGCGGCACGGGCCCCTGCCCCCACCGCTGCCTCTACTCCTGCTCTCGGACAGTAGGGTGTACAGCCTGCCCGGAAGCGAGCCGTTCCACTTCCATGGCTCCACGGGGTACAACGACGCTTGTGGCGACTGGTTGGTGTTTTCAAGTGAAGAGGGCCGTTTCCTGAGGGATCCTTTCTCCAATGCCACCGTGACACTTCCACCTCTGTCCCACCCGGCTTGTGGGCACGGACGACGGTGGACCAGTTTGGAGTCAAGCCCCCTCTACTGCCCCCACAACCATGAAGTGCCCTCCTTCTACTCGCTGTGGAAGAGATGGAGGAGTAGTTCTGAAGGATGAAGATGGCCTGAGCCCTGGACCCTCTTTGACTCTAGAAGAACGGCCCCTGCATGTGGAAGTGGGTGATGAGTCTGTTGATGAGGCAACCCTAGCATGGATGGAAATGGCTGAAACGTTGAAGTTGGAGATGGAGCCAAAGAATTGCAAACTGTGGCTCTGTTCATCCAATCTCATTGTAGCAACAATCTATTTCACGGGAGGCCAACGGATTGCAGTGTGCCAGGCAGGGGCTACCTCGTGGTGGTCTGTATGGGCGAAAAATCTCTGTGTCAGCTTTGATGACATGGTATTCCATCAGGGCAAGCTATATGATTTCTCAAATACGAAATGTCATCGAATGTCCATGTTTGGACATAGGTTATTTCCTAAGAGGTGGTCACATGATGGCCTATCTAGTTGAATTACGCGGTGTGTTGCTGGTGGTGATGAGAAAGTTGTGCGACCCATTCGACGACCAGGATTCCGATGCAGCTGGACATAATGAGTTCGAGGTGTTTGAAGCTGTCCTCAGTCAGTCACAGTGGCTTAAGGTGACGACAATTGGGAACAACGAGATTTTGTTTCTAAGTCGACGATGCAGCAGGTCTGTTTGTGTTCCTCATAACGTGTTGCCAGGGGACTGCATCTTCTTCCTGGAGAAGGGCTGGGATCGCAGTTTGTGTGCTGGCTCAAGTTCTTGCAGGGTCTATAGCATGACGGACGGCAAGGTGTCCAACACCCTGCCAACTGTGCCATGGGAGCCTGGCATGGTGTTTGGGACTTGGCTCTTCCCTCAGAGCTGAAGTGAAGCTGTTGCTGAGCTAGGTGCTAAATTCGTCGAACGAACTTATCGTATCCTCGTACTATGTCTAATGGTCTCTGATGATAACTGAAGCTAAGTGTATCAGTACTTGTCTGGTCGAAGTATGGTGTGACTATGTGCTGATTGTGCCATTATCAATCTATAAACATCTGATGGATCCTTTGGCATTGCTATCTGCTGTTGTGGACCTATTCTGTGAGTTTGGCACCGTAATGGTGTCTCTAGTTGGGGAGGTAGCAAGCTTTTAAATTTGATCGATCTTAACCATCGTTATGTTGAATCTTCTGTGTGTGTTATGAGTTATGACATGAGAGGTTTATAGTGCTGTTTTAGCCTTTTGGGGTCGAACACCCATGATCCATGTGGAGATCAATAAGGTTTACTTTTAGGGCTGGATATCGAGCCAGCTCGGTCTAGCTCGTTAATATTACGAGCTAGAGGCGAAGCTCAGCTCGGCTCGTTAGCAAGCTTGAGCTGGCTTGTTTAGCTCACAAGCTACTAAAAAAATAGAATACACATGTTTATAATGTTTATGTTACATTAATTTCAGAAGGTCACGTCCACTGTTATGTAACAATACATGATTAATACACATCAGGTTCATTAAAAGTACCAACCATGCAATATAGTTGGTCTATCCATTGTAGCACCCGGTTTTAAAAACAAAACTAGATACACACCATATGTGAGCCCAATAAGTCAAATCTCACATATAGCTACAAATAAGGGTAATATCAAAAAACAATGCTCAAATACATAGCGTATTAGTATAAAGGTTATAACCTCAGAGTATAGACAGCGGAAAGACAACTCCGATCTTCAGGCGAAGACTCTAATTCCACAGGACAACTGACTTGTTGATCACAAGCCTAACTCCTCCATACTAACAATCTGGTACCCATCCGGGAGTTTTATCCAAATAATGAAAAAATAAAGCAAACATAAGTACATGTCATACTCAACAAATATAATATGGGGTTTACGAGGCTCAAAAGGCTAACACTAGTTTAACTACGTTTAGCTTTTAATTGTCAGGCCAGCTGCTGGGCTGAGCAAGAGGAGGAAGCAGGCCCTCCGGCCTAAGGGGAGAAGAGAGGGTTCTCTTCTTCTTTTCCTTTTCCATTTCCTATTTCTAAACCAATTGCAATATGAACCAAACCAAATTTGAATAGAACTTCAAATACACTTTTCAACTAAATTAAAAATAAGAAATTTTTTGATAAGTTCTCAAAAATAAATTTTACAACCTTTTTAAATTCTTTTACTTCTAATTCTCTTTTCTTTCTTTTCTTTTACTTCAAAGCATTTTTTATCTCATTTACAAAAGCAATTTTAACCATTTTAAATTTTCAATCAAAACCACTCAATCAAATACATCAAATGCAAGGGCATGTATGCACAAACATGTTGCTAAACCTTATGATGAATTTTAATTAAATAAAAAATTTTATTTTCCTATATTTTATGAGCACAAAAATTCCAAATTAAATCAATTTAAACCTATTTTCAAAAGAGGCAAATTTTAGGGTGTTACAATTCTACCCTCCTTAAGATGAATCTCGTCCTCGAGATTCGGAAGACGTCGACTAAGAGATGGGACTACTCCACCTTTGGATTCTTCTTTACTTCGTCGTCTAGTTCCATCCTCTTGATAAGGATTCCACTTTACTTGGCGTACCTGTTATCCTTACTCCAAGTAACTTATCAAACTGATTCCAAGATTCTGACAGGTACATTGAACAATTCTCAGGTAACTCCAATCATTAGGCCACCTTTCCTTTTTAGTCCGTAATATCAATTCTCTTTCTTAGAATATTCACCTTCCAACGAAGCCTGACGAATCTCTTGGTCAGAAGGAAATTCTACTGCCAACCTTCAAAACATTAAGGTTTCCGGTCAAGTTGCTCGAACTTCGAATACAATTCTTAATCCTTGGTGTCACCCGAACCTTCTTAGCATGACTCTCCGTTGCTAAGGGCACCTATCGCGACTTTTACTTCTCCAGGTGTTAGCACTTTTCCAAGTCATAATCAATCTCATTCCAATGAGGATATCACAAGCTCAAGACCAACTTAGTGAAGATGTCCTGTAGATTCTTGTGATCCTCCTAGATGTCACTTTTACTCCAAGAAGATATTACTTCCATGCTCCACAATGGATAACTCCAGATAACATGTTAGGTAGTTTAACTCATGCTTCCTTAGTTGACTTAATGAACTAGCCACTACTTTTCTTCGCGTATAAGGACACATTCCACATCTTGACAGGGTGCATCCTAGCGGATATAAAGCACTTGTCCAGATCTGGCAAAGCTAATACATAGGTTTTCCTTCAACCTCTTCTTAGACTTCTTCAAACACTTAGCTGAGGTCTTTTGATCCAACTAACTTAAAATCTCTTCCAGTAGTATTATCAATATCTTGATGATCTTGGTTAAACCTTCATTGAACTTTTAACCAAACCTCATTGAGACTCTGAACTTCTTTCACATCTTTGGGTACCACCACGCTTCCGCTGCGCAAACAAGAACGTAGGACACCTCATCTTGCAAATTCTTCAACTTGGCTACCCCCCTTAAGAAAAGATAAAGTAGGGGACACAAGAAGGGTAGCTTGCACCTTTTTCTAGATGAGCTAACTAATATCAAGGCATTCTGTCATCCCATTGATACTTATAGCACCCGGTTTTAAGAACAAAACCAGATACACACCATATGTGAGCCCCGGAAGTTAAATCTCACATATAGCTACAAATAAGGGTAATATCAAAAGACAATGCTCAAATACATAGTGTATTTATATAAAGGTTATAACCTCAGAGTATAGACAGCGGAAAGACAACTCCGATCTTCAGGCGAAGACTCCAATTCCACAGAGACAACTGACTGGTTGATCACAAGCCTAACTCCTCCAGACTAGCAATCTGGTACCCATCCGGGATTTCTATCCAAATAATGGAAAAATAAAGCAAGCGTAAGTACATGTCATACTCAACAAATATAACATGGGGTTCATGAGGCTCAAAAGGCTGACACTGGTTTAACTGCGTTTAGCTTTTAATTATCACAATTTTAGCAAAGGAGTAGCAACAAGTTTATCACAAGCCCATATAAACACATGATCAGGTAAAGATGAATAATAAATAGCATAAACAGTAATAATTAGTGAGCATCTTTATCATCAGTATTCATCATCATTAACCATTAGTGATCATCTATTTCGTAAGGGTTCCAAGGCCGCTTGTGACCGTGAGCATGGCTGATATACCAGTTTTACACTCTGCAGAGGTTGTACACTTTCACTGTGAGTTGTGATTTACCCTTTCGCTTGAGGTAGCTAATCTCTTGACCCACTTCCAAGGAAGGTCGGCAGGGTTCACTATGAAGCCTTTTAAAGGTTCGTCTAACAAGTTAGGGCCATTAGATTCACTCGGCAAACAGATATAGGAACCCCCTTGTCGAATGGCACAATTCCATTATGGCTATACACATAAGAGTAGAGGTTGTCCTATACTCAATTCGTCAAGCCATTCTTACGCCAATAAATGTAACCTCTAACAAGCTAAAAAATGTCCTCATACTGAGCTAAAGCTAGAGCCATATAGCCCTCACAGTTATACTATAAGTCTCGGATGATCACTTACAGATAAGTCCTTAGGGATAGGAATCTAGAGCACCATAAAATAGCTTAATGCTCTAGCCCCCTTGTTCCATGTTGCTAAAAAGCATCTTTTAATATTTATTGCATATACCATTAGTCAAGTTACAAGATCATGGTTGTAGTTGAGCACTAGCATCATACTACCCAATGCAATAACTCAAAGGTATCAAGGTACAAGGTAACAAAGTACTAGGAAATCCTTAGTGGTAGTCAAGGTAGACACATGCAATATGAATTAAGTGATTAACAGTGAATAGGCAACAAGGATGGTTCCATGCTATACTTGCCTTAAACATCGATCCTTTGGTAATCTTTAATCTTCAATGTTCTTCTTCTTCTTGATTACCACGTATATCTCACCGACTGGATGTAATCATAAAGCACCACACAAGCATCCATACAATCATACACAAAGCAAATAATAGAACTAAATCAGAACAGTACACAAATCATAGAAAAATAAGTAAAATAGTTTGAAACACGATTCTACGCATCGCTACGAACACACAGACGCGAGAGGCACGCTAATCGGAGCTTCGGTGAAAAAGATACATCTACCTATAGATCTGCTTTATGCGCGGAAAATAAAACTATAGGCTTCATTTATTTTAACTATATAAAAGCTTATATAAATTGAATTAAATCAAATTTAGATTCGAATTATAAAACTAAAGTAAAACAAATTATATTTTATCTATAAAATTCAGTAGCATAATTATTACTCAAATTAGAGGTCAAACCATGAAATTCTAGTATTAGTGACATGATAAACATTGTCACCAACACGTAGATCTCATTGTAATGAATCGAGCACAACTTGAATGGATCAAAACAGACCTAAAACACAAAAGATATGAAATAAACAAGGTTTCCTTTATTAAAATAATAGATTAAATCTAACCTTGAATTTTAAAAGTTGAAAACATATCTAACAGTAGTATGAACATGTAGATTATGAAATTATGAACCTAACGCAATTTGAACGGATCAAATCGGAGTTAAAACAGAGAAGTTATGGCTAAAACAAAATCAGTGGCAAATTTGTAAATAAGTGTAAATGTATTTTCAATCTAACCGAAACAAAGTACGCTTTCAAAAGAAGAAAACAGAATTGCGAAAGATGTTATGGACAGCGGGTTTGGTATTAGAAAACGTAGGGGCTCTTTTGCAATATTGGCCGGCCGAACTGGTATAGGCAAATCAGGGCCACCGGATTGGGAATTGACGGTGGAGATTGTAAGACACGGAGAGAGAAGGGAGGGGCTACCGGCGACGGGCGAGACGGCGGCGGCGCCATGGCTGGAGCAAAGAGAGCTCGTCGGAGCTCATGGAGAAGGGCCTACGGTCCACGGCGGTCATCATGGCCCACCTATCAGTCGTCTTCTACCCTACGGCGTCACCGAGCCGGACTCCGCCGCCGCCGCCATGGACTCCGCGTCCGTCCCGCCTCTGCGTTGGGCCGAGAGTCCCACACCACCCCGTCGGTGCCTTGTCGTGCCGCCCACGTCGCTCCTCCCCTATAAAAGCCAGAGCCTCTATGTCGCCTCACCTCAAACCGTGTCGTCGCCGTGAAAACCTACCGTCGCCGCTTGTGACTCCACCGTCGAGCACCGCGCATCCTCCCCGTTCCGTCTTGGATCCCAAAAAGAATTGTGGTGAGTTCTCTGTACACTTACCTTCAGCTCTACGCATTCGGTTTGCTCCACCATGAGTTTTCTTTTTCGCGCATAAAGCAGATCTATAGGTAGATGTATCTTTTTCACCGAAGCTCCGATTAGTGTGCCTCTTGCGTCTGTGTGTTCGTAGCGATGCGTAGAATCGTGTTTCAAACCATTTTACTTATTTTTCTATGGTTGGTGTACTATTCTGATTTAGTTCTATTGTTTGCTTCGTGTATGATTGTATGGATGCTTGTGTGGTGCTTTATGATTACATCTAGTCGGTGAGATATACATGGTGATCAAGAAGAAGGAGAACGTTGAAGATTAAAGCTTACCGAAGGATCGGTGTTTAAGGCAAGTATAGCATGGGACCATCCTTATTGCCTATTCATTGTTAATCACTCAATTTATATTGCATGTGTCTACCTTGACTATCACTAAAGATTTCCTAGTACTTTGTTACCTTGTACCTTGATACCTTTGAGTTATTGCATTGGGTAGTATGATGCTAGTGCTCAACTACAACTATGATCTTGTAACTTGACTAATGATATATACAATAAACATTAAAAGATATTTTTTAGCAACATGAAACAAGGGGGCTAGAGCATTGGGCTATTCTATGGTGCTCTAGATTCCTCTCCCTAAGGACTTATCTGTAAGTGATCATCCGAGACTTACAGTACAACTGTGAGGGCTACATGGCTCTAGCTTTAGCTCAGTATGAGAACATTTTCTAGCTTGTTAGTGGTTACCTTTATTGATGTAAGAATGACTTGACGAATCGAGTATAGGGCAGCCTCTACTCTTATGTGGATAGCCGTGATGGAATTGTACCATTCGACAGGGGGTTCCTATATTTGTTTGCCGAGTGAATCTAATGGCCCTAACTTGTTAGACGAACCTTTGAAATGCTTCATAGTAAACCCTGTCGATCTTTCTTGGAAGTAGGTCAAGAGATTAGCTACCTCGGGCGAAAGGGTAAATCACGACTCACAGTGAAAGTGTACAACCTCTGTAGAGTGTAAAACTGGTATATCAGTCATACTCACGGTTGCGAGCGGCCTTGGAACGTTTACGGAATATATGATCACTAATGGTTAATGATGATGAATAATGATGATACTTATGATGAAGATGCTCACTAATGATTATTGTTTATGCTACTCATTATTCATGTTTACCTGATTATGTGTTTATATGGGCTTGTGATAAACTTATTGCTACTCCTTTGCTAAAATTGTGACAATTAAAAGCTAAATGCAGTTAAACCAGTGTCAGCCTTTTGAGCCTCATGAACCCCATGTTATATTTGTTGAGTATGACATGTACTTACGTTTGCTTTATTTTTTCATTATTTAGATAAAAATCCCGGATGGGTACCAGATTGCTAGTCTGGAGAAGTTAGGCTTGTAATCAACCAGCCAGTTGTCCCTGTGGAATTAGAGTCTTTGCCTGAAGATCGGAGTTGTCTTTCCGCTGTCTATACTCTGAGATTATAACATTTATACTAATACGATATGTATTTGAGCATTGTTTTTTGATATTACCCTTATTTGTAGCTATATGTGAGATTTGACTTTCTGAGCTCACATATGGTGTGTATCTGGTTTTGTTCTTAAAACCGGGTGCTACAGTGGATAGGCCAACTATGTTGCATGGTTGGTACTTTTAATGAACATGATGTGTATTAATCATGTATTGTTGCATAATAATGGACATGGCCTTCTGGAATTAATATAGCATAAACATTATAAACATGTGTATCCTATTTTTTAGTAGCTCGCGAGCTAAATGAGCCAGCTCGAGCTCGCTAACGCGCCGAGCTGAGCTTCACCTCTAGCTCGTAATATTAATGAGCTGAGCCGAACTGGCTCATTAGCCTAACGAGCCAGCTCGAGCTGGACCGAGCTGGCTCGATATCCAGCCCTAAAAGTAAACCTTATTGATCTCCACATGGATCATGGGTGTTCGACCCCCAAAAGGCTAAAACAGCGCTATACCTCTCATGTCATAACTCATAACACACAGAAGATTCAACATAACGATGGTTAAGATCGATCAAATTTAAAAGCTTGCTACCTCCCCAACTAGAGACACCATTACGGTGCCAAACTCACAGGATAGGTCCACAACAGCAGATAGCAATGCCAAAGGATCCATCAGATTTTTATAGATTGATAATGGCACAATCAGCACATTTTTTTGTACGGAATCAAGATTTGATATGTCTTAGAAAAGTCGCATTTCTTAGAATAGGTCCACAACATCAGATATTTATATATGATTTGATATGATTAATATGTCTTATAAAAGTCACATTTTTTGTACGGAATCAAGGTAGTTTTTATATAAATATTATAGATCTCGACGAGATCTATAACTTTTTAGTTTTGACTTTTTTTATTTGAGATCATTGAGATGCTAAAAAAATTAATTGCATATTTAGACATGAGGGTATTTTTAATTTTTCACATCCGCAGTTTGACACCGTTAGAGTCAAATTTAATGGAAGTGGTGTGGAGGGCAAAAAAGTTCAGAGCAGTGGCACTCGTGAAAACTTAACTTTTTTAATGGCTTATGGGTAATTATCAACTTTTATAATAGCACACTAGTAAAAGCCTCTTAAAAGTACCAACCATGCAACATAGTTGGTCCATCCATGATCTATGCAGTTTCAGCATACTTATTAGTTGCTTGCCACCACAGATTTAGAAAAGTCCACAAATTCAATATCAGCATTATCATTTTCTCCCTAGAAATTAATCCATAAATCAACATTTAAGTACCACGACAATTATAAAATCAAAATTCGTATGAAACAGCTGAAAATAAGGTTACATTTCTAGTCAGCATCATTATCTTTTGAATTTATGGTCGTGGGCTGATAGGCCTTAGCTCGTGAGCAGCTCACGAGCTGATTCGAGCTGGCTTGTTAAAACAGGGAGCTAGACTTCCAGCTCAGCTCACTTACCTGTGTGTGATAGGGAAAATTCGATTTAGGAGGAAGGGACGCTTGATCAACAGGGGAAGAGGGACGAGCGTGGCCATAGGGTTAGCCATATAAATGATTTTTTTAGATTTCTTTTAGCTGTAGAGAAGAGGCCGAGACAGAGAATGAGGAGAGAGAAATTTGTTGATTTCAGCTTTTTAGTCCGCCGTGCGCACGTATATATATATATATATATATATATATATATATATATATATATATATATATATATAGAACTACTATCCTGTAGCTGGCCATAGAATAACTTATTCTGTAGCCACTTTGAGTTACGATAATTACTATGTTAATTTACAGTAACTCCTTACTAAGTGGTTTACTATAACATTATGGTAAATATTCTCATGTGTTATAGTAACCCAACTATTGTAAATATGTATTGACATTATGATAAATTAGTATATAAAATTATGGTAAATAGAGGTGGCTACAGAATAACTTATTTTGTAGCCGGCTGCTGAATAGCCTCTCCCTATATATATATATATATATATATATATATATATATATATATATATATATATATATATATATATATATATATATATATATATATATAAAACTATTACCCTGTAACTGACTATAAAATAACTTGTTCTGTAGCCACTTTGAGTTACGATAATTACTATGTTAATTTACAAGATTATAGTAACTCCTTACTAAATGGTTTACTATAATGTTATGGTAAATATCTCCATGTGTTATAGTAACCCAACTATCATAAATATGTATTGACATTATCGTAAATTAGTATATAAAATTATCGTAAATGGAGGTGACTACGGAATAACTTATTTTGTATATATATATATATTCAGTAGCCAGCTACAAAATAAGTTATTCCGTAGTCACCTCCATTTACGATAATTTTATATACTAATTTACGATAATGTCAATACATATTTATGATAGTTGGGTTACTATAACACATGGAGATATTTACCATAATGTTATAGTAAACCACTTAGTAAGGATTACTATAATCTTGTAAATTAACATAGTAATTATCGTAACTCAAAGTGACTATATATATATATATATATATATATATATATATATATATATGGGGTAAGGAGTTACTATAATCTCGTAAATTAATATAGTAATTTAAAATTTTGGGCTGAGCTGCTAAAACGGGCTTAGATCTGTGGTGTCTCTGCATTTTGCCAGTTCTTGTCTTACATGTGGTGGACAAGGATTTCACTTTGCAGTTTCTATTTCTATGCGGTAAGACGTGTGCTAATAATGTATTAGTACAACTAATCTAGAATAAGTATACGTGGGTAATGGAAGGTGCAATAGTGCAAGGTGGATGACGGATCGCCTCCTCCTCCGGTGACCACGTCGACGCGTGCATCTCTTTGCCAAGCTGCCTCGTGTCCCGCGCTCCACACACAGCTACGCGTGTATCCACACGTGCTAGCGAACGTGTCAACACTCAACACGTCGCGGCTTTGTATGTCGGGCTCCCCGCTCTCAGACGCGTGTCCACATCCACAAAACCTATAAAGCGGCGGCAAAATCCGAACGTTCTCTCTCGGCTACACCGCACACGGCACATCATTCTTCCCTGCGATTACTAGTCAAACGATCACGACGCTAGCTACGACACTTGCCGCGAGCGCGCGAGAGAGATCTCAAGCGCAAACAGCCATGCAGGCCGGGAAGACAGCAATGGAGGCGACCAAGGAGGCCGCGGCCAACCTCGGGGCCTCGGCGAACGCCGGCATGCAGAAGACCCGCGCCGCCGTGCAAGGCCAGGTGGAGAAGGCCACGGCGCACAACGCGTCGGACAGGGCCGTGGCGGAGGCGAACCAGCGGGAGCGCGTGCGCGCCGCGGAGCTGGAGAAGCAGGACGCCATGCGCGCCAACGAGGCCGCCAAGGAGCGCGCCACCGGCGCGGCCACGTACCAGCACCCGTCGCAGGGCGCGCCCGGGATCGTCGACGCCTCCCGGCAGGGTTACGGCGGCGGAGCTGCCCCCGAGGGCGGGCACGTGGAGGCCGGAGTTGGGGAGACCCGCCCCATCGCTAGGGCCACCGGCACGGCGCGGCCCAGCGCCGCCCACAACCCGCACGTCGGGAGCGACGTCCCGCAGCCGCGTGGCACCGGCGGGCAGTACCAGTGATGAGCTGCTGCGACGCGTAACAGTATGATGTATATCAGAAGAAGCTATGTACACGAATGGACGCTGTGTGATAGTGTATGCCAAATAATGTATCTCTGGTATTAGAGAGTATTTTCTAATACGTACATGTACTCTCTACCTTCCATATACCTCTAATATTTTTATTTATATATGTAATAATAAAAAAAGTTCTGTCTTTTTTAGCGTAGCTCATATCTGTCCACCTGGCTTTAAATCTCTGACTTACGCTCGGCTATTTAGGTTCCTTTGTGGTAGAATCTGTTCACGGACTTCACGGGTACTCGCATTTGCCTGAATTAACGGGTCTCGCAAAGAAAATTTTGATTGGAATAAAACATGATCCCCGACTTCATGCTTTTTCTCTTGTTAGGCACTTTGCTCAATCTCTAACGTAACGTATTCTCTAACGTGTAATATCGAGTTTGATTGGGATAATGATCTCCATTTTCCGTAACCTGTATGTAATCAGGACTTCATGTTTTTTCTCGTGCCAGGCATTTGCTTAATCTCTTACGTGTAATCAGGATATTCGTTTCGGCTTATTTGTTCGTATCTGGCTTATAATCCATGGCTTGAACAGTATTTTTCTCTCACACCAAATCAGTCAGTAATACTTTCAGCCATGGCTTATAAGCCAATTCAGCCGAAACGAACAGGCTGAATATCAAGTTCGATTGGACAATATTATTCCCATCACTATAACCTGTCTGCAATTTGTTTGTGATGTAATGAAAGTTTAAATCCTCAAAAAAAAAGAGAGAATGAAAAACTCAAAAAAAATTGAAGGTGCAAAATATCGAGTCGCTCTCACTATCTCCTCTGCCTTTACCGCACTCACACACGCGCACGTAAACAAACGTACAGCTATTTACAGATCACTACATCGTGTTCCGGGTCTATTTATGACTTCGTAGGCTAGGCCTCGTTCAAAGTTTTTTCACTCTCTCTTCGTCACGTTAAATTTTTATACACATATATGAAGCACGTCAAATTTTTATATAGATACATAGAATATTAAATATAGATAAAAAATAACTAATTACATAGTTTAATTGTAAATTACGAGTATTTTTTTAAGTCTAGTTAAACCATAAATGAATAATAATTATTAAATACAAATGTCGAATACTGATTCCTCACCCCCGATCTAATCGAGGCCCCAGCTTTACGCGTGAGAGAACGAAAATTTCTAGGAATCGAACTTGCACCGGCTGCAGGTCCACCGGCTGTGCTAGCCACCCGAGTGCTACTCGGTTCTCTCCTCTCCCTTCTTATGTCCATCACTCTCACCCTTCCTTCTTGAAACGAAGTTTGAAGCTGAAAACCCATGTTCGTTTCCTCGATCTTCGTATGCTAAGAACGAAAATTTGGACTATAATAAAACCACTGTGTCATGATCTGCAGCTGGTTCGTTTCGTCGTAAACGATCGTGGATTATTTACTGCTGGCTGGTTTAGTGTGATAGAAAAATATTATTCTAGCTTATAATCCACGATCGTATACGAGCAAACGAACAACGAACATGCTGCTAGTCGTCCTATGCCGTGATGAACTCATAGGTAGATGCAATAACTGCTTATTTAAATTCAGTTAATATCTTGTTATTTTTTATATTTTAAAATAATCTCTGTTCTGATCGTTCGAATAATTTATTGTGTCGTGACGATCACCGGCGGAGCTACGTGGTGGCCATAGTGGGCCATTGCCCCCCTTGCCTCCGTGATTTGCTGAAGCCCCAGTCCCTGCATGAGCTGTGAAGTCTGCGAGTTAGCAGTAAGTTTGCATGCGCTCTAAGTCTGTATGGATTGTAAGCCAGCGGCCAAGGTCAGGCATGCATGTCTCTACGTAGACATAGAAATCGTGTAGCATTTCCTCCATCTAAAAAATAAAAAAACAATTATGTACCCGTGGTCCCACTCGCTCGGCTCAGCCGTTATTCCATTAGCCTGTTTTCTTTGCTTTTGTTGCTATGCGCCGTTTTGAGTCTGGTTGATTTTTCTATCTTTTTTCTTTCCTAACTTTTCAATCGATAAATTCTACATAGTATGTGTATTATAAATTTATAATTGCTAATTGAGTAATATATATAGGGGTTGTCAATTGATATCTCATGTTGCTTTTTTATAGAATTTTTTATGCTCAGCTATTGTGTTGTCAAATATATTTTTATATACTGTGGCTTAATTATAAGTACTTCTATTAATTTTGTTCACTACTTATGTACATATAGATTCAATTGACAAATGGCCCCCACCTTATTTTACTTCAGGCTCCGCCACTTGACCTCATAAGTAGATGCAGTAACCATCTGTTCGTGACGAACCTATAAGTAGACGCAGTAACCATATGTAGATGACGAACTCATAATTAGTCACAGTAACCATCTGTTCGAATTAAGTCAATCTCTTATCAATTTTTATCAATTTTAATATACTTTTGTTGTGCCGGTAGTCTTGGTATAAATATCGCCACAAAATTGTATGTCTCCTACTATATATAATATTTACTCTATCCATTCTAAATTATAAGTATAATATTTACTTCATCAATTTTAAATTATAAGACATTGTTTTTTCTAGATATATAGTTGTTGCTATGCACCTAAATATATATTTTCTCTATATATATACAGTAATACAACAAGAAAATCAAAATGTATTATAGTTTTAAACGGAGAGAGTACTAAGAAAAGATCGGTTTACTAGTGATAGGTTAGAGCACCTCCTTCAGTTTAGGGATGTGAGCGCGGGACAGTGGAAGCATCAAAATTAGCAAGCTAATTATTCATAAGCATTTCACACCTTATATGCATACTATCTTTACCTAACTTTATTTATTTCTGAAAATAATTGTGGATCAAGTTATTATATATAAATATATCACGGTACACCAATATAGACCGATACTAAAGCCTCTTTTGGCGCGGCTCATCAAAACGGCTTCACCGGTGAAGCTAGAAAAACTGGTTTTTCCCGGCTTCTAGTTCATTTTAATCCCGGCTTACAAAACGACTTCACGCTACAGTGCCTCAATTTATGCAAAATAGATGAAGTCGAAGCCGGTGTAAGCCGTACCAAAGAGACCCTAAATTTATTCTAAAACAAAAACCGGAATGGTATTTTTAAAGTACTCCTATATGCATAGGCCAACTTTCCTCTATCCTGGTCCTGGCCCAACCCGGCCCGCAAGATGCTGAGGTCATCCATCCCTTTCCCCTCCCCTTCCCTTCCCTTCCCAATCGGAGGGAAGAAGCGCACGCCAATCGGCATCCACCAGAGATTCCCTTCCCACAGTCGCCCCGCCCAGATCTCTCTCACTCGCACTTGCTCACCCCGCGCAATGGCATCCGCTGGCGCCGATGACGGCGCGGCGGCGCAACCTAAGGCCGCCATCTCGCACGTAATCTTCGATATGGACGGCCTCCTTCTCGGTATCTCTATCTTCTCCGTCTTTTGTCGATCGGCGATGTTCATGTTCTTGGCCGCATCCCATGTCCGGAGTGCGCTGACGATCGTCGGTCCGTGGCGCGGGGTGCAGACACGGAGGGCTTCTACACGGAGGTGCAGGAGAAGATCCTAGCGAGGTACGGCAAGGTGTTCGACTGGTCGCTCAAGGCCAAGATGATGGGCAAGAAGGCGGCCGAGTCCGCCCGCATCTTCGTCGACGAGTGCGGCCTCAACGGCCTGCTCGCCCCCGAGCAGTTCCTTGAGGAGCGCGAGAGCATGCTCCAGGCGCTCTTCCCATCCTGCACCAAGCTGCCAGGTGAGCCAAAGATGAACATGGACGCCTCTCAGAATTCTCTCCTTGTAGGATACCTATAACCACAGGTCTACCATTATGCATAATCGATTCGTTGTACTCTATGTTGACGATTACTTTGGTCCACTGAATTTCTGGGGAAAATATAACTCAAAATGAACGAGCTTGAGTTCTGAAGTTGATATATTCAGATGTAATTCCATAGTTGCTCTGGCCATTCAATGTTGTCCTTCTTAACAAGATGTAGTCTTTGATTTCTTGTTTCATGTACCACCATGAAATCAAAGCGAGGAATTGAACTTTAGCTGGAGGAACATTACGTGTTAAGTATTATATATCAATAAATCCATACACAGAATATTTTTTGCATAACATTTTCTGTGAACATATAAATTCAACTTTCAGATATGTGATTATACTTTTGAGGTGATGTCAAACACAATTGGCCATTTTGTGCTAACTTAGGTTCATGGTATCATATGGAATTTGTTGCATATGCACTTCAGGCTGTTTAATGCTAATGTTGTCTACTTATCCATTGAAGTGGAGCCAAAGGAAATTGCCATATTTTTTCAAGATTTCAGATTGTGGCCTTTTGCAATTGACTCTTGTCCCAGACTTACTTTTGATTTTACACTGTTCCTCTTAAGAAAATCTCTTGTGGTAAAATTACTGCTTCTTTAAGGTTTGCCTTGACTGGTGGGATATTTTGAAGAATAAAAATCAACATTGTGGCATCATTGATCAAGTTGCTTTAATATAAGTGGTCTGTGTTTCCTTTCAGTAATTTACTCAAATTGTGATAGATGGTTTGCTTATGATGTGTAAAATGAATCTTGTTTCTTGCAGGAGTACTACGTTTGGTCCATCATCTTCATGCCAACGGAATACCAATGGCTGTTGCGACAGGGTAGGTTTCTTTACATCTGATCATCCATTTGGCCTTTTCTCAATGGTCAATGCTCATCGTCTTTCCATGAATTAGAACCCTATTAATGTTTGTTGCTGGCTTGCTGTGGCTTACAGATCCCATAAACGTCATTTTGCACTAAAGACCCAGAACCACCGGGAAATGTTTTCCCTGATGCATCATGTTGT
The DNA here is from genome assembly GCF_019320115.1 of Miscanthus floridulus. Classification (NCBI taxonomy): domain Eukaryota; kingdom Viridiplantae; phylum Streptophyta; class Magnoliopsida; order Poales; family Poaceae; genus Miscanthus; species Miscanthus floridulus. Next base: position 47,715,164 of record NC_089587.1, read on the forward strand.
CATGGGTGATGATCCGGAGGTGAAGGCTGGTAAACCATCCCCTGATATTTTTCTTGCTGCAATGAGGAGGTTTGAGGTATTGGATTTGATCATATGGCAACAGTTGCAATTAGAATGTTCCTTTTGGATGCTGTCTGTGAGAATCTCTACTGATGCAACTGCATTGCATTTTTTTTAGGGTGACATAGAACCCAGTAAGTGCTTGGTTTTTGAAGATGCTCCTGCCGGTGTAGCTGCAGCGAAAAATGCTGGAATGTAAGGGAGCTGTCATAGATACACGATTTTTTCAACCATTTGTACCCTTTTTTTTACAACTCTTGCTACTTATACAGGTCTGCAGTGATGGTCCCAGACCCAAGGCTGGATGTTTCATATCACAAAGGAGCTGACCAAGTTCTCAGTTCATTGTTGGACTTCAAACCTACGGAATGGGGCTTGCCGGCATTTAAAGAGTAGACAAATTCCATACAGGATTAGAAAACTCTAGTGAAGAAAATGTGAGATACTTGAATACTGAGGGCGTGGATAATTCAAATTCCATAAGATGTTGCTCAAGAAAAATTCCATAAAATGTTGCACAAGACAAATTCCATAAAATGTTGCTCAAGCATACAATTGAGCATTCTTGTCGCCTCTTAACTATGTGGCATCAAACTACTTTATATGACTTTGTTTTCATTGCTTGTTACTATATCAAACATGGATGAGCAAAAGATATTAATGTTATACTCTCTTTGATCTAAATTATAAGACGTTTCAACTTTTTCAATATATAGTTTTTGTTATGCACTTATATATGTACACTATAAGCAATGTATCTAGAAAAGCTATATACATTTTTAAAATTTTAGCATTGCCATTTACCAAGCTATATTGGCATGCTGTGCAAATCTGTGTACTGTTGACAGGCTAGTCTTTTCCTTACAAACCATTGATGTTGATATACATTAGTAATTTAACATATATGCATTTGAGGAATGCACATGGGTACGGTAGTGCGTCACGGAACTCTACCCATCTGCCCAAATCGCCACAGTACTTGGAGTTGGAGGGATGAGGCGTCAAAAAAGGAAAAAACAAAAAACAAAAAACAGCCTCTAGTAGCATCCTTAGACAGCAGCGTGTGCCGCAGCTTGAACCCCCAAATGCCAGGCTCCCGTTAGTGTCAATTCTCACTGATTACCGTGGCTCGTGACAGTCAGCTGGAGTGAACATCAAAACCAACCAAAAGATATAAATATATTAGTTCGTTTGCCAAGAGAGTATCAAACTCCCAGATTAAACAATATCATAACAGGGAAGTATTGCCCAACTCACCATGTACAGATTTACACTTGCTTCGGTAACATCAGCTTACCGCCAATACTGAGCCCATCTATGGATGGTCTCAACCATTTGGGGGAACAAAGCACTGACGCTTTCATTGATAAGATCCTGGAAGAAATGTATAGCCTCCTCATCGTCCAGATCCAACCGGAATTTCTCCTGGAGCTGATCAACGATGCACCACACAAACAAGGAGGAACATGTCACTTTGAGTTTTTGACTGCTCTTTGTAGAGCTCACAAGCTCCTGAGCTCGTAAATAACCAATTTACCTTGAGACCTCCGCTTTCATCAACAGAGATATCTGGAATGCCTGATCGTTCCATAAGCTTGAATAGATTCAAGATGAGACTGCTTGACTTTCTTAGAATGTTGTATGCTTCGCAACAGTAGGACTTGAATCTTGTATAATATTGGCTGAAACACGAAAGCAAGTTTTGACAGTACATATCCATGAGGCAAATGAATGAAAGTGCAAAGACTTGATGAAATTGTTCAACTAATTACCTTTCTGCACCGCCCATGGCCTCAACCATTTCTTTACAAAGTTTCATCGGTGGTGGAAATGGCTTTGGGTCTCGACCAAGGATAAAAGCAAAGTCAACATGAAAAAGGCATCCATCATCAGTTAGAAGAAGATTATCCAGATGCCTAGAGAGTAGAGAAAGGAAAAAAATGTTATTATTGTTAAATTTGCATTTCTATAAGTCGTATCATCGTCCATGTTCAACATGGGTAACTTCATCTATCAGGAGAAAGAGGATGTAAAAACATTGCTACAGAATATGTCCTGACCATGAACAAACTTCCATTGAAGTATGATGAGCACTACGATACTTGAATATTAATTGGGCAATACTGTGAACTTATTTATGTACAGATTTACATATTTTCATGCCTTCACAATCTTCACAAAAGAAACAAATGAAGTAAACACATAAATAAGTTCAGAGTCCTCATCCTAGCTTCCTGATCATAATATTGTAATAACTCCTTGGTTTGTTACATTACATAGAGCAGAAAACAAACTAGAAGGTTACTATCAAAGAGGTGCTTCAAACCAGGTGTAAAGAAGACAAACCTGTCTCCAACCCCCAATATATATGTAATGACAGAGTAACCGGCGCAGCTTTTTATGAATGTCTCCAAACATTGAGCCGTTATACCAAAAGGACCATCCTCATCAGGATGGAACTTCTGTAGGTAACTTGTAATACTGCGATGTTCTGATAGAATCTGGGAACATGCTACTTAAATCAACATAGCTATCTTTATGAAGTTTGTAGAAATAGAGAGAAGTAATAAACAGAAGATAGAATTATTAGGAAGTTCATTGCAGTGGAAAGAGCATTTGGCATTTGGCAACAAGAGCTTCCACTACCAAGTTACCTGTGCGAGAGAACTGGAAGGAATAAATTCAAGCATCCCTTCATCTTGTCCAGTTGCAAGAACTCGGTATGGAGTAAGGTGCAAATCTAGATTTTCTAATTTGAGTAAGCGGTCCATCAAAGAAACCGTTTGAATAACCTATAATCATACAGAAACAATTAGCTATGATTCTCTTTCTCCCACTCAAGTCATCTAAATGGACATCCTTGAAATGTTACACATGTTATAGCTCACAATGTTTCATTACATTCAATTAAAGTGTCAAATAATAAACTGATAAATAATATCACTCGTTCAGACTTCAGAATGTCAGGAACCAGAACCATAGTAATGAGGGTAATATTGTGTACAGACTGGAACTGAAGTAAACCATTCAATAGCATATGTAAAGCAACATTGATTACTTACCAACTGATCTTGCCGGAGGTCATCTCCCTTTTTGTAAATAATCTTGGATGTTACCCCGTTTGCTGTTTTAAATGTCAGGCGCAAAGGGTTCAAGGCGCTTTTAAATATAGACGATTCTTGAGGCACAACTCCTGTTAGGAGAAGAGTTGGTGCTAATGGTGAACGAATTGGCTGGAATCAGTTCAAACGAACAAGTTAGTTACAGCTACAAAGTAAAGTTAATCTGTGATCATATGTTTTAGCACTAACAACAATACAGATTTACCTCATCAAAGTTTGTAAGCTCGCTGAAAACTCCTGATAATAGCTGCCTTAATTTTTCAATTTTCTTTTGTGCGCTACCTCTTACATTTCTTACATCCTTCATAATAGAACACAATTGAGCAGTGAGGTCAGTCTGCCGGGTTAAACTCTGCCACAGTCGAAACCCATCTTCATCCCCATCCTCCCTACCAACCAACTGTTAAGAACAGAAACAACAACATATACATATAAACACTGCAAAGTTACAGACAGGGAATGAAAGAACCAAGAAGATTGTAAAAAAGGAAGAAAACCGTACTTTCATCATACTATTTTCAAGCATGTCATATGTGCCATAATATCGTCTTGCATATGCATGACTGTGAAGCTCAACTAATATATACCACCGGAGGAAGCTAGCAATTTCGATGTTTGACAAAGCTGCAATGGAGTGGGAAAAAAGATCAAAACACTGCAGATAGTTCTCTATGGAAACAGTTTCGTGATGACATAATAAACAACATAAGTTGACAAAAGGTCTGCAGGTAAAATTTCCGCAAGTCACGCAAGCTTCGTGGTGACCTCAAAGTTTACAATGAATAATCAATTTTGCAACAGTAATAAAAATATTAAGTGTTTTGGTTGGATTGCACTTGGTGCTAAAATAATTCAAAGTACAGCCATGGAAGTCATGAAGACACAAAATGACATTTTTCTCCTTTCAACAAACAAGTAGTATGTTACTTCATCAAATTTCACAGTGATCAAATGTGGCAGATGAAGTTGTGAACAAATATTTACATAGGTATTTAAACATACCACGGTTTACAAGAAAGAGTGCTAGACGGGACTTGTCAGATCTTTCAAACCGAAGAGCTTGCACTAACTGAAGTAAATAGCACTGTAATTCTTCATCATCAGCCCTTTCAAGTACGCTGACAGCATAACCGCGAACCTTTGCACAAAAACAATTGTTACCTTACAGAATAATATGAGATAATAAAGCATATAGCAAGAGTCAGAGTCTAATTATTCAATATTCTTTAGGAAATGAGATAATAAGATAATCATTTATATAACCTTAACTAATAAACATTTCTCCAGGAACAAAAAACTATTACCAGTGCACAAACCTTTTGAAAATGAAAAAAATGAAAAACAGGAAAGCCAACAAGAAGTCGAGAAAGAGGGTACATTAGATCATCTCACGTAAATGATACATATCTTGGATAAAAATCTACAGCTCAGTGTAACGCTGACAACTCTTTACTGCAACAGCATTTTGGGTATCAAGTAAACAAGAAAACAAGGTGGATAGTAAATGGTGATAGTGTGCCAGATAAGCACCATGCAAATGCATACAACTGCAATCCTACTTCCAACCCAGCCAAAACCCCACCATCTCACTGCTTCCAGGTGCAGCTCTGTGTTAGGGTACAGGTAGGTGGATTGAATTTTAGGATCAGGATTAGAAGAATTGGGAAGGATTAGATCTGAATTGGAGAAGAGAGGAGGAATTGTATTGAATGAAGTAACTGTCATGTCCCTCATGTTCCATAAAAAAACTTTTATACAACTTCATTGAGGCCTCTCTCTGATTTTCCTTTGTCTTAAATGACTACAGCAGGTCATGCCCGCAATGCTTACACAAGCAACTCATATCCATTCTGGACCATACAGACTGATGTGAGCAACTTGGGCCTCGACACTCCATCTGGATTGATGGCTGTTCACTTGGGCCTTACTGGCAGATGGCACTGGATTGACACTCTGTTGCCTACCACCACCTACTGCAGGGCAACCTAGTGAACCCTGTAGAGCGACTGCTGTCATCCACCTGCATGCCTATAATTGATGGACATATGTAGACTACGAAACCCCACAAAACACACTTTTTTCCCTCAAGATGCTGATTTCAAGAATAAGAATAAACCAACACAATAAATATGATTTTAAGGAAGAGCAGCAGGCATTGTTTCAATAACACTGGAGAAAGAAGATAAACAGGCAACCTACTGCAAAACACAAACAAAGAAATTTGCCGAAAGAATGTATTTCTTTCTGCTTGTTGATAGCAAACTGCCACAAAAAATTCCAGAAAAGAACGGCGCTGGGATTCAGGACTAATTCGCGTAACTAAACAAAGGGCGAAGAAGAAACATTTATATGTAATCTAATGGAAAAAAAAACAAACTAAACAAAAGAAGACCAGAAACATGCACAAATAAAGGTGGCAGACAGCATACTTCGTCACTTTCAAAATCAGGTGAGAGAAGCTCTAGTGCATCAGCCACATCAATCATTTCCCACTTTCCAATCAACTCAACAGCTTGCTTAGCTTCCTGCAAAGCATTATCACATTTAGGAAACAGATCATGCAGTGTTCACAGCTCCAAAAAAATCAATACACTTCGTTCCAGTATATAATAAAAGAATTTGAGATGACGAAAAAATTTGACATCAAATAAGCTAATTGCAGGTTTGCAGTACACTTTTATGTGCATCACTTAGTCCAGCCAGACCAAATATGACATTACAAAACAAAAGCAGAACTTGCACATAGGGATTTCTTTTACTAACTTGGTTATCACTCCAATCCACTGAGCGAACGAATTTTGTTAGAGCTTTCTTCTCAGACATCAAAGAGAAACGAAACTTCCACACCAACTGCTTCTCATCCACTTCCAAAGTGCGTGTAGGAGGAAACTTAATAATTGTTTGTAGTAACCTACAAAGGACAAAATCAATCAGCTAGAAAACAACCAATTGTGCAAACATAAACGACAAAATTCTGCTTCCAGCATCTTCTAATTCAGTCAGCTCACATATGAATGTGGTTGTCTCACAAGTTCATGACAGCATGAAACTAAAAGTCAGAAAATTCCTCACGAAAGATCATAAGTTGACAGAGGGGAAAAGGAGGGGGAAAAATAATGCATATTTCATGTACTTTCGCTCATTTGAGCTTGGTTTTAGATCTCTATCAACTATCCCACGAGTCAAGCTCCTAGCAAGCTTTAACTGCTTGTGCTCAGATGGATTGGTTCGTCCAAGTTCTGGGTCCCATACAGTAACCAGCTCGTTGGATAACGATACTGGGGCCGGTGTATAAAAATTTGCTCCAGATTCCTGCATGGACAAGTAACACTCAGCATTTCTCTGGTGAAGATAAAATTACACTTTCTATAACTTGCAAGCAGGAGAAGTCATGTTCAGATAAATAAATATTATATGACTCAACAACTTCAAAATGTAAATTCCTCCAACTATGAGAGTAGCAGAAGACTATTCTAAATACACAAGGATCACCTTGTGCAAAAAAAAAAGGATCAATTTTACAGGTAAAAGAGTTACAGGGGGAAAAATAGCTCAGTGCCATAACATATATGTATAACAAGGTCAGTAATGTTAACCTGGAAGACAATTCTATGTTCAAAACTGCACAGTTCAACAACCAGGCTAGGGTACAAATTTTCTTTCCTCTCACACTCTTTCTCCTTAGCTTTGTCCATAGCACTGAGGGCAAGACGATCAAGCCAATCAACATGTTGTATCTGCCCTCTCTCATACTTGTTAACAAGCCTTTCCAAACGCTCTATCTCACCCCTCTCATTCCTAGGAACCTACAAGTTACATAGGGAAAAAAAGGTAAGTCCACCTTGAGGTAATAGAAGTAAAAAAGAAGTGCAGAGATTAGCTGAGAGAGAACTACAACAGATGAATCCTGAGTTCAAGAAGAGTAAAGCGGAGTGTTACCTTGCCAGGAGTTGTGGTGGGGACTCCTCCGTCTGCCTCCTTTTTGGGCCATAGCCGCAGCTTCTGTCTTCCTGTTTTAAGCTGCCTTTTGCTGTTGAAAAGAAATATGGTGGCTCCACCAACAATCTCAGGGTCCTCACCAGATGAGACATCCCACACCTACATCAGAGATTAAAATACATACGAAGCTAAAACACAAGGAAAACCATACAGGTGGGCAATTATCCTATGAACTGAACTTATTAACATGATACACCACATACTCATTGGGCATAGCAAAATTACTTCCCTAATATAATGTGATACCACTACCATCAAGGTATAATCAGGTCAATAAATTTGATTCATCATTATGGTGATCTCCAATAAAATTGACTGAAAAAACACCATCCTATTTGTTTATTCAAGGTGCACTTGGAAATAAATCAATGTCTCCACTTAAATGAGAAGCTAAAACTTTCTACCAATAAAATGAACTATACAACATGTTGAGTATGACCCATCTAGTGACATTTTTATCAGATTAAACATGTGCTCAATTTTTTGAATCCTATACTCACACGGAACCCCTCCACAGGTCTGCTAAAAAAGATATCAACCTTGACACCCACAAAGATATAATTCCTTTCATTAACAATTGACAGGAGTGTGTTTGTGTGGGGCTGTTTTCCCCTAGCTCTTGTACCCTTTTGTTTTTTAATGAAATGACATACAGCTCTCTTGTGTAGTTTGAGTAAAAAAGCAACTGACACGAGTGGTGTACAAATCCAAGAAATATACCGTAAATGCAAGCTGTGAGAGGGACGTTAGGTCCCTGTATTTGGTACTTAGTGTTATGAGCTCATTCCAACAGTATTTCGGTCCTGAAGGTTCCAACCTAGCATGAGAAAAAATGTGCATTAAAATTCCAAGAAACAGAACTGGTGAGTGCAGTCAATTGGCTGATATAATTATAGAATACATAAAAATAAAAATCTGTACCTTGTTTTTACAGGCAACCCAAATTGTATCCCATTGATGTATAGCTTGCACTCAACAAAGAGCTCTGGGACTTTTTGGTCGGTCAACAAGATATGTTCTGGAAACAGGAAATGTTGAGAATATGAAATATATATATGAAAGACAAAGACGAACAACGTATTAATCATTTTAATTATGATGATGCATACTAGTGAACACAGGAAAGTTTTATTTGGCAGCAGTATAGAACAAATAAGTAAAAAGGTTTTCTTCTCCTGTGGGATAAAATGTAGACCGGTATTCTCGAATAAGCAAGAGAACTTAGTATCATTGCATTAACGTGGAGGATTGAGATGCATTACGAAGAAGAAAACAGGTAGTGTGGAGGATTAAAGATAAACATTGAATTTGAGCAATAACCCTAGATTCTTTCCCTTGATCAAAAAGAAATTATGTCCTCTCGAGCTTCATCGTGTACTATTTACTTTACTTACAAACAACCCAGCACAAATTTGGTTCGGGACAAATAGAACAGAGGGCTAGTTATTAGCTGAGACTAAAAATTAGGCCAAATTAGATGGGGTTGGCCAGCTAACAATTAGTTGGAGGCTTGGCTAAAAAACTAACCCCACTTATTAGCCCATGTTTGGATGGGCTAGAGCTAATTTTGGCTATTTTTTAGCTGGACAACAATTAGCCCTTGCTATCCAAACAGGCACTTAGAACAGAAAAGAGATCAGTGCTGTGCAATAACAGTGCAAAACAGTAAAATGCTGTGATGGTAGCAGTTACAAATCTGCAAATGAGAATATAGGAATATTGGATTCAGATCGCTGTTGGGGGCGAATTTGTTGTGTGAAAAACATTGGAAAAAGATGGATTTTTGTAGCGGGTGGTAGCACGGCGAGTACATCAGGACCGAATTGGCAACCAAATTGAGGTGGAGAAGAGAGGTAGTAGTGATATACCTGCGTGGAGAACGCGGAAGGCGAGCGGGTGGCTGATGTCGCAGGACAAGAAGAACCGGAACTCGTTGCCGCCGCCGACCATCTTTTGGTGATGAAGAACTGAGATGTCGCAGGAGAGGATCTGGGGAAAGGGTGACCGGATCAACAACGCTCAGAGCGACTGCGGTCGCTTGGTATGGACGGCATGGGAAGGAAGAGGACGCCGAGGGGAAGCGGCGGGGGACGGAGGAGGCGGGCGGGGTAATTGCACCAGGGGGCGACGAGGGTGAGGGCTAGCGGTTCTGCTGATCCTCTGATTCTCCCTCCTTATTTCAGCGTGTGCAGGCGGTGGTAGAGACGACGAGGAGAGAGGCAGCGGCGGCAGAGAGTGCCGGCGAGGAGACGGCGGTTGCGTGACTCCAGCGGCGAGGATTCGCTGGGTGTGGATGAAGAAGCAGCTGTGCCCGCGGGTGCCGAGTTCGACCCGAACCCGCTCCGGTCCAACCGCTTGCTTTAGCAGCCCACCCGTTAAAACCTAACCACGTCAAACCATGATAGAGCCCAGCCCGTGTAACCCGAAGAAACACGGCCCATTGGTAATGGCTTCCGTTCCACAAAATCACACGGTGTAACAATTCCAGTAATTAAATTTTGAAAAAACGGACTTGCTAGCGTCCGAACGTCCGATTCGGGGCGCTAGTGTCGGACGGTGCTTTCGCGCCCGCGCCTAACACACCTAGCTCCCTCGCGCCGAGCCCATGCCTGACACACCCAGCTCCCTCGCGCCCGCACCCATCTTGCTCCGAAAGGTCGCGCGGGTCCACGCATGCGCGGGGACCACCTTGAGCCAGCTTCGTTTCACGCGCCCGCATGCTCGCAATGGAAGCATCAGCACCAGCAGACGCGCGCGGTGACCCACGGCGGCGCACTAGCAGCAGCAGCACGTGCTTTCACGAGATCTACTTTTGAAACATCCAAATGAAACACTTGCAACATACGTCTGAAACAGATGAAACACTTGAAACATGCACTTGAAATATGTGTGTATAGCCATAACAACATTTGCAACACCGAATCTACTTTTGAAACATCCAAATGAAATATCTACAACATACATCTAAAATAGATGAAACACTTGAAACATATATGTATAGCCATTGCAACATGTGGATCTACATCTGAAACATCCAGATAAAATATTTGCAACATACGTCTAAAACACCTGAAACATTTAAAACATACGCTAGCAACATGAAATACGCTTGCAACATGCCTATATAGCTATTGCAACATAGGCAACATCCAGATGAAATACTTGAAAACGTACGTCTGAAACATATGAAACGCTTGAAATACGACATTGTCAGCGACCACGGCCTACCTGGTGGGGAACTGCGGTAGCCCCCTCCTCTCGACAGAGTTCGGGGACTCGACGACAATGGACTTGGAGGAGGCGGCGAAGGCCTCGGCCTCGATGGCCGCGGTGGCGCGCTCAACATCGGGCTTCGGGACGACGCCGTAGCGCTGGAAGAGGACGCTGGGCGTCGCAAGCGTCTGCACAAGGCGGCGCACCACGGCGTTGCACATGCGCTACAATGGTGGCCAGATGTTGAGCAACGATAGCAGCACCTTCGTGACCTTAGCGCTCGCGGCAGCCGCCGGGGCGGCGTTGGTGGATCCTCGGGGGTCGTAGGCTGGCTGCCCTCGGCGGCAACGTCGGGGGCGTCCTCCGCCATGGCTGCGACCTTTGGGGGAGAGTTCGGAGTGGACCACGCTGGAATCCGCGGTGGCGCGGGCTCGGCGTCGAGTGGAGGTCACGTGAAGCCAGGCTCCGAACATTCTGGAGTGGATTTTTTTTACAAACTTATGGATTGGAATATGGGCAAGACGCAGTGGGCCTCTCAGGCTGTCATGGCCCACGACAACGGGAGCGTCCGGATGCCCTAAGAGAGTATTTCCGTTTTGAAAGAGCATAACTAGACCGTAGCGAGAGCAAGAGGAGAGAGTATTTTTATTTTTTTCGAAGAAGAGAGCTTTATTAACTACTCAGAGTTTGGGATATAATCCCGAGTTACATGTTGCTCCACACAAGTCGGCACACTAAAATGCCAAACCGTTAAGTGTTTGTTTTGTTTCGCCAACTGTGCGAGCTCATGAGAGTTTTGGTGTCATCGACGTGATGGTGGCGACGATGATACTTTAGAATAAGGTCTCTCCGGTCTATCCCTACCTCGACGTTGTTTGTGTCGGTGAAGGAGCAATTAGAGTTTGGTCCGTCAGATCTGTTGATCTTCTTCAGATCTTGGCAGTTGGTGTCCTTATCAAAGGAAGTAGTTGGTTGACTTTCGACGCAGCGATCTCAACCTCTTCTTTTGGTTTGTTCTACTACAAGACCTGAAATCTTTTTTTTTAGGCAAAATAGTGTGGGGGAGATCCCCACAGTTTGGTTTTAAATTAATTTAACCGGAGTTTACGGATATACAGACCTGGTTTTAACTGTAAGCATCTAACCAAAAGCAAAAGGAGGACCTAAGGTCGTCCTTGAACCTAACAGCCTGAGCAAAACACTGATTCTTAAAATTAGCTAGCCAAGTTACAATAGTGGGGTCTCTGCGTTGGAAGATCTTATCGTTGCAGAGCTTCCAAAGCTCCCATGCACCGATGAGAGCAGCCTCTGTGAAGAAAGGTAATCCTTGGAGCTCCTTCTCCTTCATAAAACGTTCCTGGATTGGAAGTGCCAGGTACCAGCTGAAGTTGATGATGGACCAGCACTGCTGTGCGAAGGGGCACGAGAAGAAGAGATGCTATGTTTTCTTCAATATTAGCGCTGCACATGGGTGTTCAGATGTCTTCTTCGCAACATTACCTTAGTGTTCAGTCTGTCCACTAGGATGAGCCACGCAAAAAATTTAACACGGGGTGTGCAGCAGGATTTCCAGACCAGCTTGTAGATTGGATGAGTATCCATGGCATGGAAGACATATGCATAAAATTTTAGGGAAGAGTATGTAGGTCCCCATATTGGTTCCCAGATATCGGTCGAGTCTTCGTCATACTGTATGTCACTGAGCTGCTGCTGAAGGATCTGTAGCTCATCATGGGCTTGTGTAGACAGAGGCAAAATGAAGAGCGAGTCTAGATCTTCGGCCTGTATGACCACTTGCACAGGGATAGTTTCATTTCGAGCGAAGGTAAAGAGCCGAGGGAACTGGCTAGACAGCACCACATCTGACCAGAGATCTTCCCAAAAACAAGCCGTGGAGCCGTCAGCTATCGTGCATTTAGCAATAGCTCTAGATGGTGCTAAGCCTCAAAATGTCCCGCCACCAGAAGGATCCAATTTCACGAGAAGCATGCGGGACTTTGTTGTGGTAGTACCTGTCCCATATAAGGCGGACCCAAGGAACTTCCGCTTTGTTATAGAACTTATGTAGGTGTTTCATGAGTAGTGCATCATTTTGAAGTCTCAAGTTGATGACGCCAAGTCTACCTTTTTCCTTTGGCTTCATAACAGTCAGCCAGGCAACCAAGTTGCCGCCCTTGGCCTCAGGATCACTACCTCGCCACAGACACTTTTTCCTGGCACGATCTATGTTGTCAATGACTCCTTTTGGGACCTTGATGGTACTGAGGGTGTATGTGGTTATCGGAGTAATAGCCGAGTTTACCATCTCAAGCCTTCCCGAATAGGATAGCCAGGTAGAGAAAGCTGATAGGCGCCTTTCAATTCTGTCCATCATCGGTGTCAAGTCTTCAATGCGTGGCTTTGTCGTCGTTCCCATTGGAAGGCCGAGGTATGTGAACGACAGCGAACCAATTTGATAACCAAAGGTGCTCGCTAAGATGGTCATTCTATCTGGCTGTACATTAATCGGAGCCCTGAAGATTCCTCAAAGCTGCTCAACAAAGCTTTCAGGAAAAGAGTTGATTTGCATCAGCCTAGAGGATAAGTAATGTGTCGTCGGCGTATTGGATGATAGGAAAGTCTCCGTTTGCCTATGGGATTGGCGCTTTGAGGAGATTTCTTTCCGCTGCCTTGTTGACCAAGTACTGAAGGAGCTCAGCCGCAATAACGAAAAGAAGAGGGGAAGAGGGGATAGCGGCTCTCCTTGCCGCACCCCACGCTTACACTTGAAGAATTTCCCAGGTACACCGTTGAGGAGCACTGCAGATGACCCAGATGATAGAATACAATGAATCCATGACAGCCATTCGTCCGGGAACCCCATGTGTTGCATCATCTGCAAAATGGTAGAGTGCTCAATTGTGTCGAACGCTTTCTCGAAGTCTAGCTTCAGAATGATGGCTGCACGCCGGGACTGGTGACACTGCTAGATGTACTCAAAGCACCAAGCTAGGCAGTCCTGAATCGAGCGGGTTTGAATGAACCCGTATTGATTTTGGTGTATGAGTTTCAAGATCACTGCCTGGAGCCTGTTGGCGAGTATCTTAGTCAAGGTTTTGAGACTGCCATTCAGGAGAGAAATCGGTCTGAAGTCGTTGACCCCCTCCGGGTTGCTGATTTTAGGCACCAGCTTGATGAAAGAAGTGTTGATGCATTCCAAATTAATTGTACCATTGTAGAAGTCATCACAGAGAGTATAAAGATTATTTTTGACAATGTGCCAACACTTCTTCAGGAATAGCCCATTAAAACCATCCGGACCCAGAGCCTTGTCAGGAGGCATTCTCCTAATGATTAGATCAATTTCTTCATGCTGAAAGGGAATAATGAGCTCATCTAAACCCAGGGTGGGTTCAATAAATCGTGAGAGATCGAAGATCATTACAGGGTTTGAAGAAATACCCATTCTTTTCTTAAAAGATTGCCAAAGAAGACCAGCTTTGCCATGATGACCATGAATCCAAATGCCCTGCTCATTTTGCAGCTGTGAAATGGAGTTTCTTCTGTAAGAGATAGTCGCCATTCCATGGAAAAACTTGGTGCATTCATCACCCAATTTAATCCTGTTTACTGTGTATCGCTTCTTCCAGTAGAGATTTTTGTAGCGCAGCAACTTTGCTCACTGTGTTTTGACTAGTCTTCTGAGGTTGTTTTCTGTATTAAAAAGACCTCTGGAATCTTCCAAGGCGTCTAGAAATGAAATGACTGTGTTACAATTGGTTTTCAGCAGGGATAGATTGGAGAGGCCCCGGCTCCATTTTTTCAGAGCTGTTCTCAAGTTCTTGAACTTGGCCGACAAGGTTTTAGCAGATGAGTCCAACTGTGGAGTGGATGACCAGCAGCTGCTGACTGTGTCCAAGAAACCTTGGTGTTCTGCCCAGAAGTTCTCAAATCTGAATATTTTGGAGCGCAGGATAACGGTACCAATGGACACTTTGCATGGGATGTGATCGGAGGTGATTTTGGCCAGCGGGGTGACTTCTGTATTTGGATATGAGATGGTCCAATTGACTGAGGTAAAGAACCAGTCTAGCTGCTCCAGAAGAGGGTCACCTTGCATGTTACTCCAAGTATAGGCCTGAAATCTTCGATACACTGTTTTGATGGTAAAGGGTTGTAAGCCTGTGTATTTTGCAGGATTTCTCCAGTCGACGTCCTTTCAATGGATACTGGATCTTATTGTCAACGACGAGTGGATTTTTTGGTCTTTAAAGCTATGTTTGGTGGGGGTGTTTGCAGGTGGCCCTTTTCTTGGTTGTCTTTGCAGTCTGATCTTCAAGCTCCGAAAGGCAGTGAATGTTCGAAAGAAGACGACCGGTATGGTCTTTGATGTACCTTTGTTTTTTTAGGTCGTTTTGTGTCTTTTTGTCTATCTTTTGTACTAGTCTTTGTTTACCTTGACATGTATCAGATATGAAACACTCTTTTGAGTGTTTTTATCAAAAAAAGAAAAGAGCTTCCAAGTAGGAGGTGATCAATTCTCTCCTTGTCCTGTCGCAGAGGGCCGAGAACTGCTGCTGTGGAGATTTGATGACAGCACAAGAACTGCTGCTCTCGAGATTATGTCGACGCCAACGATCCGACTATGTAGTGTCGACGCCAACGATCTGACTATGTAGTGTCGACGCCAACGATCTGACTATGTAGTGTCGACGCCAACGATCCGACTATGTAGAGCGAGCCAACATACAAGTTTACATTTGGCAGCCACCCAAGAGTCGAGAGCGAGCCAACATAAGAATTTACATTTGGCAGGCGCTCCAGCCTTCCAAAGCTCTTTAGCGCCAGCAAGCTGTGTGTGACCATGTAAGGTCAAGGAGCAGACGCTGCAGTATAGTTGGGAGGAGGACCAACGCCAAATGAAATGGTCTAGGGCCCCCTGGTTTGGCTCCACCGCTTGGACCAAATCCTAAACTTTGTATGGACTAGTATAATGCCCGTGTTAACGCTACGGGGACATTTAGTAATGCAAATCACACAACCAAAAAGTGATTTACCTAATGCCCGTGCAAATCACACAACAAAAAATGGTTTACCAGCACAATACTTAGTTTCAAAAGATTTTTTCCCAAAATTACTACAAGACACCCACATTTTTGCCAAAGAGAGCTTTATTATCACGGAATCAATAATATCATTACAAACAAGACTCTTGACACAAATCTGAAAACAATACTCAGTCTCTACCTGTCTGCCATGACATATTGGCCAAACATACATGTTCATGCACAACTTTATTTCGCTCACTCCAAACTTATCAATTCTTGAGCTTTGCAGCTACCAGCCTTCCTGCTGAGCTCATGGGCGATCAATGCCACCAAGGAGCGATCAGGTTGTACTTGCACGTGCCAACAAAAGAAAAAGAAAGAAAGAAAACTCACGAGCTGTTAGACTTGAGCATGCTACAGCTTCTGTTTTGCTTCTACCGAATCCCCTCCAAGCATGCTACAACTTCTGCTTCCTCGACATCCCTGCAATGTTACAACATTATTCAGTTATTATATATACAAGCATGTACATATGAAACTGCCAACAACACCCAAGGATGCACTGAACCAGATAAAAGGTAAAATATGTCTAGTGTATGCTAGAATTTGTTTGCAATCCATAATTGTAGAAAAGAAAATTCCAAGATGCCATTTAAAACACTAACAAGTTATCCAATCACACACTCCCTTTGATCCAATAATTAATTGATATCATTATCAAAGAAAAATTAATTGATATACCATAAAAAATCAATCTACCAACAAGAGTCAAGTCCAGCAAAAAATATGGTTAATTGATATGCATGAGGTGGTTCAGGTGGACTTCAAGCTCAAATTGGAAGAACCCTCCTCAAATATTGTTCACCTGTCTAATATTTATATGCATGAGATTTATGCTATGATAAACAGCAGGGAATCAGCTTTGACAGAAGCACATTGACGCAATAAGAACAAGTGAGGAGAGACCATAAACCTTCAGAATCTCTGACGGTTGAAATCCACCTAACCACATAAAATACCTCTCGACAGGGGTCTTCCACATTCCAGACAGCATGTGAAAAGCGTCTGCCTTGGCTGCTACACCCTTAGGCTTGAAGCTTCGTAGTAATGTGCCATGATGCCCGTGCTAACGCTACGGTAAAATATAAAACAAGATAAAATTTTGTAATGAGCTAGAGTAAGTTTGAATGACCTCGATTACATACTATCGATGATCAGAAGTAGCCATTCTGGCCCTGACTAACATATGTTCACGTTAGGTAGAGCACAATACTATGTCATGCTTGTTGTAGAGCAACAACATGAGGGCACATGATATTTTCATGGAATGAAAACATTTTTCTTTTGCTGGCCACATAATTCACAAGTGCCATGTTGCTGAAGACGACGATAACATTTGTTAGCTCTTGTCGATAGACCATTTTTTTAACTATGCTTCCTGATCATACATATATTGCAAGTGAAAGGCCTTCTATTTTACCTATTTGAAATGATACTGTCAAAGCCTCAAATAAAGCCTTACAGTAGGGGCATGCCCCTCCTGTTTTCCTCAAAAAAAAAAAAGCCATAGATAACAATGATACATTTCTTGGTTTCCATCACTTGATATGCCAAAGATGAGAGCTCAATCAGGAACAATAGCAAATTCACTAACCTTGACAAAGAAAGAGACCACTTTGCTGCCAGCATGAACATTTATAAAGTCCTTGTTCACATGGAGAGCCCTATACAAATAGATTTTGAAAGGCATCCAGAGTAAAAACCAAAATTCACCATTGACATAAAAATTATGCAGTACTGTCTGATGGCAAGGTCTGATTTTACATGTTGTCCATATATGACACCAATATTCACCGAGATCACCAAGCCAACCTTGTCATTGATTAACAGATAACCCAATACATAAATTCAGTCTACAAGAACCTGAAGAATCAGCAAACTAAAACATTTCTATGCACCTGGTTAAATTTGCAAATAAAATTGGCTAGTCTACATTATGTCCGAAAGCAACTAAATTCTCATTTATACAATTCATGTGATCGATTCTTGTGTAGGCAACCACAAAAACCAGGAAAGAAAATATATTAAAGATATAAAGGCACGCCGAATAGGCGGCCTCCCAAGGTGTCCACATATGTTCTATTTAGTTGGTGCGTTAGATCGAAATTCCACGACTCAGATGAAGCATGTCACAACCAGCCTTCCTCCGTGCATTCGGCAGTGGATAGATAAAGTAAGTAGGCGCATTCAATGAAGTAGGGCTTTCCTGGTGATTGTACGCGGCACGCAAAATGGACGGTGGCGCGTAGCAGGGGACGGTGGATTCTCGGCATGCATGGCCGGTGCCTAATTAGCATGGTGGTCGACACACATGCGAGTACGCGTGCGTGCATGCTGGTGGGGCCTTGCTTGCTTTGCATGCATGCAAAAGCTATCTATTTGTGTGTGCGGGTGCACTGCTGACACTTGCTTGCTTGTATGCTTGTTGCTACGTGCGTGCATCTATGAGCCGCGGGTGAGTTTTCCCCCTCCGCCTCCTTCCTCCCTCTCTCTCTACTCTCGACCTCCTCTCTCTTTGCCTCTCTCTCTCTCTCTCTCTCCACGCGGCAGCGCATCCAGGCGAATAGGACGAGGCGGGTGCACTGCTGACACTTGCTTGCTTGTATCCCCCCGCTGCTCGCATCTCTCTCTCGCGCGCCTTCTTTTTTGGGGTGGCGGCGCGCCGCCAGGCCACGAGCGTCGGCAGATCCCCGTTGCGTGTGCGCGACGCACCAGCATGAGCGCGCCCGGGGTCCATGCCTCCGACACGGCGCCAACGGCTAAGCGGGCACCGCCGGTGGCCGCGGCTGCCCCGTGGGGGCGACTGGTGTAGGTGGTCTACGCGGCTCCCCCTCAAACCTTATCCTCTCCCCATCTCCCACCGAAGGCCACCAGAAACTTCTCGACGCGTCCACCTCTCTCTGCAACCTCCCGTTCCCACGCTCCCTCTCCACCCCTGCTGGCGGCGCCGCCGCTCTGCGCGTCCTCATCGCGTCGCCGCGCCATCCCTCCCCTATAGACTAGGTCTTCCGCATTGCGCCACGTATGTCTGTCTGCCGCTCTGCGATGGACGCCCGCCTCCCTCGCTGCCCCGCGACGGCGGGAACCAGCACGGTCAGCCCCGTCGCGGCGGTGTGTGGCACCCTGCATGCGGGCAGCCCTTGCGTGGTGGCACCGCCACGGACCAGCCTGCCCCGATGCAGGCACCCCCCTCCGCCTACGGCCCTCTCCTTCGCATGGAAGCTGCACCAGCGTCGTCCCCCAGGAGCCTCAACACGATGTATTCTCTACCTCCTTTCTTTTTATTCTGTCATTTTTTTGGAAACCATATGCAGATGTGATTCAGTTAGATGTCAATAGCAAACATATACAGTAGCAATTATATACAGTCTCAATTTGCAATACGAATTGTATATTTCCTCTGCTATGGTTTGTGTAAGGGAATTGATGAATCTCATTTTACAAATAATTAGGCCTCCTCTCCATGTTTTCCTCTGCTAGGTTAGTTTGCTCTTGCCAAATTACCATGTATAGTGCTAAGATCTGCAGTCATTTTCTGTTATATATATTGACACCGACTTTTCTTTTCTCCAGTCATATTGCAACAAAAAAGTGTGCGCCGGCCTTGAACATAACATAGTGACAGGCCACCTCCCTACTTGCTCTGTTGGTTCTTTACCCTTTTGGAGAGTCAAAAATACATTGACATTTTAGGAATTTACTGAATTACGTAATGCCTTACATGCAGCTATGCCTATTGAGTATTTATTGCTTCGTTGCAAAAAACGTCATGCAAGAGCGAGGTTCCGAAACTCTCTACTTGCTGTTTGGATTTTGTGATCCCCAGCCAATTTTGAAGGTGCTACGACTCCGTTGGGCTACTGCCGTTTCCATGGTGCAGTCTGCTGATTTGTTATCGCTGGTGCGTTTCAGCCCATCTATAAGATACAAGGGTACAACTAATAGTCTTGTTTTCGTATATCTTATACGTCTACATCCGCATCATTTTATTGTTTCCCCATTATGATGTGGTCCTGAGTATAGTTGAGTTTACTATATTTGAATCATTCTGTTCTTATTTCTGACATTAGTGTTCTCTAGGTGAACATGTCAAGGCACCAAATACATCAAGATGCTAATATTGCTATATGTATAGTCTGTGTTTCCTTTTTTTGGCGAAAAGATCTCTGCAAATGGGTGCATCACACCATCACTGCATCAGTTAGCTTCGTACATTACTACTGGGGCAACAAAAATTGTTGCATATGTTTCTAATGGCCCTAGAAAAAAACGTTGCTGATGGTTTTTTACATGCTCCATGTTGCCATAGGTAAAAGCATAAAACAATGTTCTTTAGGCACCTAGGTATTCCAAACGTACTCATCATTGCTGTTAGAATTTTCTAATGACCAATTCTTGCATTTCTGCTTATTTGTGTCTCATGATGATCTAGACCTATATGCTTTATACAAACATCCTATGAATAAGGTCTTACCAAGTACAGATCATGTGCAGTCTCCTACATTGTCATTGTGCAGTTATTTTATCTCAACTGATGATAAACATTCCCCTTAACTGAATCTGTCATTGTCATGGTTATCACACCTTACACATAATTATTATTGTACTGTATCATGGATTCCTAGACAATAACATGGGGAGCAGTTTCTGTCAGTTAGGTTGCTGAAATTCTCCTTTTGAGTTCCTCTACCTTCTATTACAAATCACCTTCTTACCTGCTCTTGGTGACCTGCATTATGACATTATCCTTACGCTGAGACAATTTGGCCGCCACTGTTTTTTTTCAATGTAAGTTCGGGTCCTTCTACAGGATACTTGCGAAATTAGGTTACTACAATTGTCCAGTTGTGTTTGCGTCACCAACATTTCCCTTCATCGTGCTTACCTAATAATTAAATTATGCCATATATGCAATTATGCTTCGGTTCCATTTGTTTGCTACAGCCAGGTCTGTCTTTTCATATGGTTCTATAAATTAATTATACGCTTCTAAATTAACCCTCTCAAATACTGTAGCATTACTATTATTACGAAGCTAGCACAATTGTTGGACACACATTTTACATCAAATTATCCCATCCCTATCCTATAGTCTTCCTATTTTCTCTATTTATGACTCAATTCCCTGTATATATGCAGCTCCTCATACTTCCTCGGTTGATCGTCGCCACCTGTTGGATGCTCGCTATGCCACATGGAGATGATTAACGTATTCCATATTGGATTCATAGAGACCAATATGGCGATTAGTCTCCTATTATAGGTTGCCAATATTTTCAAGCTTAGGACGCTAATTTTGAATACCAATAAATTGTAGCTTCATCCATCTATGTTACGCGGTGGTGAGCTGGGAAGGTCAGACGTCTACGCGCTCGCATTCCAGTGGGGCTAGGCTACTGGCGTAGGCCGCGCCTTGCGCGTGCCCAGAGGCCGAGGCTAGCGGCCGATCGGGCGGTGGCCTGTAGGGCCAGCTCGCACACGCCTTCCCAAGCACCTACAGTGGCTGCCGGGTGGCTAGATCTGGGCTAGCCTGCCCTGCTGGTGGTTGGTCGGCTTAGAGCCAGCGCCCGCGCACTCACGCTTCTGGCGGATGGCGGGATGGTCACGGCCAGCTGCAGCGACATCGTGCCCATTAGCACCCTGTCCTCGCATGTCCGCGACATCGTGCCGCACTCGCCGTCCTCGTGCACCGTGCGTTGCTCCTTTTCCCGGCCTCTGGACCGCTCTTGATCCTCGCCCTCGTCCCCGTACTGGACCCCCCCTCCCTTCTTTCTTCTTTTGGGGACACGGCCGCCCGCACGCCTCCCTCGTCGAGCGAACCCTCTCTCCTCTCCTTTATTCCACCCTTCGCTCGCTTATGCAGGGAGTGCACCATGGCCGACTTTATCTCCACAGCATGAACCGGCAGTGTATCCCATCCATGTCGTCTTCACTTCCAGTGCACTACGCCCCATCTCCGTTCGCCACTATAAGATGCCCTTGGTCCTTGCTCTTCTTCTTCATCCCCATCCCTCTCGAATTCGAAGTAGAGCTATGAGATCCAGTCGCCATTATGGAACTAGGTTCGTCTGACAGAGGCGATGGTGTAATCTGAGAAGAAGGGATCTGGTTTTCAAAGAAGTTCAAGTCTACCGTTGGTTAGTTTGGTCTTAGGGTTCACGATGTTTGACTTCTCAGTCTCCTATTTCTGGGTCTGTGTCGATGTTTGACCACCGATAGCCTACCATGGGGGTACCTGGGCAGTATGTTCGGGCTTCAGCGTATGCAGAACTCGATGGTTAACGCAAGAGACAGTCGATTTATCCTGGTTCGGACCCTCGATCTTTGATCGAGTAATAGCCCTATGTCCAGTCGGCGTTAGCCTTTGCGTTGGATTGATTGTAAAGTGTTGTGTTATCTCTGTCTTGCTCTAGGAACCCTGCCCTCCTTTATATAGTCAGGAGGTCAGAATCCTAGTCGGTTTACAATAAGTGTTCCTAGTAGGATTATAGAATAATACTACTACTAAGATTACACGGGAAGAATCCTAGTTAGACTAGATCTTCTCCCTTCCTTATAGGGTATCCCGTGGGTCCCGCACCGACAAGCCCCCGAGCACTTTATGGTTGAGCCCTGGAAACCTCGTCTTGTTCCTTCAGGTCTCGTCGAGCAGGAACAAGCATCGTCCGAGTGCTTTCTTGAGCGAAACCATGTAGCGCTTTGTGAGATCTTCGCGTGGTCTATACCTTTTTGAAGAAAAAAGTACTCCCACTTGGGTGTAGCCCCTGAGCCTCTTGCTGTTTGGCACAAGGAGCTGGAGGGTTTTCTCTTGAAATCGTTCTGATTCTTCGTCGAAGGGCTCCTGAGCATATACCCGGGTCCTTTGTAAAAAGAGCTCAGATATAGCTATGTCCGGGTTCTTTTTATCGTGTGGCCTTGAAGTGGTCTGTCTTGAAGAAGTCTTCTGAGTGATGTGCGCTTTTTTGAAGGAAAAAGTGCACTCACTGAGTGTAGCCCCCGAGCCTCTTGCTATTTGGAATAAAAAGTTGGAGGGTCTTGAATCTTATGTTGTTCAAAAGAGCTGAAAAACCTCTCCTGATGCACCCCCCGAGCATATATCCGGGTTCTTTTATTCAAAAAGAACTCGGGTGTAGGGTCTTGGCATATTTTCTGGTAGTCTGCTATTGTCAGATGTGGTTGTATGGTAGTGGTTGAGTGTAAATATTGTTTGCTCATGAGTTGTACAGTGTTGGTATATCCTTTCGAATATGCTCGTCCTTGAGTACTGTTCCTTTACGCCTGAGTCCTCTTTCATTGAATTCTGTCTTTTCACTGTGTCCTTTGTTAGGTTTGTTCCGTTGGTGCTCCCGGTCTATGTGCACCGCTTCTTTGGTCTATAAATACCTTTCTGGTTTGCTGTTTTGATTCATCGAGCACTTTGTTGCGTGGTATGAAATCTCCATAGTCATGAATATGATAGTTACTGAAGTAGAGCAGCCCCCGAGCGTATTTTGTAGTTCTTGTGTATCTTGCCGTAGCTAGAAGGAGTCTTGTGATAGGGATTAGAGGTAGGCTAATCCTGTAGCAACATTGTACTTGGGAGTATGTGGCGGTAGTTGGAGGGAGCCTTGTGATGTGGGATGCGATCCTTCATCTGGCAGTTCTGGGTTGATCCTCATCGCCTGCCCTGAGACTATCCGGTGTAGATCAACACCATATCTAGCATCACATCGGACTTGGGTAGACAGATGCCCGCCGGCCTTCTCTGCTCTATGTTGTCTTGCTGTGCTGCTGATTTCCACCTTGGATGCACTACGTCCATCCTTTGAAGAAAACAGTGTAGCCGAGGGCGGTTTGTCCTACCGAGTAGTAATTTGGAACACGTAGTCATTCCAGAGCCTAGCCGTGTCCGGGTTTCTCTTTGCTACTTTGCTTGTCATAGTATTGAGTTCGTTGGGTCTTGTAAGGTGTGTAATCTTCTATTTTTTGAAACCATTTATAATGGAAAGAATCTTGTCTTCTAGGCTATCATTCTTTATTCTGCTGATGTCTCAGTTTAGGTAAATCATTGTCTTGACAAACTTTCTTAATCTATCGAGTGCTTTTCTAGCTTTCATTTATGCCTTGTAAACAACTCGGTATATGCAGATTGATGTCTTGACAGACTTCCTTGATTTATCGAGTGCTTGTTTGGCTTTCGTTTGTGCCTTGTAAACAACTCGGTACATGTAGATTGATGTCTTGATAGACTTCCTTGATTTGTCGAGTGCTTGTCTGGATTTCGTCTGTGACTTGTAAACAACTCGGTATAGATCGTTGTCTTGACAAACTTTGTGTTCTTGTTAGTACTAAAAAGACTTAGGACTGACGATCTTGAGTATCTTTAGCTTCTTCTTTTCGGCTTAACTCGAGATATGGTCGACGTCTGGTCCTTTCCTTGGTTGCAAAAACATCCTAGAATCGTCAAGCCCCCGAGCACTTCATGGTAGAGTTCTGAAAGCCTCGTCTTGTTCCTTCAGGTCCTGCTGAGTAGGTACAAATGTTGTCTGAGTGCTTTCCTGAGTGAAACCATATAGTGCTTCTTGGGATCTTTTGAGTGTAGCCCCCGAGCCTCTTGCTATTTGGAACAAGGGGCTAGAGGGTCTTGTCTTGAAATTACTCTGATTTATGCTCAGGCTTAGTTTCAGTTGTTTTACTTTTTGGTTCGGGTGTTAGCTTATTAGCTACCCTTATCGGTGGGCTCAAGCATCTTTTCGGCTCTTTTGCTCTCGGCCGATATGCTCAGGCGTATTTTTAGCCATTTTGCTTTTTGGTTCGGGTGTTAGCTTATTAGCTACCCTCATCAGCAGGCTCAAGCATCTTTTCAGCTCTTTTGCTCTTGGCCGGTATGCTTAGGCGTATTTTAAGCCATTTTGCTTTTTGGTTCGGGTGTTAGCTTGTTAGCTACCCTCATCGGCGGGCTCAAGCATCTTTTTAGCTCTTTTGCTCTCGGCCGGTATGCTCAGGCGTATTTTCAGCCATTTTGCTTTTTTGGTTCAAGTGTTATCTTGTTAGCTACCCTCATCGGAGGGCTCAAGCATCTTTTGAGCTCTTTTGCTCTCGGCCGGTATGCTCAGGCGTTTTTTAGCCATTTTGCTTTTTTTGTTTGGGTGTTGGCTTATTAGCTACCCTCATCGGCGGGCTCAAGCATCTTTTTAGCTCTTTTTCTCTCGGCCGGTATGCTCAGGCATCTTTTCAGCCATTTTGCTTTTTTGTTCGGGTGTTAGCTTATTAGCTACCCTCATCAGCAGGCTCAAGCATCCTTTTAGCTCTTTTGCTCTCGGTCGGTATGCTCAGGTGTCTTTTTAGCCATTTTACTTTTTTGTTCAAGTGTTAGCTTATTAGCTACCCTCATCGGCAGGCTCAAGCATCTTTTCAGCTCTTTTGCTCTCGACCAGTATGCTCAGGCATTTTTCAGCCATTTTGCTTTTTTGTTCGGGTGCTAGCTTATTAGCTACCCTTATCGGCAGGCTCAAGCATCTTTTTAGCTCTTTTGCTCTCGGCCGGTATGCTCATTGGAAACAACTCGGGGAGAGCCATAATAAGACATATGTTGTCAAGAAAGAACCATCTTTATTGATCATGAACATTGATAAGTTATAATAGTACATATGTTGTTGATGAGCACCATCTTTATTGATCATGAACATTGATCTCTTGTGGCTTGTGTATATATTTTTCCTTAAGTTGTTTTCATGCATAGAATCTTCTTAGTTGGTTGATGTGCCATGTATTGTTGACTTTTTTTCTGTCTTCAGTTACCAACTTGTATGTGCCTGGTCCGGTGACATTTTTGACGATAAAAGGACCTTCCCATGGACTGAGTAGTTTATGGCGTCCGTCAGTTTTTTGTATTCTTCTTAGTACTAGGTCTCTGACTTGTAATGATCGAGACAGGGTATTCTTGTTGTAGTGGCGCCTTAATCCTTGGAGGTATTTTGCTGATTGAAGGGTAGCGTTTACTCTGACTTCTTCTATACAGTTGAGCTCTAATCTTCGGGTGTGTTCTGCTTCTCCTTCATCATATTGTTCTATCCTTGGTGAAGTCCAGATCAAGTCGGTAGGTAGTACGGCTTCTGATCCGTAAACCAGGAAGAAAGGTGAGTATCCGGTGGCCCGGCTTATTTGAGTTCGTAGCCCCCATACGACCTTGGGTAATTCTTCAATCCATTTTGATCCATAATCCACTAGTTCTTCATACAATCTTGGTTTTAATCCAGCTAATATGAGTCCATTAGCCCTTTCTACTTGTCCGTTGGCCTCTGGATGTGCGACTGATGCGTAATCTATTCTAAAGCCGCAGTCCTGTGCCCAACTTTGGAATTCTGTGGCTGTGAAGGGAGAACCCAAATCTATGATGATTCGATTGGGCATGCCAAAGCGGTGCATAATGTCTTGGATGAACTCGACCGCTTTGGCTGTGCTATATTTTGCGAGTGGTTTGTATTCAATCCACTTGGTGAACTTGTCAATTGCTACGAAGATGTACTCAAAACCGCCTTTTGCTTTCTTAAGAGGTCCTACTTGATCTAGCCCCCAGCAGGAGAAAGGCCAAGCGGGTGGGATGCAGATGAGATTGTGAGCTGGCACATGAGCTTGTCTTGTGAATATTTGACAACCTTTGCATCTTCTGACAAGTTCTTCTGTGCCTTTCAAAGCGGTTGGCCAGTAGAATCCGGTGCGGAATGCTTTGTCGACTAGAGTTCTTGAAACGGCATGATTTCCACAGCAACCTGAGTGTATTTCATCTAGGATCTCTTTGCCCTCTTCAAATGAGACACATTTTAGGAGTACTCCTGATGATGCGGCTCTTCTGTAGAGTTTGTCTCCCACTAGGACATAGTTCTTGCTTCTGCGAACAACTCGGGTAGCTTCCTCTTTTTCCGCTGGCAACTTATTCTCTTTGATGTAATCAATAAAAACCTGAGTCTATGAAGTGGTGATTACCAAAATCTGGGTGCCTTTAGCTAAGATTTCAGGGGTTATCTCACCGGATTGTTTGATATAGGGAGCTAATAACTCCTCTATGAAAACACCGGGTGGGACCTTCGCCCTGTCTGATCCGAGCTTGGCGAGGACGTCTGCCGTAATATTAGAATCGTGCAGGACGTGTAGAATTTCTAATCCTTGAAAATGTTTTTTAAGCTTTCGTATTTCAGCACAGTAGGCGCCCATGTTTTCTTTGGTGCAATCCCAATCTTTGTTGACTTGATTGATGACTACTGCTGAATCGCCGTATACGAGTAAATGCTTGATTCCGAGGGTAATTACCACTCGTAGCCCATGGATGAGGGCTTCGTATTCTGCTTCATTGTTTGTAGCTTGCCATAGTATCTGAAGGATATACTTGAGTTGTTTTCCATTTGGAGAAATGAGGAGAACGCCTGCACCGGCTCTGCCTAGCTTGAGTGATCCATCAAAGTACATCTTCCAATGATCAAGGATGGTATTTGACATAGGTTGTTGAATTTCTGTCCACTCGGCAATAAAATCAGCCAGGGCTTGAGATTTAATTACCTTCCATGGGGTGAAATCGATATTGAGAGCACCAAGTTTAACTACCCACTTAGATATGCGCCCTGTTGCATCTCTGTTGTGTAGGATGTCTCCAAGTGAGAAATCTGTCACCACGGTAATCTTGTGGCTTTCAAAATAGTGACGAAGCTTACATGAAGTGATCAGGAGGGCGTAGAGTAGTTTTTGCACATGTGGGTACCGGATTTTTGATTCTGACAGTACTTCGCTGATGTAGTATACGGGGCGTTGTACTTTATATACATGCCCTTCTTCTTCTCTTTCTACGACAATCGTTGTGCTGACCACAGTAGAAGTTGCCGCAATGTATAGCATCATGTCTTCATGTTTCTTCAGAGGTTCGGAGGTGTGAGAATGGGTGAGGAGGTGAGGTATGCCTTGAGCTTCTTGAAAGCTTCGTTGGCTTCTTCTGTCCACTCGAACTTGTCTGTCTTCTTTAGTAATTTAAAGAAAGGTAACCCTTTTTCGCCCAGTCTTGATATAAAACGATTGAGGGCCACCATGCAGCCTGTTAGTTTCTACACATCTTTAACACTTCCAGGAGGGCCCATCTCTGTTATGGCTCAAATTTGTTTGGCACTTGCTTTGATTCCACGATGACTGACCAAGAATCCGAGTAGTTGTCCTGAAGGAACTCCGAATACACACTTGTTTGGGTTCAATTTCCACCTCCATCTTTTTAGGTTTTCGAAGGTTTGCTTTAAGTCTTCAATTAGTGTATCTGGGTTCTTTGTCTTTACTACTATGTCATCCACGTATGCCTCTACGTTTTTGCCAATCTAATCACCAAGACATGTTTGGATAGCTCTTTGGTAAGTGGCCCCAGCATTCTTGAGTCCAAATGACATGGTTTTGTAGCAGTAGGCACCAAATGGAGTGATGAAAGATGTCTTGCTCTGGTCTTGTTCCTTTAATGCGATCTGGTGGTATCCTGAATAGCAATCAAGGAAGGATAATAGGGCAGATCCTACTATTGAATCAACTATCTGATCAATGCATGGTAGTCTGAACAGATCTTTTGGGCAGTGTTTGTTGAGATCTATGTAGTCGACATACATGTGCCACTCGTCCGTATTCTTTTTCTGTACTAGAACTGGGTTTGCTAGCCAATCTGGATGGAGGATTTCTCTGATGAATCCGACTGCCATGAGTTTTGTGATTTCTTTTTTAATTGCTGCCTTCTTGTCGGGTGAGAATTGTCATAGTCGTTGCTTAATAGGCTTGGAGCCTTCATTGATATCAATTCTGTGCTTAGCCAACCCTCTTGGGACCCCTGGCATGTCAGCCGACTTCCAAGCAAAGATATCTTTGTTGTCCCGAAGAAAGTTGGTGAGCGCGAGTTCCTATTCTACCGAGAGGTGGGCGCTGATGGTTGCCGTTTTGGAGGGATCACCGGTGCCCAGGTCGATTTGCTTGATGTTGGCTTCTTTTGGTGGTGCTAGGATGCTGAGTTTTTTAGCCGGTATCTCTAGCTCTTTTGGGCTCGTTTCTGCTGCAATAGTGGCTATTTCTTTTCTTCTATCGGCGGCCTGTGCTTTTGCTGCAATTTAGATTGCCTGAACATCGCAGTCAAAAGCGCGCTTCAAATCACTTCGAAGAGAAAGGACACCGTTAGGCCCTGGCATCTTAAGCAATAGGTATGGATAATGCGGTATTGCCATGAATTTTGCTAGTGCTGGGCACCCGAGGATTGCGTGATATGATGAATCGAAGTCCGCAACTTCAAACTTGATGAACTCTGTACGGTAGTTTGAGGGAGTCCCAAAAGTAACCGGTAGAGTGATTTGTCTAAGTGGCATTGCTGCCTTGTCGGATACTATGCCATAAAAAGGTGTGCTTGTTGGTGTAATCATCCAGCGAGTTGTAGTCCCATCTTCCTTAAAGTTTCTAAAAAAATGATATTGAGTTCGGCTCCCTCATCGATTAGTACTTTCGTGACAGTCATACTGGCAATAGTTGGATCTAGAACCAGTGGGTAATGGCCTGCATTTCCTACGCTAGTCCATTGGTCTTCTCTTGAAAATTGGATTGGATACTATGACCAATTGAGATATCTTGGTGTAGCCGGTTCTGCTGCCATGATGGTTCATAACGCTAGCTTTTCTTGATGTTTGCTTCTAGAATCTGTAAACCCAGCAAAGATTACTGCTACTGTCCCCCTGGATTTTTAGAATCCCTTGTCTTCATGGTTGTCTTCTTCTTTTTTCTGATTGCCTTCTTTGGTATTCTCCTTACTATCTTTTCTTGTGTATCGATCTTTGAAGGTGTAGCAATCTTCGATGGTGTGATTTCCTTTGGGGTGCAAGATGCAACGCATGTTTTCAATGTTGTCATAACTTCTGGGCTTGGAAAACTTCCTTGATTTGTCAGTCACTGCTACGGTGTTGTCTGGTCCATGTTTTCTTTCCTGTTGTCTGTTGTTTCGATGATTTTGCTTGTCCGGGTTGTCTCGGTTGTTTCTATCCGGGAATCTCTCTCGTGTCTTTTCTTCTACAGTAATCATCTTTTCCACTATTCATCTGAATTCTTCATTGTTTCTTAGGTTCTCTTTGCAGAAGTCTTGAAATTGCCACCTAGCCATGATTCCATGAGAGAGAGCTTCGATTACTTCTCGTTGGGTGATGTCATATACTTGAGCTCGTAGTTCGCCAAATCATCGATAGTAATTTATGAGACTTTCACCTCCATTCTGCTTGAGTCCTTTTAAGTCTGCGTGGGTGATTGGGTGTGTAATGATACCTGCGAAATTTTCACAGAAAGCTCTTTGCAAGTCCTCCCAATTTCTAATTGATCCTGGATTCAATTTGTCAAACCATTGAAGTAGCATGGTTTCTAGGGCTATGGGAAAGAACAAGGTCTTGATGTCATCATCTCCTCCAGCCAATTCAATCGATTGCGAGTAAATCCTGAGCCATTGCTTTAGTTCAGTCTTGCCATCATACTTGGAGTGGTTGGACGGCTTGAACTTGTGAGGCAGTCGTATTGAAGCAAGTCTATTTGCAAAACAGGGGAATCTATCGTGCGTTCTGGCTTCTGTGTATTCTAATTCAGCGCCCCCTTCTTGCCAACTGTTGTCTTGGTGAGAGTAGTTTTGCGTGGCTGTCTAAGTAGGTGCTTTGCTTCTGGCCTTTCTTGGTTGTTCAACTCGGTCGTTTTGACTATGGTTTCTTCTGCTTTCTCTGTTGTGACTTCCACTTGGTCCAAGTCTCTCGAAAGCGGACTTCCTTTGATTTTGATCTTCCTGCTCATGAGATGTTGACCTGTTAGGTAGTCTTGAGCGGGCCTTTCTGTTGTGCGTTCTTAGGACTATTGATCGGAGGAAGTCCTAGAGCTGTTCATGTTTTTCATTGGGATGTGAAGTCGCCCTGAGTTCTTCTAGTGCTTCTCGGATCTTATCATAGGGTGTATTCGCCGCTCGTCCTTCTTTGACCTCTCACTCTGATTTTTTTCTATTGTACTCGGCTAGGTCTGACTCATATTTGATCCAAGCTTCCTTGCACTGCTTAGCACGGTGTTGATGTCCTTGTTTCAATTTGTTCTTTCTATCTCTGGCTTGCCTCTAACTCTCGGTCTCACCATCATGCCCCTAGGTAAATGGTGATATGTTGGATTTGGACTCATCTGAAGACCTGACGTCGGGCGCTTCTGGGGGGACCAATGGTGATCGGGGACGGCGAATCATGAATACTTCTCGAGCGTGAGTTGTTCTGTCATCAGTGTTGGTTTCCGTACTATCAGAGTTGTTGATAACTTCAGTAGAGGCTTTAGGGTCATAGATCAAGTCTCCTTCTTAGTAGGGTAGAGCTGTTGTCATTGTTGTGTCAACTAGCCGGGTACTGCTATCCTTAGGAACAGAACCTGGCCAGTGGATGATGCAGTCTAGAGATGTTACGGTTAGTACGAGACCTTTCTGAGCTCCTGTCAGTGGTATTCCAAGCACTGGATTAAGAGATCTTTCAAGCTGTGCCTGATAAGGCGTTGCCATGTTGCCGAGACCGAACGGAAAAAGACTCACCTTCTTTAGAGTACTCTGACTGTACTCCGAGTTGTATTCTCGATAGGTTGATGTCATGTCCCGGAGCCTATGGGGGTATGGCCCCTAAGACAAGGGTTGCTCCCCTAGGGGTGGCTCGGCCCATAAGGTTAAGGCGTGCACGGCGCTACGCGGCGTACACCGCAAGACATTGTATAGTACCAAATAGGCTACTTTACTTATAACCTTACCTCCTCCAGAGTATATAAGGAGAGGTAGGGGTCCCCTAGCATGAGAATCCATCAGATCGGATCTACATGCAGATCAATACAATACACCAAAGACACAGGACGTAGGGTATTACATCAATCAGACGGCCCAAACCTGTCTAAATCGCTGTCTCTGCGCCTTGTGTCACCATCCGGTTCCTGATTACGCGCACCCCCACCGACAAATCTACCATCATGGGATACCCCTCGGTGGACTGTCGAGCATATTTTATCGACAGTTAGCGCGCCAGGTAGGGGTGTGCGCTTGATCCATGGCAAACCAGATGGACCTCAAATCAACAACGCATTCTCATCGTCAATCTCATGGAGATCCATGCTGGTCCACGATGATGATTCATCGCTGCTACACCAGCCCCTCCGATAGCAGATTCGATCTCAGAACCACCTCCGAGCCCGCTAGGTGTTCACCACCAATGCCAACCAGATAACACCATACATTGTCGACCAGATGCTCCGTCCAAAGCTAAGTCACGCTTTAATATTTTCCTAAATATTCTCCAGTCTCCATATATTGCCATGATGTTTCTCTGAACTGTTTTCTTCATGTTTGCTCTCCAAACAATTTTCTGAACCCCTAAATAGTCCTATTGATGCTTGGATGCCTCTAGAGACGGCCTTGTCTTTGGCTCCTCCCTACACGTGCTACGGGCTCTGCGCTCTGCGTTATGGGTGGTCGGCAGCGGCTCCTTGGTCATGCCTATTCCTCCTACACGTGCACGGGCTCTGCGCTCGACGTTGTGGACTATGGGCTAGCTAGGGCTAGAGACTCAGCTACACACTAACTGGTCGGGCGGTTTATATTAAACATAAATATATTTTCATGCCAATTGATCGCCGAACTGCATACGCCGTTTCATCACCATTACTAATTTTTCTCTAGAGTTTATTTATTTGTGCGTCATGTACTACCCGTTCTACATGTTTGCATTGTAGGATCATCGTCCAGGTGATCGAATCACCTAGTGCTCGGGCTTTCCCCACCGATCAACTGGTTGGACCACTCGGTTCATGGACTCCATCGCCGATCAGTTGATCGGACTGTTCATCGATCGTGCTTCATCGCCAGCTACGCCGGTTACTCCTCAGTGCTCGGATTCTTCATGCTCGAGGACTAAGTGGGCACACTTCACCACATGGACGTCGATGCTCAGACCTCACTGCCTATTGCCAAGGACTCCTCGGTGCTCGGACATTGCCACCTACGTCGGGGATTCCTCGGTGCTCGGACCTCGCCGCCTACGTCGGGGACTCCTCACTCCTCGGTGCTCGGTTATTGCCAGCGACGCCGAGGACTCCATGCTTCTCGGTGCTCGGTCGTCACCAGCGACGCCGGGGACTCCTCGCTCCTCGATGCCCGGACATCACCAATGACGTCGGGGACTCCTCACTCCTCGGTGCTCGGTCATCGCCAGCAACATTGGGGACTCCTTGCTCCTCGGTGCTCGATCATCGCCAGCGACGCTGGGAACTCCTCGCTCCTCGATGCTCGGTCATAGCCGCCTACACTAGGGACTCCTTGCTCCTCGCTCCTCGGTGCTTGGTCATCGCCGCCTACGGTGGGGACTCCTTGCTCCTCGGTGCTCGGTCATCGCCACCAATGCCAGGGACTCCTCGCTCCTCGGTGCTCGGTCATCGCCACCTACGTCGGGGACTCCTTGCTCCTCAGTCATCGCCAGCGACGCTAGGGACTCCTCGGTGCTCGGTCATTGCCGCCTATGCCGGGGACTCCTCGCTCCCCGCTCCTCGGTGCTCGGTCATCGTCGTCGATGTCGGGGACTCTTCGCTCCTCAATGCTTGGTCATCACCGCCTACACTGGGGACTCCTCGCTCCTCGCTCCTCGGTGCTCGGTCATCGCCACCTACGCCGAGGACTCCTCGGTGCTTGGTCATCGTCAGCGACGCCGGAGACTCCTCGCTCCTCGGTGCTCGGTCATCGCCGCCTATGCCGGGGACTCCTCACTCCTCGCTCCTTGGTGCTCGATCATCGCCGCCTATGCCGGGGACTCCTCGCTCCTCGGTTCTCGATTATCACCAGCTACGCTGGGAACTCCCTGGTTGGTTGGACATCACCGGCTACGCCGGGGACTCCTCGATGCTCGGATCTTGTTACGTCTTGTCGGTGTGCTATCAAGCTGCTCCATGCTATTCGGATCAAGGTGCTAATCTTGGGTAGCACGTCTAGGGTCTTGGTACGCACATGTCGGACGATGTCGACAAGCTTTTAGACTTCTTTTTCTTTGACCCTGCTACAAGATTTATTCTTCATCTTCCAGCAGGCTCGAGGACTAAGTGGGCACACTTCACCTTGCGGTGATTGTGCTTGTTCTCATCTCGAGGCTATGCCCGGGGACTGGCTGCCTGCTCGGCTGGTCTTCTACTTTCTAACCCTGGCACCATGTGACTATGTCACCTACTATCAGGCTCGGAGACTAGCTGTGGGGGTATGGCCCCCAAGACATGGGCTGCGCCCCTAGGGGTGGCCTGGCCCACAAGGTTAAGGCGTGCACGACGCTGCTCGGTGTGCACCACAAGATATTGTATAGTACCAAATAGGCTACTTTACTTATAACCCTACCTCCTCTAGAGTATATAAGGAGAGGTAGGGGTCCCCTAGCATGAGAATCCATCAGATCAGATCTACATACAGATCAATACAATACACCAAAGACACAGGACGTAGGGTATTACGTCGATCAGACGGCCCAAACATGTCTAAATCGCTATCTCTACGCCTTGTGTCACCATCCGGTTCCTGATTACGCGCACCCCACCGATAAATCTACCATCGCGGGATACCCCTCGGTGGACTACCAAGCATATTCTGTTGACAGAGCCTTATTGGAAAAGAACTCGGTTTCCCGAAAGAACTTGGATAAGACTCCGGGACCCCTTCTCAACTTCATGTGTTTTGTAACTGCCATAAAGCAAGGCCATAGTCCAACATTCCATCCTTTTCCACCGCTGTATTGGCTTCTGCTTCTCGGTCAAAAAGAACTTGCTTCTTTCTCAAATCGGGAACTGTTGACCTTAGTGTTCTGTTCGGGCAACTTCAATACCCGCCTCTGGAGAGGATGTGTACGTATTGGTCCCCAACCATGCCTTTTGTGCGCCTAACTTGACTCTGCAGCCTAAAAGTAGCCTCAAAGCAGTGGACGAAAGATACCAATGTTAGAGTCAGTTAGCCATCATATCTTGGATTCGATTTCCCAGCCCAAGACTCCCATCTCAGCTATTACTCAGGACATGAATTCACTTTCAAACAACTTGATTGCCTACTATACTATAACAAACAGGTTTTTCCGCAAGGAGTTGAGAATAGATTTGATTTGATATTTGAGCCATTGCTTAGCGCACCGTGAACCGATGAAAAGAGCGTTTGAGTTCTCGTTCGCTCGAGTATTCATGTTGCTATTATTCCGAACCTGCCTCAGGCCCTTGGGATGGGGAACGAATATAGGACCTGGCCAAAGCAAGGGAATCAATGGCCATTCCTAACAAGCTTCTTTCTTGCTTGACTCCATTAACTCAGTTTCCAGTTTCTAAAAAAGAGCAGTTCCCAAGATAGGCACATCGAGATCAAGATGCTGCCGATAGAGAGACAAGTTCTTGACTCCAAGTCTCACCTCTATCTCCAAGAGATCACTCAGCAGCATTATGGTTTACCTTCGCAGCAGCTATTCCTTCCATTTCTGAGCGGTCTAATAATGTCTTTGCTGGTTTCTCATAAGCGTATCTTCTCCCACCCAGCTCGATTCAGCTAAAGCCCACCTTCTTTTTGTAGGATTTCTATTTGTTTCTGTTAGATCTGGCTCGATCCCTTGAATCCACTTATCACTAGCTATCGCAAGATAGGCATGCAGGAGACCTACGCTACGCAAGCCAGTTTTTTCGCAAGGTACGAGGAGAAGTATGACGGCTTGAATTGGCGGTACTAGTTCTCGAAAAGAAAAAGGCTCATCCGGCTAAGAAGAGATACTGCACTTTATCAAAAATACGTAGGTAGGGTCGATGCTCTTTCTTTAACTCACGATCGTGCCTCGTCTAACTCATATGCCTCCCTGCTTTATGGTTGATTGAATGAATCTTGTCCGGTAGACTTTATATAC
Source organism: Miscanthus floridulus (assembly GCF_019320115.1). NCBI lineage: Eukaryota > Viridiplantae > Streptophyta > Magnoliopsida > Poales > Poaceae > Miscanthus > Miscanthus floridulus. Next base: position 47,750,567 of record NC_089587.1, read on the forward strand.
TGAGTTTTTGCCTTGATGTGGGCGAAAGGAAAGCGCGCACAGTAAGCGAGAGCAGGGATGAAATGCACTTTAGTTATTACCTTTTCCAATAGTCATATGGTCCTTATTTTCTGACTGGAATACGGTGTGACAGGAACCTAGTGTTGTCCCTCGGATCAGCCCACGGAAGCAGTGGTAAGAAAACCAAGTCCTTACTTAAGTTAAAGATCTTGTGTGAAGAAGCTCTTCATTCTCTAATAGAAGGATTTTATTGTCTTAGAAGATGCAGATAGGCTGATAGCTGGACTATTAGGTATTGCATGATTGATATAACCCTGGCATTTATCATTAAAGTCCGCATCTTGGCTTGGAGGATGTACCGGTAGGCTCTTGTCATTTGTCATTTGCCAATACTGGACATTTGGTGAAGGCCGGATGGGGATAGCGCTCACCTGATACTTGGACTCGAAGGGGACCAGGTCGTGTCTCAATATCTTCAGTAGAGTCATTATATGATATATGTCTTTCTTTATAGATTTGGAAATCCGTGTATCAATTATCCCTAGGCTCTCCCTTTTGATAGCCAAGAACAAGACATCTGTGAAAACACTTCACACGAGCTCGGCTGTAAACATTTCCCTCGGCTAGGATATTGACATGGAAGCATTTAGATTAGGCTTAGCACTAAAGAACAAAGAATCAAATATGGCACTCCCATAGACAGGAAAGGCTTCAACTAGAAGGGAGAAGAAAGGGAATTTGCTACACTCTTAGTAGTTTGCTACACTCTTAGTAGAAGGCCCTGATATTGAGTTGTGTGAAGAACTCCCTCTATCAGCTCCCTCCCCATCGTCTCCTTCTTCACTTCCCCGGAACATCAGGATTCTTCAATCCTTCTATCTGGCCTCCGTACCCGTAGTGGAGTGCCTTGCTACTTTCAATATGAAAAGGAAGATGAGATGGCGGGATTGAAATAAACTCTGATCTTTGGTTATTGATCTTGGTGGCATTTCAGCTTCTCTTCTCCTTTCAGGGCCTATCCGAAAGAGAATCATCCAGTATCTCTTGGTCCTGAATATCAGAATAGGACGAACGAACGGCCTCCGCGGATATCTTTGCTTCGGAACAAAACAACTAGCATTAGGCTCGGTCAACTGGAATGTGTATTATCTATATGGGAGATCTTCCAATCGAGAAGATCCATCGATCTGAGACGAAGAGAAAGGGCCAATGAGACTATTATACGATTTTTCTGAGGATTCGTTATGGAAGCAGATAGCAACAACCATTTCATCAGACATGCGTATTTTTTATTATCCAGTGGATTTACACAGTTTCATTAATGCAAATTGTTTGGTGTAGTTGGTACTCAGGTTGTTCGACGCTCCTGAATTCTTATTTAGGCAGTTCATATCATCCATACATAGTGTTGTTTTGATCTAAGATTGCAATTCTTCCACGTTTCCGCAGTAGCATATTGTTCCATGGAGCTAGGGTCCAAAATAGGAATCAACAAGTGTTTCCACGACTCTACCGCCCGGCCAATCCTGTTCCACTGAATCCCCTCCCTTTTTCATGGCCACATATCTTTACGGTTAAGGAGTATGAAATCTTTCTCCTGTTACACAAATGAAATGTTTAATTTCATCCGGGAAAAGCCACCTCTTTCTCCACAAACAATGTCTTAGTCATTTAATCCAGGAGCCTTCCGTTAGATAGGAACAGCTTTGCTAAATACTGAGAACTCTCGGATAGAGTATTAGAATGAAAAGACCATTAATTATATACTCCAAGAAAAAGGTTCTAGCCCATTCCCATTCCCATTCCTAAATCACTAATTCGTAGTGCTTTTGCCTTTCTTGCGTACTCCTGGTGAACCAGTTGCTAGCCATATGTTTAGGAGGCTTTTTTCTCCAGGTACTGGTACTAAGCCGCTTTGCCATCTCTTCATCTTCATCTGCAAAGAATTCTCGACGTGAAAACACAGAGACAAAGGCCTGATCTTTGAATAGGAAAAAGAATGGATCCGAAGGTCCCAAATCAATTGGCTTATTCGAAAAAAGCCTTCTTCTTTGAAAGATATATCTCGTGTCTGGTACTGCATTGTTCCACTCTGCAAGAAGTCCGAATCAGTCTCTTGCACCTCCCCCTTTTTATGATAAATATACCATAAATAATTCGAATAAATAGCAGTCTCTGACAACTCATCCTCTTTAATCTGCTTGGACCCGCTCCAATACCCATAGGAAAATCCCCAGTCATATTCAGCGTACCTGTCCCTGCAATCAAATAGATTGTCCCAAGGGCCCCATATTCTAGGAGCCCAAGTTATGCTATTGAAAATTCGTTCCTCTAGCAGTTCCGGTTTGACCATTCCGTTCCCTTTTTCAAACTCCACTTCTTTTCATATAGCATCCCTAATCAAAGAGAGAACAATATCCATTTCAAAACATTTCTAACGGATTCCTTGGTTCGGACCGACGAAGTAATGGCACTCGATTATTATCAACCCGACTGCAATCTTTTTCTGTCGGTAAGGATTGCACCAGAGCACCTTCTACTTCTAATAGGCCATGAACTATAGATAGAGAAGAATCATTCTGAGCGAGTCCATAAGAAGCGACCCACTTTTTCATCGGTTCCGAGGGAAGACCAAAGATCTTGCGCGACCGGTCCGCCAGAAAAACTCAAAAGAGAAAGAAGTCTCGTTAATCTCTTCATGCTCGTTCCAAGTTCGAAGTACCGTTTGGCCAAAGAAAAAGCCGCTTCCTGACACGATTGCCTCTTTATATAGATAGATATAGGATCTATGGGGTTATTACTTAGAAGTCTATTTTGTACAAGATCCCCTCCTATCTGATAGAAAAGGGTCCCATGATCCCGAGCCGGTCTTATCTTGGCTCGCAAACCCCAAGTTTGTCTATGAAGAGCTAATCTAATTGTATTAGTTTCTATAATGGATTTCTTATGTGGAATACTAATGGATAGGGCCTCGTTGCTAAGTGCTACAAGATCTAGTGCACTGGAACTCGTGGTTATGGACCCGAATCCTTTAGTATGGAACATTGTCTTTTCCAAGTAAAAACCCCTAGTATATGAAAGAATGAAAAGGTGCTTTCGTTCTTGTGGAATAAGAAGCCCTCGTACCTTAATGAAAGGAAAATAGGAATTTTTCGTTAGGTATTTGACCAAATAGAATCGTCCAGTTCCTATAGAACCTATCACTAAAATACCCGATAGGGCTAAGCGGAACGAAAAGGGTTTTCCATGAGATGGTAAATGAAAACGATTAGCCCCACACGAGGGAATAAGTGATTGTCTGATAATGAGCAAGGAATATACGTCTTTCTGCTAAAGAGGATCTATTAAACTCATAATTCATTAGATCCTTGTTAGCAATGTCAACTAGGTATCATAAGTAAATGGATCTCGGTTGTTCAATCCTTTGATAACCAAGGTCATTCTTTGCTAAAGAGAAATGATCACTATGGGTCAGACTCAATAGAATTGGATCCATTCCAAATAGCGAGAATTAGGATTCTTGATCCCTCTCAATCTCTCTTTCAATTCGAGGATCCGGAGAGTCATAGTCATCTCCGAATATTTGCCATCTCCGAATATTTTCGATTTCATTTTTCTATGATATGTCTTTCTATATGAAAATTGGTTATTTACGATGTACGATGATCCCTGTTAAGCATCCATGGCTGAATGGTGAAAGCGCCCAACTCATAATTGGTAAATTTGCGGGTTCAATTCCTGCTGGATGCACGCGAACGGGAACGTTCCATAAGTCTATTGGAACTGGCTCTCTATCCATGGAATCTCATCCATCATCCATACATAACGAATTGGTATGGTATATTCATACCATAACATAAGAACAATAAGAACTCGAATTCTTATCGATACTGGAACTCAGAGCATAGGAGGGAAAGTCGATTTATGGATGGAATCAAATACGCAGTATTTACAGAAAAGAGTCTTCGTTTATTGGGAAAGAATCAATATACTTTTAATGTCGAATCGGGATTCACTAAGACAGAAATAAAGCATTGGGTCGAACTCTTCTTTGGTGTTAAGGTAGTAGCTGTGAATAGCCATCGACTACCCGGAAAGGGTAGAAGAATGGGACCTATTCTGGGACATACAATGCATTACAGACGTATGATCATTACCCTTCAACCGGGTTATTCTATTCCACTTCTAGATAGAGAAACGAACTAAAGGAGAATACTTAATAATACGGCGAAACATTTATACAAAACACCTATCCCGAGCACACGCAAGGGAACCGTAGACAGGCAAGACCAATCCACGAAATAAATTGATCCATGGACGGCACCGTTGTGGTAAAGGTCGTAATGCCAGAGGAATCATTACCGCAAGGCATAGAGGGGGAGGCGCGCCTATACCGTAAAATCGATTTTCGACGGAATCAAAAAGACATATCTGGTAGAATCGTAACCATAGAATACGACCCTAATCGAAATGCATACATTTGTCTCATACACTATGGGGATGGTGAGAAGAGATATATTTTACATCCCAGAGGGGCTATAATTGGAGATACTATTGTTTCTGGTACAAAAGTTCCTATATCAATGGGAAATGCCCTACCTTTGAGTGCGGTTTGAACTATTGATTTACGTAATTGGAAGTAACCAATTAGGTTTACGACGAAACCTAGAAATCGATCACTGATCCAATTTGACTACCTCTACGGGATAGACCTCAACAGAAAACTGTTGAGTAACGGCAGCAAGTGATTGAGTTCAGTAGTTCCTCATAGAAAATTATTGACTCTAGAGATATGGTAATATGGAGAAGACAAAATTGTTTGAAGCACGCACAGAACCGGAAGCGCCCCTTGTTTCAAAGAGAGGAGGACGGGTTATTCACATTTAATTTGATGGTCAGAGGCGAATTGAAAGCTAAGCAGTGGTAATTAAGACCCCCGGGTGAAAATAGGGATGTCTCCTACGTTACCCATAATATGTGGAAGTATCGACGTAATTTCATAGAGTCATTCGATCTGAATGCTACATGAAGAACATAAGCCAGATGACGGAACGCGGAGACCTAGGATGTAGAAGATCATAACATGAGCGATTCGGCGGATTTGGATTCCTTTTCTATATATCCACTCATGTGGTACTTCATCATACGATTCATATAAGATCCATCTGTCTAGAGATCGTCATATACATCTAGAAAGCCGTATGCTTTGGAAGAAGCTTGTACAGTTTGGGAAGGGGTTTTTTGATAAAAAAGAAGAATCTACTTCAACCGATATGCCCTTAGGCACGGCCATACATAACATAGAAATCACACGTGGAAGGGGTGGGCAATTAGCTAGAGCAGCAGGTGCTGTAGCGAAACTGATTGCAAAAGAGGGTAAATTGGCCACTTTAAGATTACCATCTGGGGAGGTCCGTTTGGTATCCCAAAACTGCTTAGCAACAGTCGGACAAGTGGGTAATGTTGGGGTGAACCAAAAAAGTTTGGGTAGAGCCGGATCTAAGTGTTGGCTAGGTAAACGCCCCGTAGTAAGAGGGGTAGTTATGAACCCTGTGGACCACCCCCATGGGGGTGGTGAAGGGAAAGCCCCCATTGGTAGAAAAAAACCCACAACCCCTTGGGGTTATCCTGCGCTTGGAAGAAGAACTAGGAAAAGGAAAAAATATAGTGATAGTTTTATTCTTCGTCGCCGTAAGTAAATACGTAACTAGGAATATGGAAAATTGCATTTTTGGAAATTGCAATAATGCGATGGGCGAACGACGGGAATTGAACCCGCGCATGGTGGATTCACAATCCACTGCCTTGATCCACTTGGCTACATCCGCCCCTTATCCAGCTAAAGGATTTTCTCTTTTTTCCATTCATTATTATTCTATTTATTCTGACCTCCATACCTCGATCGAGATAGTGGACATAGGATGCCACTCTTTAAAATGAAAAAAAGGAGTAATCAGCTGTGACACGAAAAAAAAAAACGAATCCTTTTGTAGCTCGTCATTTATTGGCAAAAAATCGAAAAGGTCAATATGAAGGAGGAGAAAGAAATAATAGTAACGTGGTCCCGGGCATCTAGCATTCTACCCGCAATGGTTGGCCATACAATCGCGATTCATAATGGAAAGGAACATTTACCTATTTATATAACAGATCGTATACTAGTATTCTCTTAGGACTTGGAAGTGTAGTTGTCTTTCCTTAGCTGCACAGGCAGTAAAAGTAAAGAGCTAGAGGTCGGATCCATCCTCTCCTCTATTAGGCTAGGCTGAGCAGCACTTTGCGCATTCAATACGGCACTATTTGAAACTGGGCTATTTGAACCTGGTCAACAACTTAACTTCTCTTCTTGCAGCTTTGGGTTGATAAGATAGTTGGTTGTGGCTTAACAGAATTGGTACTATGTCCATCCTGATCTGTGACTTTGACTCTTGCTTTGATCCCCACGTTCCATTAGAACGAGTGTAGGAACCCTCTCTTGTCATAACCTATTTGATTTACGAGATCCATTATTCAATAGATAAGCCACTTCTCTTGGTCGTGGGGGAACTATGATCGATTCTATACCTAATATAAGATATTGAATGAAGGTAACACAGAATGAAATAATGGTTTATAGCAGCCGTTAAGTACCCGTTCTTTCCTGGGCACCGCTAATCGGAATACAACAACCGTACCATTTTGTGGAATAGGAATCAGCCCACAACCTCACATCATAAACAGCCCAGGGTTTAGTTGTTTCCCCGGAATAGGCCTTGCTCAGAGGATACGAATCGAAAGCCAGTCTTCGAATGTGCTTAGCCTTTCCCGAGGATATTACCTTTTTCTTTGATCCAGCGAGCAGAAGTCTTTCCCTTAGCATTGGTTTCATGGCTTAGGAGTACCGGTACTGTTTGAATTGCTTTGCAAGGAAATAGTCGTTGTAGGATCGTATCTCCACGGAAGTACCGTTGTAGGATTTACTGCCGTCTACTACTATTATACTATACGAGAATTTCCACCTTGTTGAAGATCTGGTGGTGCTACCCGAAGACTTAAATGAATAGCCATCGCTGTTAAGAACAACCGATGCCTTATGTATGTGTATTGGATCCGCTCTTCTGTTAGCATGAACACATGAATGAGATTCTATTCCTCTTCCTTATTCTTCAAAAATAGAACCCCCCACCCTCACCTTTCTTAGGACTATCAAGCCTTCTCGAATTAGGTCTATGGGTACGAAGGCCTCTCCTCGAATTTGTTCTACGGTAGAAGCTTCTACCGTAGACCCGGATACAAATCTTTCACTCACTGAAAAGTGAAAACCAGTGATTATATCTTCCTGAAGACGGATGCGACGGGAAGAAGTGGCATTTAGAAGTGTTGCTGACTTGACATTTAGGTTTCGGCATAACAAAGCTTGCACTGTCTTTTCGCACTTAGGCGCACAGCGTGCCGTTGGTAATGATTCTACTACGGTGCTGCAAATTCGCAAGCTGACCCTAAGTAACCGTTGTTGTTCATTGGATTCCTCCGGAATGACTTCGTTAGGATTGAAGAATTGCTGCAATTCTTCCTGAATAGACTCGATTCTCCCGTCGAGAGTTTCTTTGAAAGTCTTACCTAAACTCTTCCGACTGAATATGAGAAAGCCTATAAAACAACGAGCTACTATCATTTCTTCATTATAGATTGAGATCTTCTTCGGACTTGATGCACAAATAGATGGAATAGCAGCAAATAGCATATTTATATCCTTCATATCCGTTGAACTCAATCTAGTCATCATCATAGAGTAACTATTTTATTTGATTTTATTTTTTCAGCTCTGCTCCCGAAAAGAGAAAGAGAAAGGGATACTTTTTTTTATGGTGGGCGTAGGTTTTTCCAAGGAAAGCCTTCAAATAAATTCTATTAGATACAATTGAAAATATTGATTCCAGCTCACAGCCTGATAGCGGGCTTAGCCCCATAAGAGGGATATAGAGTACTTCGATCAACATCTTCTAAGTAAGCCCAGAAATTCATGTTCTGATCCGGTCTTTCCTAAAGATATGGAAATTACAAACCAGTAGAGGTAGGTTACCAGGTCAATCCATGTAAAATAGGGTATTTTGACAAAGCAAGGAAATAAGCTAAACTTATTAGGATATTCTCCAAATACCATCTAGTAGGGTTTTTGCCCTGACTTCACTCTTGTGTGTACTACTTTTGGCTCGTAATAGGTCGGTCAAAACAAGTACTTTTGTTTGGGGCAAGGAGTAGGGGCTAGCTTGTAAGCCACGACTTAGTACTACGAGGATTCTGGCGGAGAAATGCGCAGCGGAAAAAGGGAGAAATGTTCTTTCCAATGAAGAAGGCCGCTAAGGTCAAAGAAAACATACACGCCAAGGTTCGCTTCTATAGATGTTCCTGCCTACAAATAATCGTTTTTTATTTAAGGGTGGCCGGTCAATCTCCATCTCTTTTATGGCAGATTCTTTTTTCGAGGACCTGGCGACAACTCTCTCTGGACGGTAGGGGAACCCCAGTGAAATCAGTAATCAACGCACTCCCACTCCTCTTGCTCCAATTCCCTCTCTTCCTGCTAAAGCTCCAACTTATCCAGACTGGTCAACAATTCTTCCTTTGTTCTCCTAATCTCTCTATTCACATTTGCACTCCACCCCTAAAACACTTTCTCATCTGTTGTAAATGTACTCAAAAGGCTTCCCCAATTCTCCTTTTAACAACAGTGCATGCCACCTCCATCCTCTGAATAAAGTCTTCTTGTTGAAACCATGATCTTTCAAACTTGAAAAACCCTTTGAACAGTTCAGTCTCACACTCCAGCAACAAAGGAACATGGTCTGAACCATATCTAGGAAGGGGCTGTCGCCACAGCATGGGTATACAACATTTAATCCCAGTCTATTGTAAAAAGGAATCTGTCTAACTTAGCAGCTGACACAGCATTGTTCCAAGTGAATTTGCGCCCTTGCAAAGGTAGCTCCATCAGCTCTATATCCTCAATCAGCCCAAACAATTCCTTGCTAACCCTAGCCTGGAATTTCACACCTATTTTCTCACTTCTGGACCAAGTCCTCAATTTACAGATAATCATGTTTTCTTGGTATCTATAATTATAGAGCATCTCAAAATTGTGATAGATTGCAGTCTTGATAATGCTAACATAGTATTGGTAATCTAACAAGCCTTTCGTATTTTGATGCCAGTCACAACAGTTTGACAGGACCCATTTATCCAAAAATAGTCAACTTGAGAGGACTTTTCAATCTCGAACTCAAACTGATGCGTAGCTATTATTTAGAGATGCTCTTACAGAATCCCATGCTACGGAATGAATCTAGTTACCATCCGATTTAGCTCCATAAATATGGACATGGACATGGCTTAAGGAAGCTAATTACTCGGGTTCAAGTAGTTCCGGCTAGAGAGATGGAGTAACTAAGCCCTAACGTTAGATCCATTATCTCACAGAGTGAAATTCAGACAATTCAACCCTTCCTGCGCGGGTGCCAGACATCGCCAAAATGAGTAAGTCTAAGTCGCCGAAGAGAGTATTTTTGGTCTCTCTCGCAAGCTCTGATAGTGAGACAACAAAGGAAAGAATCTTCAGGCTATTCGCTTCCCTCTTTCAGTGTAGCCGGGTAGCAGTATCGGCAATCCCACGAGCAGACGAATCAAATCAGGCCTATTCTTTTTCTATGTTCTTTTTTTTGCTCTACCCATTTCTTCTCTTTACAAACGTGAAAGCCTTTTTACGTGCACAAGTCCAGAACGAATTTCGACTCGTCCCTCTCTTGAGACGAGGACTTAAGTTCATTTTATCTTCTTCTCAATCTCCGTTCTTCTTTAATTAAATACGATCTTGAGAAAACCATGCGCGGCGATGCGAAAGATGAGAAAGAAATTGGCATGTCCTGGATCTACCACTTTTGACTTCCTTTTTCGTACTCTTCTTTCATACTCCTTACCAGAACGCTTTTCCTGGTTCAGCGGAGCCTGAGTTTAAATCGGTTGCATGAAGCTGCGAAATTTGAGTTGGATCGGACATCGCAAGCTACACGAATCTTCTAGCAAGTTGATCTATCATTGTCGCCGAAATGGAAAAGTCCTGATGATGATCTGAATCTTCGAGGAGACGGCCTTAGAGCTTGCCATCGTCGCCTGCCTCGCAGATCCACGAAACGAAGATGAAGGTTGATCCCTTCGAGAAGATCATGTTGTCGAGGTCCATCGAGCTCTCGGATGCAAAGTCGCCGAAGTCCCCTACCTGGTGCGCCAGCTGTCGATGTTTGACCACCGATAGCCTGCCATGGGGGTACCCGGGGCAGTATGTTCGGGCTTCAGCATATGTAGAACTCGACGGTTAACGCAAGAGACAGTCAATTTATCCTAGTTCGGACCCTCGATCTTTGATCGAGTAATAGCCCTACGTCCAGTCGACGTTAGCCTTTGCATTGGATTGATTGTAAAGTGTTGTGTTATCTCTGTCCTGCTCTAGGAACCCTGCCCTCCTTTATATAGTCAGGAGGTCAGAATCCTAGTCGGTTTATAATGAGTGTTCCTAGTAGGATTACAGAATAATACTACTACTAAGATTACATGGGAAGAATCCTAGTTAGACTAGATCTTCTCCCTTCCTTGCAGGGTATCCTATGGGTCCCGCACCGATAGTCTGTTGGTCATACGCTATGTTTTGGATAATAATTATCTTGTTGTTTCTCCATTGCCCTCGTCTATCCCGACTTCTGAAGTAAGCCTTGGTTGTACTAGTTTGCTCTTAACCATGTAACTTTAAATCACTGTGTAATTTAGTGTTCGACGTCGTGTAATCTTTCGTGTAAATGTGTTGGAGTTTCACCTAAGGGGAGTGGATCCTAATTCACTCTTTTGTAAACCCTCGCGTTAGAAGATGTACTTGTGTTGTAGTTTTTGCTCTTTCCACCTATAATGGAATCCTAGCCAATGTTGTGCTTTGAATCTTAGTGTGTTAGTTGCTTGAGCCCAACTCCATTAAATGCTTCTTTTTCACTAACATGTCATTGATTTGCTGGCCTAGAATAGGCACCATATAATGATAACCAACCTCTATGTTCGTTTACAACATTGTAATGAAAAAAGCCATATTACCTTTCCTTCCCATATTTTTCTATTTAATGTACCAAATAGACCAACCTTTCGTAGCAACGCGATGAGAAAACATATTAGACATATGAGCCATATTTCCCAAGATTTTTCCTATACCAAGCACATCATCTGCAGTGAAGCGCGGGCAGTAGTGGCTAGTGATATATTATGTACAGCCATTTAAGGAATAAGGTGCATTCGTGGAAATAATTTCCCAAACTCTTAGAAACATTTTATCAAACACATGGTGTGCAGATTAGAATTGAACCATTTCAAATCATTTTTATGAACTTGTATGCACGTGATGGATCATTAACCAATCTGGAAAAACAAGAAGAGGAGGGGAGGGAAGACGTGACCTTGTATATGTTCAGCAGGTGAATTGGTGTTGTGTCCCTGATAGCTTTGATGGATCTTCGGCGTACCTATTCAAAGGGGCTTTTATATTTTTACCATTATAAAGATTGGCACTTATCTGAATATCACTCTTAGAATGACACTTGCAACTTTACCAGATGAGAGAAGTTTTAGTTTTAGATTTACCAAATTTGCGCATGTGGCATGCCACGCCAGCTCGACACGTTGTCGCCTAGTCAGCCTGAGCACATGAAATGTCGTTGCTACCCCTGCCTTGCTCCCCTCTCTCCATCCCCAACAGTTGGGTCCCGCGGCACCTGTCACTTCCAGGTGGACCCCACTCGTCAACTTTGTCTTCCAGCTCCAGCACCTGGATGGGAGACAGCTCGCCGGAGCTCCATCGCCCATGGCCAGAGCTCCATCGCCTAGCGCCTAGATGTGGCACGCACCACAGGCTTGGCACGGCCTTCACGCCCAGCTCGCCGGAGCAGCTGCTCCCCATGCGAGCTCCCCAGCGGGTGAGCCACCACCTCGGCCTCCCTCTCCGCGCGCTCGTGAGGCCGCTGCGGAGTTGCTCGCATGCGTGCCCGCGAGGCCACGGCGGAGCTGCTGCTCGCACGTGCGCCGATGAGGCCGCGGGGGAGTTGCTCGCGCGCCTCCTCCTTGGCTTCCTCATGTCGTGCTGCTCCGAGCTCTTTGGCACGTCCACATTGGTCGTTGTGCGGGTGCAACGTGCGCCTATGCATTCGCCGGTTGCCCGTCCGGAGCTGGACACCGGTCACCGCTATCCTCCTTGGCTCCCTGCTTGTGACATGTGAGCACCTCTGGCGTCTTGTCTTGACTCGTGAGTGGTGACTCCCTATCTTCCTATCCTTGCCGCCGGATAGATTGGCCGATTGGCTGTCTCCCATCTAGGTGTTGGAGCTGGAAGACGAAGTTGACGAGTGGGGTCCACCTAGAAGTGACAGGTGCCGCGGGACCTAGCTGTCAGGGATGGAGAGAGAGGAGCAAGGCAGGGGTAGCAACGACATTTCGCGTGCTCAGGCTGACTAGGCGACAGCGTGTCGAGCTGGCATGGCATGCCACATGCGCAAATGTGGTAAATCTATAACTAAAACTTCTCTCATCTGGTAAAGTTGTAAGTGTCATTCTAAGAGTGATATTCGGATGAGTGCTAATCTTTATAATGGTAAAAATGTAAAAGCCCCCTATTCAAACACCTAGTGCCATGCTCGAGTGGATCTTCAGCCACCTGAAGGCAACCATGCAAAAATTGTGGCTTAATTAAAAGCCTTCAATCATCCATATGCAAATTGAGGGAGGGATCAATACCTCATGGACACTCATGGCTGAAGAGGAGATGCAGGCAACAGACAAGACGACGCCGACGGGAAGCCAGTAGGGTCAGCACACGTGTGCCGTCGAGAAGGACTCATGGCGCCGGTGGAGTGCGGCGGGGCGGCGCCACGACCAGGCAGCAGTGGCCGGCGGAGGCGCGGCCGTCGGGGTGCACGCAACGGCGACAGCGGCAGCAGCCTCCTGTGCTGCCGCGGCCGAAGACGACGATGCCTCCTCGAAGGCCGGCAGCTGCCCCGCGCCTAGGCTTGCGCGTCATGGAGGTACATCCGACACGTGGAGCCGCCGTCGCCCTCTCCTGACCCTGCCTGGCTTCCTGTCTCCCAACCCTCCTCTCGGAAGAAAAGCAAAAGAAAAAAGGCCATGAGGGGAATGGGGCAGGGAATCGAACCCCTGGCGAGACATCAAACTTCTTCCGGCCATCGGATCTAGCGTGGGTGTTTTAGGAGTACTTGATTTTAACGGAGACGATTTGCTGCGTGTATTTTTCTGGGTATACAATGGTTAAAGACTCTCAGTGGGGGACGTTTTTCTGGGGAGACCTAGTATAATTTTGATTGATTTATTATAGTAGAGAAGATTTATAATCACACGAAACCCTATTTGGCAATACTAATAACACCGGAGGCTTATTGCCAAAATTGTCCTCATCTTATACATATATAAAGAATATATAATACATAGGTACAAAAAACTCTTGAGAGAACCTCAAAGACAAAAGAAAACAAAAAACTCTTGAGAGAACATCAAAAGCAAAAGAAAATGAGAGAAAATAAAAAATAAATACAGAGCCAATAAAAATATCAGATCTAGTCCATTGTCAGTACTCTTCCGGTAATAGTTGTACACATGTGTAATACGAATGGATGCTTATCCCCTGAATACCAGTTTTTTTTTTCCTTCATATTTCACAATCGCCTTTTACCACACATCCCTCAGATATCTGCCCTCCATTTGGAGATTCTTCACAAAGCTCTCGGCCTTAGAACTGTCGAGGGAGCCCTGTTTGTCAAAAATGTCAACAATTGCATGAAAAACAACAGATGCAGAGAAAGAAGCATATTTATAGTATATATAAGTATTATGAAGTTTTAACTAGGCCTTGGATCAGTACCTGCTCCTGAACAATGGTGTGGAGAACTCTATGTACATCTCTGGCCATGCCTTTGGCATCACCACAGACATAGATGTAAGCACCTTGGGAGATCATGTCCCAGATTTCAGATGCCTGGAAATGGACAAAGGCATGAACTGTGAGCCACTGGGTTATGGATCAGGAGGGTAACAGAAGTTCATCAGAAAAGGAGCAGCTGATTACTTTCTGTGCCATTTTGTGTTGCACATATTCCTTAGTAGGGCCCTGACGCGAGAAGGCAAGAACCAGCTCAGACAGTGCTCCTTGCTCAAGGAAATTGTTCAGCTCATCCTCATAGATGAAGTCCTGCAAAATCATAATTACGTTAGCTACAGCGTACAGCCTACAACATTGAAGACCTTTGGTGTTAAGTCGATCATCTGTTTGGTGTGTACCATCTTGCTATTTCTGCATCCGAAAGAAGAACACAGGATCGACCAAGCTCAGCTCCAGATTCTTTTTGAGCTAGTCTCTCCTGGGATCATGAGCAAATTTGCATGTTAGCTATTTGACCTGGATGAATGGTATAAATATAGAGTACCAAGGGCTGCAATAATAACCTGCAAGAAGCCACGGAAGGGTGCAAGACCGGTCCCAGGGCCAATCATGATAATCGGCACTGAAGGATCAGTGGGTAGTTTGAAGTTTGATTGCCTCACAAATATGGGAGCCCAGCTGCAATCCTTGCTCTCTTCCGATGGAACAGCATTCTGCAAATCCAATTGGGATGGCCAAGCAACTTCAGGTAAAGCTCAAACATGAAAATCGTTCTGGTGAATTGGCTTAAAAAGTGCAAATTGGGAAGCAGGGGTTGTAAAGCAAGAGTTACTTTCTTTTCCAAATATCAAGGCAATTGTTAGGAGTAAGCATGGTTTGCAGAAACAAACATTAAATGGTCAAAAACTGATTATATAAAAACAGACAGCTCTATAATCTTCAGTTGCCAGATGAGAACAGAGAGATCAAAACATTGAGATATCAGCCAGCACATAAAGAAAATCATAACATCAATAAGTTACCTTAATCCAAGTTGAGCAGACTCCCTTATGTACCCTTCCAGCGGGTGTTGTTTCATGCACGAGCGCACATGTGACATGAATCCTGGTTGCTGCCATACTGACGGATGAAAGGAAATGTAAGTCAACACGAAAACAAATATTCATGATGAGAAGGGAAAATTATGAGTGGGGCTATTTACCTTGGTGAAGATGAAATAGAATAATATCTTGGTTGAAGACGAGGGGCAACAGCTGCAAAGAAGACTCCTAGTGGAGGCTTTGCCGAAGGGAACTCTGCCATGACTTCCAACAGGCTTCTCTGACTTGCCACAACCCATTGAGCATACTCATCCTGCACAGTGAAAAAACGTGTTAAGCATTAAAGCTAGGGGCTCCATAGAAAGAACAAAGCTTGCACAGATCCCTGAGAAAGCAACTGACCTTCCCAGCAGCAGAGGCCAAGAACCTCAGGCGGTCAGCCTCAGCAGGATCTGACGCATAAGTAGCTAATGCAACCAGAGAAGTCTGCAAATCATAATATCATTTGGTTGGGGAGATTTTCATTGATTTTTCATAAACCCTGTAGGATTTGTGCACTAATAAAACACTCACCTTCTTCGGTGAATTTAGAAGGTCAGCATATCTAGCAAGTGCATTCCTCACTGTGATTGGGGAGGGAAATGGAGGAGCAAGAGAACTGCCACTTAGTGGAGTACCATCCTCTTTGTCTGCATGGATGGTGAAAAATGTGTCTGGCGAGTAGCCCAACAACCTCTCTGCCTCCTCTACAACCTCAGGGCAGTTCTCGGTGTACGCACCAACATGGTCGCCAGTTTCATACCTAATAAGCAGCATGATGAAATTATGTTTAGAAACAATGAAGAAAGGATATGACGAACCAGAATTATAAAAATGGTCAAACTCTGATATTGAAGCAATACAACTCCATCAGCACATTACCACATTCCAATAATTTACAGGAAAACAATATATCCAACGTGTGTTAGACCAATCTATCCTCATCCACTTTCTGAACTTTACAATTAGATCCTATTCCTGACCATTAACGATGCTCGTAAATTTATATGGTGACTTACGTGAGACCAGTTCCAGCAATGTCGAACTCCAAATGAGTGCATGAACGATCAGAAGCAGGGGTGTGGAGCTCCCGCCGCACAGCCACATTAGCCCTAAATATGCACATAAGTTTCGACTTATTAGCTTGAACTCCAATGTTACAGTAAAACTTGGGGCCTTCAACTTCGGCCATTATTGCAGATGTAGGGAATAGTGGCATTCTTACTGGCAAGGATGCTGGGCATCATGGACTGCATGTCCATTTGCAAGGCTGAAGTTTCTCTCCAAATGAGCTGCCTCCTCAGGTTTGACTGAATTCAACCCGGTATTCAGGAATAGCAGCTGTGTATGTAGTGCCTGTAGAGGCATCATTTTCATCCCGAAGTAATCGATCCAACTCTGGCCAGAGAGCTTCTTTCCTAAGAACACAACAGAGCTCAGAAAAGTAGCATAAATAACACTGAAGCAGTCAAATGCCCAAAAAAAAATCATCTCAAAAGAAACCAGAATATATACCATGCATTGAAGTCATCCTCAATGCATTGGTCATCGTCTCCAAGACCAACTGGAACAAGGCGCTTTCCACCTAAGCAAACATAAAATACTTAAGATCAGCTTAACATATTAACTAGAAAAAAGCCAGCGTGATACGATACTGAAGACTCAAAGGGGCATACCTTGTTCTGTTAGGATCTCATCGACCACCTTGGCAACCTGTAGCCAGAAGCAAAACATTAAGAAGACAATGAATGGCAATATAGTAAAGAATTTACAAATGGGAAACATATATAGTAAAATGATCTGATAAGATCTGAGTACCTTGTTGAAATGCTCATACTGTCGATTGCCCAGACCAAACACAGCATACTCAAAGTCATTTAACCAGACACCCCTCTCATTTCCTCAGTGAACCATTTGTAGAACCTAGCAGCATTGTCAGTCGGCTCACCATCTCCATACCTGAATTTGAACAAAAGTAACATTAGGAAGGCTTCCTTATTTCTGTACTCCAAAATCAATGAAAAAATAATCCAAATGTTGGCAAGCCCCTGAACATTAACTGAATTATCATTTCTATTCCAAATCTTCCAATGCTTCAAAATATAGATTGCATTGTAATTTTTAGGGACAACACATAGAACATGTTGGTATTTTGAATCCAGTGATGGAAACATGATGTTCTTGTCCAAATTCAGCCAGTGAAATTATGCATACACTGAAGTTTACTAATTGTATCCGCATTTTGCTCCAAATTTAAGTGCAAGTATTCAGTAAGAAAATACAGGACGCAACAGAGAGAATAAATGTCTCACGTTGCCACGAAGAACAACGCCTAGCTTCTCCTTCTTCAACTTCTCCTCATATTCCTCATCCTCTGCTGCATAATCATCCTACAAACAACCATAGTTTCGTGGGTAAGATCATCTGAAGTGATCCTTCTCCCAGATCAATCATACCACACATTAGTTATCAGTTTCCTTACCAAGTCCACAACTTTGAAGATTGCCTTGTCATATCCTTGCCTTCGCCTCCTCAGCAAGCGTCTGTTATGTATATAGCAGATCAGAATATTCAGAAGACATATTCCAACGAAAGAATTCGATATACTGAAGACTATATCAGGGTGATTGATTCAAACTTTTTTTCGAAAACCTGTGATTGATTCAAACTAGAAAAGACAATTGCCTTTTCCCACCCAATCTACCGAACCACTCACTTTTTGCTTTCTCCTTTGTTGTTGCTTTTAGGCACAAAACCAAACACAATGATGTATCGATTGGGCCCAGAGAGAAGGTAGGAGGAAGAAGGTTTGTTTAGCCCACCAACCCCTCCTGGAGGTTTGACATTGACACCCATATTATTCGCAGCCAGGTGCTTGCTGTTGCGGGCTTATTTGTGGTCAACATTCTGCTACCGCACATGTCGTTGGCCTTTGCTAGTAGAAGTTTGAAAAAGTCTTATGGATGGTGAAGAACTTGCGGGTTTGACTTTCTCAAGCTGATAGGCGCGATAGTTGGACTAGAATACTTGTTTATTCCTTTTTTTTTCGAGAAGTTAATGGCCCAGTTTACTTCGCTGAAAAAAACAGCCGTCTGATTCGTTGCGAGAGAAAAAACACTCTTCTGGTTGGAAAAAACAAGCTGAAAAGTTGGGATGATAAGAGAAGCGAACAGGGCATACATAAAATTCAAGTTTTGCTCACATGTGCTCCAAATCTCGCGGTAACTTTCGTAGATGACTCGCGTGCAGTGAAATTTCGTGCCGTTACGAAAGCAACCCCCAAGGCCGGCATGACAGTGATGGAGAAAATTTAAAAAACCCGTCTGCATCACCCACCAAGAACTAGTTCCCTTCATCATTAACAAAAATTCCCCCACTCCCTTAGGATTATTGAAAAAAATGAAAATTGCGTGCTAACATAAACAAGAGTAGCAGTTCACCACCTAGAATTCGTCAAACACGGGGCGAAACTAAGGGGCATCAGAGATGATGATTGATTGATTGATTGATTTGGTTATGGCAGGGAGCGACGCACGCACCTTGGCGAACCCCTCGGCGGTGCCGGTCTGCGTGCCGAAGAAGACGGTGACCTTCTTCCTGCCGTCATCGGCCGGCTTCTCGTCTTCGCCGCCCTTAGCGGCCCTGGCCTTGGCCTGTGTGGCCTCCGCGACGGCGGCGGCGGCCTCCCTCTTGCGCTTCTTCCCGGCGGCGGCGCGCCTCCAGAGCACGAAGAGCGCGGCGCCGAGCACCGCGGCGGCGAGCGTGGCGACGAGCGCCCGGCCCTCGGCGCCCTCCCCGCCCAGCTCGGGCGGCACCCGGCCGCGCAGCAGCGCGGCCACCAGCTCCATCGCCCCCGACGTCGTCGCCGAGTCCATCGTCACGTCACTCGGCGAGTCACCGGGGGTTGGTTGGTTTGGCGGCAGCGGTAGAACCGTAGTAGGTGAGGCGATGGGCGATGGCAGGAGAGGAGCTAGGACAGGCAGTGAATGAATGCTCGACGCGGCAACGGAGATGGGTACTGTACGCGTACGTTAATTATACAACAGCTGCTGGAAGGGTTGCTGCCGGCGAGGCGTGGGAGGTGCGGGGACTTTTATAGGTGGCCGGGCGGCGGGGGTTGGCGCGGCGCGGTCAAACCACCTACCACCGCGCCGTAGAGGAGGGAGGGAGGCAGAGGCTTCGCTGCGACTAGCGGGGGCTCTGCTGCGTGGACCCGGTGCAGCGAGGTGGGGGTAGGTTTGGGAGACGGTCAGACGGAGGAGAAGCGTGGCCGCTCGGTGGCGTCGCGTTGGGGCGGGGAGTGGGCCCGCCTGTCGGGGAGGCTGGAATGCAAGCATGTGTTCCGTGTTGCGCCGTGGGGGGAAGCAAAGTTATTGTCGGCAATGCGGACAGCCCTGGGCTGGAGCCAGCAATGATAAAAAAGAGGCACCGCTCCGTTCTTAAAAAAAATTACTCCCTCTGCTATACGTAAATTATAAGATATTTTAATTTTTCTAAATACATTGTTTTAACTATGTGCTCATGTATAATGTATATCTAAGTGAATAACAAAAGCTATGCACCTAAATAAAATCAAAACGTTTTATAATGTAGGATGGAAGGAGTACAACTTTTATTAAACCATGTAATTTTAAATTTGATCAATTCTATAAAAATCACAGACATTTATGGTTAGTATCATTAAATTAATTCTAAAATATATCTTTACATTAAATCTATTCGAGACATACTTTTGGTATTATTGTTTACTATAAAACTAGTAAAATTTAAGAAAAAAAATATCTGCTTCAAATCTATAATTACACTCTTTTGTGATAGAGAGAGTATTCCGTTCATCATTTCTAGTACTACTGGACTACTACATTCATTTTTAAAGGACAAGAAATAGTATCTCCCCGCCCCCAAATATTTCATTATCTCCTCACACACACGCCCGCGTTCCAGCTGCTGCTCAAGCATCACCGACGCAATTTGCCCGTCCGGTCCCGTCTGGAGCCCCCCGACCATCATTGCCACCGCCCATCCTTTCCAGAAACAGATAAGCATCTTCGAGAGTTCCCTAAATTCTCTTCCTAATCTTTAGTTTTTAGTAAGATGAAAAAAAATCCTCTCCAATAATTTTTAATTCATTTCCCTAATTTTTTTAGAATTTGGAAAAGGTCACCATGTTGCGCGTAAAGTTTCGCGCTTTGGAGTCACGCGTATCTTCTCTCACGTGCGTGTTTATCGGCTAATCTAAAGGTAGAAGGACATAGAAAAAATAAATAGTAAGAAATGGTTCCTGATGTAAATGTATAAGAGAGACAGAATATATAAAAGAGGTTAGAATAATTTAGAAATAATATAGTATTCCTGATGTAAAATTATCTTTGATATTTTAGGAGTGGATTATTAGAAACTCTTAAAGATGGTCTTCTTTATTCCTTCCAATGTTTTTTTTAGGAGTTGTAAAACTTTATGTTTCTATGAAAAAAATATTAGGTACTCTTGGAGATGCTTTATAGCTAATAGTTTTTAGAAAAGCTTTCAAAGCTAGGTTTTTAAGATTCAATTGTTTTGATACTTTTGGAGATGCACTCAACGCTAGCAAGAGGCGGCTACCTATTATATATTCGACTGGAATCAAAGGTTAATGGTTCCTCGCGTCCTTTTCCTTCATGGCTTAATCATTTATTCAACGATGAGTTATTTCCGACAAATGATATCGTTTGAAGATTGGGATGACTCTCGCTTAAAGCAAACTACGTGAATTTCTGCCCAAAATAATACTAATTTGTGTTATTATTTCTAAGATAAGAGTAGCGAGCAAACCAGTGGTGTCAATATTTATTACATGGCGTACGGTACCAAAGGAGTTGAAAAGTGTCAAATTAATCGGAAATGCTATGTGCATGTGTAGGGCCTTCGTCCCGTCAGGACGCCCCTTCATGCGCCTGGGTACCAGCGCAATAGACACCGCTAGTTTGTCACTTTCGTTGCTCTTGCTGTCCGCCCCGCTGCTCCTGCTCTTGTTCTGCATGCCCGTCCCACTGCTCCTGTCGCTACTTCTGCTCCTGTTCTGCGTGCCCGCCCCGCCCGACGACACCGACAGGCGCCGTCAGCGTAAGAGAAGCGCTGGGCCCTGACGTGGAAGCTCTGGCCTCGTCTCCTGCTACAGCTATGGCGTGCCGGCGTCCTAATGCGGACAACAAAGGAGGTTGCATCGGAACGATGTATGTTGCAAGTGTACAATTCAAATGTTTCAGTTTTTTTAGAGATATGTTGCAAGTCTTTCATACAGATGTTGCAAAAGTAGATCAGATGTTACATATATTGCAGTGGTTGTGCATGTATGTTGCAAACATGTGTCCCAATGTTTCAT
Organism: Miscanthus floridulus; assembly: GCF_019320115.1. Lineage (NCBI taxonomy): Eukaryota > Viridiplantae > Streptophyta > Magnoliopsida > Poales > Poaceae > Miscanthus > Miscanthus floridulus. The sequence goes on from NC_089587.1 coordinate 47,771,961, forward strand.
CTGTTTTTTCAGACGTATGTTGCAAGTGTGTTTATCTAGATGTTGCATATGTTTCACACATATGTTACGAGTGTTTTATCTGGATGCTGCGTTTGTTTGCAATGGTTTTCAAGTTTTTTTTTTGCAAGTGTTTTAAACCCATGTTTTAAGTGCTCCATCTGCCTCTAGACATATGTAGCAAGTGTTGCATCTGTATGTTTAAAAAGTAGATCGGTTATTGCACATGAGATACGCATGGAAAGCGAGAGCGGGCGCGAGCGGTCCCCGCGGCACAGACCCCCGGGTGGGCACGCGAAAAGGAGGCGTGGAGTGCAGACACGAGCAGGGGAGACGAATCGGGCCCGGTCTACGATACAGTCCGATGGATCACTATCCGATCAGACGTCCGAGCGCCAGCGGTCCCCAGATTAACGGCGTATATGCAGGCCAGAATGGTTTGGAGAGAATTAGAGAAACAGAATATTAACGTCATTCTCGCTCGGACTGGCAGGCAAGAACCGGAACCGGCCGGCCGCTGCTTTCTTGGGCAACAAACGAAATGGAAAGGAAAAGGAAACCGACAAGGCAAGCAGTACCAAAGCAGCGCGAGCTGGGGACTTGGAGGCCAAGGCCTTCCGACCGAGTCGTCGATGGACGATGATCCACATGGCACATGGCACATGGCACTAGGGCAGGGTTGACCTGGTCTCAGCCAAGTGAGCAGCTGTTCGCACATGACAGCGGTAGGTTATTAATTGATGCATTTGGCACGTTATAAAGTTTATTAAACCCAGTCGAAAGACAGCCTTTTTACCAACCAACCTCTCGCACCGCAGGAGAGTTTGTCGCTGATTGACGCGGCTAAGGGCCAGGCACGTACAGCGCGCTTCGGAAGGCTATTTTTGCAGAAACACCCTCTGTATTCAATGTGAAGAGAGAGCGAGACGACGGCTCCGTCTACCGCTGTAGCAGCGAGCCGTGGTGCGCGGGGCTGGTGGCAAAATCTGATTTTTCGCGTGCTAAATGTCCCCGTCTCGCACCCGTCATCTCTTCTCCACGCCGCCAGATGCAGCATCGCGCGACAGTGCCGAGAAGTATCTGTGAAGCGGAAGGCGTCGATGTCCCTGGAGCCTGTTCGACGCAATGCCCAAGCGAAGCGTGTGTTTCATGGAGCAGATGCCTCCAGGCTCCAGCATGTCCGCCTGCTTGGCTGGGGGCGTGCAGACAGATCGGTGGGAGCACGATGATTATTGGGTCTGCAGGATGATGCGCGCAGACACTCTAGCTTAGTTTTTTTTTTTTTTTTTTTGGGGGGGGGGGGGGGGGGGGGGGGGGTTGTTTAAGTTGCGTTTGCACGACCAAATGTTGTACATGTACTATATTACGTATTGATGAATGAATGCAACTCTGCCACTCTGAAGATCTCATTAAAAAGCAACAAAATGATATACGGAGATCTTAAAAAGGTTCCAAAAAAAATTCCATTATATTACATTACATATTATATAAATGTACTATTTATATTGATGATTTCAAAAAATATTGTAACCATGATCATCTTATTATTATTTTGTTTGATCTATTTTATATCAATAAGCATCACAATTGTTTACATGAATAATATTCACGCTTGATCTTAACTACATGCAAGCATCAAATAAACAAGAGACAGCCAAACTGTTTGTCACGTGACATCAACATATCTGTGGGTTATACACGCCCTTAAGCGTGCGTTTTACTAGCATTATTTTGTCTGTCTGAAAAAAAGCCGCTAGCTTGTAAGCGGGACTGGTCGATCAGGTTGGGCTCCAGGGCCAGTCGGCCAGTCCCAGTCTCTGCAAAATGGTTTGACCACAAGGGGTGTTGACGGGGGCATCAACAGATATTTGAGATTACATGTGGATTTCAAATCACTTTGACGGTCGGCCGATCACACCGAAGGAGGGCCAGGATATCGTGAATGTATCCGAGTTGATAACGGCAAGTGGTGGATACGCAGCTGGTTAGGAATTGTTTCCTTGCAATCGACGCCGAAGCTATTCTCAGACAATCCATGGTTTGTGATGCTCTAGATTTTCTGGGCCTAGAAATGGGAGAGGTCTGGGGTCTACTCGGTGTGATCTGCATATAGGCTCCTATATATACAAGAAAAAGGTTGAGGGAGGTCCATGTTCAGCTGCCTCGCTCCTCAACGGATATAGATTGTGAAACACATTGTCGAGGCTTGAGGTTCCTCCCAAAGTGAGGGTCTTCTGGTGGAGAGTTGCTCATGAATTCCTTCTCGGAAGGCAGACATATTGAGCTGATTGCCTTTTGTGAAGAGTGTGGTGATCCAGACGAATCTATTTGACATGCCTTGCTTGAGTGCTCGGTAGCCAAGGAGTTCCGCCAGGTTCGGATATATGGGGACAGGGGTGAAAATCCCAAACCTAAATCCGGCAACTCGTGCTGCTGATCTCATCTCGGGTATCTGCACTAAGAGGGACACAGCAATCATCCTATGTGGAATGCGTGCACTATGTGGATGATGAGGAACAAAAGACGCCATGGTGAGCAGGCGATGAGCGTGCAACAGGCTATGCTATGGCCGGGCTAGAGATACGGCGTATGATCTGTGGCAACTCAGTCATTCGATGAAGCAAAGAGGATAGGCACAAGGGGCGCCAATGTGGAGGCCGCTGGACCCTGAAAAGTTAACATGGATGCAGCGTCAGGCCAATGGCAATAATGGAGCAACTGCATTATCATTCGTAATCATCATATCGGGGAGCCTTCCGGGTGGCGCAAGCGCGTTGGTACGAGAGGGGTCTTGATGCCAGCGCGATGGATGTAGAGACGAACTGAATCTTGCGAAGCCGCTCGATGAGCAACGTGTGATGCTGGAGAGAGACTGCCTCGAGCTCATTAATCCGTGGAAGAAGAAAGACTCAGCGATCCATCGTTGGCCCGACGCTGAAGGAGATTGAGAATCTCAGGCTTGCCTTTTTAGGATTTTTCTTTTTCTTATGTTAATAGATACTTTAATAAGATTGTTCATGTTCTAGCAAAACAAGTCAGGGCAGGCAAAACATGAAGAGGTGGCATATAACTCCGGCGTGTGTGTCTGACCTGGTGATGTTTGAGGCTTCGGCCGATTGATTTTAATGAAAGACAGCAAGTAAAAAAAAGCCTCACACCCACCAGGCTAGTAAGCCACCAACCGCCAAGCGTGACACTAGGAGTTGGGGTAATTTTTTGGTTTATTTCTCACACAAAATGTCATGCCAACCTGATGAGTTGAGGATACATATTTATAGGCTGCTGGCCAGCCAAGCATATGCCAAGATGCTAGTCCTAGATGCTAAGATGCTGTCCTAGATGCTAGTCCAAGATGCCATACAGAGACTTATCCATCATTCTCCCCCTAAGTCTTGTGCGTCGTCTCGTGAGAAAGTTGAACCATCCCAGTCCTAGAGCAGAGCTCAAAGAACTTGATCCTCCCAAGAGGCTTGGTAAGCAGGTCCGCAAGCTGGTCCTTGGTGTTGATGTAGCTCGCCTTGAAGCTCCCTTCCTCCAAACAGCCTCGGATGAAGTGGTACCTCACCCGGATGTGCTTACTCCGTTCATGGAAAATGGGGTTCTTTGCCAGGGCCAGAGCAGACTTGTTGTCCATCATGAGCTCCACCGCTCTAGTGTCTCTGCCGAGGAGATCACCAAGCTGTCGAGCGAGCCAAAGCGCCTGAGTCGAAGCGGTAGAGGCCGCTATGTACTCGGCCTCGTAGTTGGACAGGGCCACCACCTGCTGCTTGACCGACTGCCAGCTAACGAGGCACTTGTCGAGGAGGAAGAGGATCCCGCTCGTGCTCTTGCTGGTGTCGATATCGCCGGCGTGGTCACTGTACCCGACAAAGTGTGCCGCCCCATAGCACCTAGGGTAGTAGAGGTCATGGTCGAGAGTGCCCGCAACGTAGCGGATGATCCTCTTCACAGCCTGCTGGTGCTCCGTCGTCGGTCGCTGCATGAACCGACTAACGTAGCCGACGGAGAATGCCAAGTCCGGCCGTGTGTGGGCGAGGTAGCGAAGGCTCCCCACAAGACGCGGGTACTGCATAGCGTCCACCTCCTCCGTTGCGCTATCGCGGCTTAGCTTCAGCCTCTCCTCCATCGAAGTGAGGGCTGGGTTACAGTCGGTGAGCCCAGCTAGCTCAATGACGCGCTTGGCGTAGGTGGTCTGTCGAAGCGTGATCCCAGAGTCATCCTGGTGCACCTCGATTTCCAGGTAGAAGGAGAGAGGCCCCAGGTCACTCATCTGGAAGGTGGCCTTCATCTCTTCCTTGAATGCCACCACCTCCGCATCCTTAGTGCTGGTGATCACCAAGTCGTCGATATAGACACCCACCAGCAGAGCATTTCCTCCACTACCCCGTCGGTAGATGGCCGCCTCGTGCGGGCTTTGCTCGAAGCCCATCCCCTTTAGTGTGGAATCCAACTTGGCATTCCACGCCCTCGATGCCTGCCGCAAGCCATAGAGGGCCTTGCGCAGGCGGAGCACCTTGCCCTCCTTGTCGGGGATCGCAAATCCCGGCGGCTAGTGCACATAGACCTCCTCCTTCAAGTCACCGTTAAGGAACACCGACTTGACGTCCATGTGATGAACACGCCAGCCCTCCTGGGCAGCTAGCGCAAGGAGGAGTTGCACGGACTCCATCCGTGTCAGGGAGCAAAGGCGTTGTCGAAGTCGACCCCCTCCTGCTGCATGAAACCTCGTGCCACCAAGCGAGCCTTGTGCTTGACGATGGCGCCGGCTTCATCCCTCTTCAACTTGTACACCCACTTAAGGGTGATCGCGCGGTAACCACGAGGAAAATCAGCAAGCTCCCAGGTGCGGTTCTTCTCAACCGCATCCATCTCTAATTGCATCGTGGTGCGTCATGCCGCGTGTCTCTCAGCCTCTGCAAACGACTGAGGCTCGTCATCGTCACACGCAAGGTGCAACTGCGCCTCCAGGTCGTGAGGCACCAGTCTCGGCACTAGCTAGTCGTCAAGAAGGTTCTCCATCGTACAATACTGCAACAACTCACCGTCGTGGTATGCGTCGATGCGCTCCTCGTCGTGAGAGAGCAGAGTAGCGAGCTCAACCGAGCTGTGCTCGACACGAGCTGGTGTTGGAGTAGACATGCTCGGAGAGGTGCCTGCTGGTGCTGGAGTGCGTGGTGGTGCCGGCTGTGGTGGAGCCAACGAAGAACTCATCGTAGCCGAGGTCCTGGCTGGAGAGCGTGGTGCTGTCGGAGTAGCAGGTGCCGGGGTCGGTGGAGGCTCGAGGACTAGGGTAGACGCGCTCGTCGAAGAAGAGCTGCCTACTCCCCCAGCTCCCTCGAAGTGGACGTACTCGATAGTGAAGTCATCGTACGTCGGAGCCGAGCCGTCGTCCACCACCTTGTCCCACGCCCATCCTCGCCCTTCGTCGAACACAACGTCACGCGCCGTGTGCACACGCTGTGTCTTCAGGTCGAGGATGCGGTAGGCCTTCGAGCCCTCCACGTAGCCGATGAAGACTCCCGAAGTGCTCCTGTCGTCGAGCTTATTGATGTGGCTAAGCTCCTTGGCGAACGCGAGGTAGTCGAAGACCCGCAAGTGGGAGACTACCGGCTTGCGCCCATACCAAGCCTCGTACGGCGTCCTGCCGTCGAGCGCCTTGGTAGGCGAGCGGTTGAGGATGTAGACGGCTGACACCACCGCTCTCCCTAGAAGACAGCCGGCATCCCTCTCTGCTTGACAAGGGCCCGAGCCATCCCTACAATCGTCTGGTTGCACCGCTCGATGACGCCATTCTGCAGCGGGTTGTACGGCTCGGAGTAGTGGCACTGAATGCCCTTATTAGTGCAGTACGCGCGAATTCAGCCACCGTGAATTTGCCGCTGTTATCGGTGCGCAGCACGTGCAACATGTGGCTGCACTCCGCCTCTGTAGCAGCATGCGCGCGCCTGATGGCATCCACAACCTCTCCCTTGCTGCCGAGGACCATCACCCACATGTAGCGGGAGAGGTCGTTGACGAGCAGCAGGAAGTAGCATCGTCCTTCTGGTGTGGCTGGTGTCACTGGGCCACACAAGTCCCCGTGCACAAGCTCGAGCCTCTCCTTGGCTCGAAAGCTCGCCCGCTGGGGAAAGGAGAGTCGCCTCTGCTTTGTCAACACGTAGATGTCGCAGAGCTACTCCACATGGTCGAGGCACGGCAGGCCTTGCACTATCTCCATGGCACTGAGCCTCTTTAGGGCCTCGAAGTGAAGGTGCCCGAAGCGCTCGTGCCACTGCCACGCCTCATCATCCCGACGAGCAGCGAGACAGAGGGGTTGTGCCACCTGCACGTTAAGGACATAGAGTCGATTTGTGCTTCTGGATACCTTGGCAAGAAGGCAGCGACGGTGATCCTAAATCCTCATGACTCCATCCTCAACCACCACGTACAAACCATTCTCATCCAGCTGTCCCAAGCTGATGATGGAGTTTCTCAACGCGGGGATGTAGTAGACTCCGGTGAGCAGCCTGTGCTCACCAAACACAGTGGTGAAGATGATGGAGTCGACGCCCTTGATCTCCACGCCGGAGGCATCCCCAAACTTGACAGAGCCTCTGACGCTAGAGTCAAGCTCGGTGAAGAACTCCCGTCGACCGGTCATGTGATGGGTGGCGCCGGTGTCGAGGCACCACCCGTTAGTCTTGTCGTTGTCGGAGCCATCGCCGAGGAGGGCGTGTGCTTTTGGCTCGTTAAGGTGGAGGAGAGCCACTGCGGCCGATGCTGCTGGAGGTAGCTCGATGCTTGCATGTGCCATGAACAGAGCCGGCTCCTCCTCCTCCGCCTGTGCGACATGGGCCTAGCCGCGTCATGGCTATCGATAGTCCTTGGCCCAATGGCCAAGCTGGCCGTAGTTGCGGCAGGTGTCGTCTCGTGCCGACTTGTGCTTGTCGGCGGCGCCGCCCTGGGCGCCTCCGCGGGCATCACCCTCGACACGTCCTTACGCTCCGGCCTGGGCGTCTCTGTGCGCCTTGCGCGGCTTACCACGCTTGCGGCCACCTGTCATGGAAGAAGGCTCCCCCTTCTTTCGGTCACCTTGGCAGGCAGCCCACTGTTCCCGAGTGAGAAGGAGCTTCCCGCCAGTGGTGATGGGCCCCGAGAGAGATTGTGGCTCATCGCTGTCGATGACCTTGAGGCGACCTATCATGGAGAGATCCAGCAGGGACTTGATCGAGCGAGCCATCTGCTTGTACTTCTCGGGGACACAGCGGAAGAGCTTTTCGACAGGTCTCTCCTCGCCATAGGTGTCATCGCCGAACTGCACCATCTTCTGCAACAGAGTGTTGAGACGGAGAGCAAAGTCGTCAACGTCCTCACCTGGCTTGAAGGCTAGGTTCTCCCACTCCTTACGAAGTGCCTGCAGTGTGGACTTGCGGGCACGGTCGCTGCCGATGCGTGCCGCAGTGATGGCGTCCCAAGGCTCCTTGGCAGTCTGTTTGTTGGTAAGCGAGAACAGCATCTCGGACGGGACTGCAGCGATGAGGGCATCCAGCGCCCGTCGATCCTAGTCGTAGTCGACGTCGCCGTAGCGGACTGCCTCCCACATGTGTCGCACCTAGAGCTTTACCCTCATCATCGCAGCCCACTCAACATAGTTGGTCTTAGTGAGGGTACGCCACCCACCGTCGGGGCCGATGTCCCTGACAACAGCCAGGAGCCTGTGGTGACTACGGTACCGATCCGGGGAGAGAGAGCCACACTGCCTGTGAAGGCTGCGCTCTCCATCGACCCGTCCGCCACTGTTGCCGTGCGCGCCTCCTCCAGGAGCGGCACCGCCGTGCGCGCCTCCTCTAGGAGCGCCGCCGGCGCGTCCGTGCCTGTCTGGGCTGCCGCCGCGCTCGTGGGCGTGCGCGGCTGCCCACTGTGCCGCCCGCGCTCGTGCTGCCTCCCTCCCTAGCAGCTCGAGGTCCACGTCGGCGCTGTCGTCAGCAGAAATGGAGCTGCTGATGCTGCCACGTAGAGCCTCGACCTCTGCTGCCGCCGTACGCACTACATCCGCCGCCGTCGCCGCTTCCGCCTCCACTCTGGCTGCTGCCAGCTCCGCCGCTGTCAGCCTCGACGCCCTTGCCGCCGCCACAGCGGTCTCTGTCGCCGCTCGCTCGCGTTCCTCTGCCGTGGCAAGTTCGGCCTCCTGCCGATGCCGCGTACTGCCCTGCGGACATGACGCGCTACCGGGGGCTGCTGCGTTGGGAGAGGGCTGCTTCAGACGCGCAGAGGGAGAGGAGTGAGCAGGAGCGGCCGGAGCTGCTGCTCCTCTCAGCTGGGGCTGTTGCGCGGCTGGGAAAGGAGATGAGCAGGAGATGCTCAGGCTACAGGATAGTACGGCTCTGATACTAGTTGTTAGTCGCTGAATTCTTACTTTTGATAGTAGCAGAATTCTTACTCTCATCGAGAGAGGATGACACTAGGAGTTTGGGTAATTTTCTGATTTATTTCTCACACAAAATATCATGCCAACCTAAGGGGTTAGGGATACATATTTATATGTTGCTAGCCAGCTAAACATATGCCAAGATATCAAGCATATGTCAGGATGCTAGTCTAGATGCTAAGATGCTATTCTAGATGCTGTCTTAGATAACGTGCTAGATGCTAATCAAGATGCCACACAGACACTTATCCATCACGCATCTCGTGCCGCAGTCGCGGGTGGACCTGGTCATCCGCAACACAAATACCTTCACTAATCACTATACTCGTATATAATATCATCTGAATCCAGCCGTAACCTGATGCAACGCTGCTTAACCAAAACTACCTTAGAGAATCTCCGAGTATCCAAAAAATACTCCTAAAAAACTAGTTTTCCAACCTTTACAAAAATATATTGGGAGACAAAAAAAAAAAAAGCTGCAACTCTAATAGCTTCCCAAAATTAGATTCCAAAACTTCATCTTCGCCCATCTCCCCCGATCTGCTCGTATGTGCGTGAGGCGGAGAAGCTGAGCTTCATGCCGAACCCCATGGTACCTGGCATTGCTGGCGGACCCTTCGTCCTCCAGGTAGAACACGCATGTATCGGCCAGCTGCTCCATCGCAGGTCCAGGTCCTTGCAATCGCTCGCTACGTGCGCCAAAAGCAGCAGCGGAGTCGAAGATCACGACGGGCGGAATCTGCAGCCGGTCGGCAAGAGCATCCACGACGTCATCTCTTGGCTGCTGCAACGTCGTGATCTCTTGCATCTGCTGCAACGTCCGAAGCATCTTCGATCACGAAGCATCAGCGCGGCGCACGTCGTGATCTCTTGGCTTCGGACTCGACGAAGAGGCGCGCGAGGGAGAAGAAAGACGTCGCGAGGAGGATACGCCGACGCGGCACCGCGCGTAACTTTGCGTGCTGGGAGGTCGTTTTTTTCTGAGTGCTAAAAGAACGAGAGGTTGGATGGGGATGAATTGTTGGAGATGGAAAAATATTGGATCGGGAGATTGTTCTGGGAACTCTCGGAGATGCTCTTACCTACCGATACCTGCTAAAACAAACTTTATGAATTAAACCGCCGTCCTCCTTTTCACCTTCTTGGCTTCTTCTCATGTGGCACATGCGTTTAGTAATATAAATAACAATAATAATCGATCGTAACAACAAATTCAATTTGAGCCTCCACCACTCCACCTCCCAGCACATGTAACATGCATATTGATATTATAAAGGTCTTTTCTCCGCGAACATACGCCGGGGCATAAGTTTTTCATTAAGAGAAAAATATTATAAAGGTCTGTTTGAGGGTCTTACCTACACTATATCGTTATTGTAGCAGAAACCCTTCAATTGGATTTTGTTGGTTTCTCCCCCTTCCTAATATATAATTCATTTAAGTTGGAGGGAGAGCGGAAGGGCTTTTCACTGAACTGGCCGCTCAATACTTCTTACAATATTTCTTTAAAAAAAAACTTCTTACAATATCACTGCATCATTTTTTTGCTGGAGAAGCTAAAGCCATTGGAACCAGCACCAAACAAAGAGTAACTAAATTACGGGGGACGTATACACAGTGCATCTAATGTTTACGATAATGAATAAACATCATTAGATTAATCAGACCTTGTGATTTTATACTAAACTTATTTACAAATACAAATGTAAATAATATCTTCCATAAATTGACTTTTCAAATGCGAGTTTTGGGACTGAAGGGGGGGGGGGGGGGGGGGGGGGGGTTAATTATTAACAGCACCTTTTGCATTTCTAAATAGCACTTATTTCTGTCCAAGTTCCATGTGAAAATGGACTGTTGAACTAGTGTGGTTTTATTGGGAGGAAAACGTAACATCAATTTCCATCTATGCAAGATCAGTCTTAGTGGGAGTTTCATAGCTCTGTTTTCAAGACTCTTTGATGTTGGAAACAGTGTAAACAAGTTTCATTTCCATGAAACTCATTTCGGCCCATAAAACTATTTTTCTCTCTTTTCATTTAAACTATGCCACATTGGCCTAATGGTACGCATTAGAATTAGATACAAGTGACGTGATCAAGTCGTGCTGCGTGGTAATGGCCGTGCGAACTGATGGCCCATATATATACTGACCGTAGAGGTAGAGGTCGACATGGCAGGCTCTGCGCCAACACTTTTTTTCTGGAACGGTACTGTACATCGTCACTTCTGTCCGGTCTTGCTTTTTGAATGCAGCTAGATGTACATCCCAACTCCCAACAACGGATCGGAGAGGATGCTGGGAATAATGAATGCCATTTCATTATTAGCACCGTCGGATTTGTGAAAGCATCTAGCAAGTGGTCCAGAGAAGGTGAATAGGTCTTTTTTCTAAAATTTAATCAACTTATGAAAACATAAAGAACATGGAACCTTTGGGTTTAAACGTGGAGGTTCCGGGGCGCGGAGGTTTCGGGACTGAGCGTGGAACCTCCGGGGATCAGAGTATAAAATCAATCTACTGTGGAATTTAATGAATGAAAAATAAATCGAATGTAATATCAGCCTTCCTATAGAGTATGTTTAGCTATCCAAACAGTCGGTTGCACCTAGAAGATGAGAAATTCATAGATCGGATGCAAACCCTAAAATCAATCCAAATCATAAGTAATAGCAACAACAACAACAACAATCACAGTGAACACAAGGATTTATCCCGTGGTTCAACTCGTCATAAAGGCTTATCTACATCCACGTTGTTGAGGTTAGCAACAAAGACTATGGAGTCTCTTTCAACTCGCTCCTCTTCTCCAACCTATCACCAAGGCAATAGGGTAGAGGGTTCCACTAAGTCACAAAGGGTAATATAAACTTTCCGGTGCTCAACCACAGAGGATTGGGAGCTATCGAGCGACCGCTAGCCGTCTAGGAGCCAAGCTCCAAGAGTAACGAACACACCAAGCGGCTAGGGCTTCACCAAGTGCACAAGAACGGAGAAGAAGGATCTTCTCAAGCTTTCTCACACTCTCTAGAGCCAAATCCCTCAAGAAATCACAAAGATTTGAGTAAGGGAGTTGGAAGCACTAAGCTTTGAGAGAGAGAGAGAGAGCTTCTGTTGCGAGTCTGAGTGAATAAGGAAGAAGATTACCGTTGGTGGCGAAGGGGTATGGTATAAATACCACCCACGTCACCCACAAAACGATCGGGTCTGTCAGACCCCGGAGCCTCCTCATCAGGACGCGGAGGTTCCACACCAGAGCGCGGAGGTTCTGCGCAGGCCAGAGCAGATAAGAATTCAGCTCGGCTGGCCTTTTTGTGGCTGGGATTATTTGAGATGTAGATGGAGTTTTGAGTACTTGGTTCCATTCAACACACCATTAGTATCCCCCTTGATAGTACGACTTGTCCTATAACTCAATTTCAAAAATAAAATGAATTAAACTAGCTCTTGGAGCCGTGGCAAGCCATCCATTCAAGTTGGAGGGTTTCCTCCTTTGTTTCTTTGCATCCACGATTAAAGGTATGTAGTCAAACACTTGTCAAAGCCATTAGTCCTTTAATTATGTGGTCAACATCACTAAAACCCACTTAAAATTTGATTGCACTTACAATCTCCCCATTTTTGGTAAATGCTGATAACACAATTAAAGCTTACATTTAATCGAAAGATTGAGCTTTTGATAGCATGAATACAAGGGCTCCCCTTAATATATGCAAGATTTTTTTGGAATTATAAAAATGTCCCTTCAAGACATACTTTGCATATATTAAGAGGAATTGTGAAAGATACATTGTATTCATGCCATCGTGGGAGTGCAAAATAAGTGTATCAAATAATAATCCGTGATGCGTATAATAGTTTATGCACAAAAGAAAATATCCTGGGTCTGCAGACCGTGGAGCCTCCGGGCCAGAGCACGGAGCTTCTGGGCCTAAGCTGGGAGCCTCCGCGTTCTACACACAAAACTTTTTCAACAGCAATAGAAGCATCTCAGATATATAAACAAACACCTCACAGTTCTAATATGCTAGTAACATATGAATATAAACAAGTTCTACCACAGTTCTTGCATCCATTACAAGCATAAAGTCAACATATCCATGTCCATGACCTCCAATCGCCACACAAAGGCGAAACAAAGTATTATTTCATACCACTAAGATAAAAAAGAGTTCAAAAATGACATCGACTCAACATCGACTCTCACAACTCACAACTAAACATCTCAACGCTACACTACCACGACGACACTATGACAAAAGACGACGATGACATAAAAGAAACATCTCAATCTTGCCTCTCTCCCCCTTTGTCAATAGGTGCCAAAAAGGAAAAGAACAAGAGAGGTAAGCCACGGTCGTCTCACTACTCCCTGCTCCAGTCATTGTCAATGTCACTGTCATCATCATCTGCCGGGTCGATCTACTACCTATTGTCTAAAACAATCCTCTCACCGGACTCCTCGTTACTGTCACTCACAACAGCCATGTCGGCTCTGTGTGTAGTAGCTGTGTGCCTCTGTGGCATGGACTATCCTCTCTCACATCTGAGGATGTTCATCCTCTCACCAAGCGTCTCCTCATAAGGTGGAAACACTAGCGGTGGTGAAATCTCTCTAACCTCAAGTCCTAGCTGCCTCTTCATGTCATTGATGTCCTTCCTTCCCTCATAAGCGGCATCCACAGCATATTAACACATGCAAAATATGTTCTTGAGCAACTCCTTAAGCTTGCTCCCCCTAGATCTGTGGTGGGAAGAGGAAGGCCTGCTGCTGCTAGGTCTCTCTGAGGGTGGAGCCCCTGCTGTAGCTGATGTGCCAACAACCCCAACCAGTGCCTCCCAGCCTGTGTGCTGCCACTGAGTCAACCTGTATGGCCTGTGCTCCACATCCTTCTTAAACTCAATGCTGAACACCCTCTCATTGATATACATGATATAAGGAGCATACGAGAGATCATTTCTAGCATCATCTAGTGAGTCACTCAACTCAGCCTAAATAGACCTACTAACAGAGAAAGCATCACTTCCTGGAGCCATCCTTGCAAGCAAGTTCTTTGCATACTTCCTCAGTGAAGTTGAGTCACCAACTTTTGGGTTGATTGTCTCTCTAAAAAGGTTGTTCATGGCATAGTAGAAAGGCTTCAACCCTACTGTTTTTCCATCAGCTAGATCTCTCCTCTCATATGCAAATATAATATCCTCAACTTTCATGATATTCTCTATCGGAATGGTGTCTGCATATCTATCTCCACTCCCAAACCCTAGAAGACGAGCAAAAGTAGTGAAATCTACCTTGTAGTGAACTCCTTCCGTCATCCAATGAATGGTCTCATTTGCCACATTATGGAAGAAAGTGGCATGAAACTGAGCTAGGATCTCTTGATTCCAATCATATTGGAAACCCATGATGTCCTTCAGCCCATGCTCAGTCACTATATCTATCACTCTCTTGGAATCTAGGGTGTTCATGCTCTCAATGTGATCCCGATCAATATACTTCATCTGCACTATCTTCTTTTCTTTGGCAAGAATCACTGTCTTGTAGAAGTCAAACTGAAATAGAGACCAAACATGTAGTCTATCCCTCTATCAATCAGCCACACATAGGGACTTTCTGCCCTAGCTCTCTTGACTTGCACTCCCAAATTGTGGTAGTTATTGTTCTGCCTTTGGACTCCATGATCATAGATCACTGGCTCTCTCCTCACTGGGGCACCCTGATGCTGAACCATATAGGACTGATCAAACTCTAAGAACCGAGGGGGTGTGTCTGGCGCACCAACTGCAGGTATGATCTTCCCTTCTCTTCCTCCATCATCGGCAGGTCCTTCTCGATGTCCAGCAGCACTAGCACCACTGCCACTGCCTCTTCTAGGTTGAGCTTGTTGGCTGCCTCAACCTCTGCCCAGCTGCCCCCTGCCTTGACCAACATCTTCACCACCACCAGCAAGCTCTCGAACAACTATCCCTCTGATCTGGTGGTCGGCAGGATCATTGGAGCGCTTCAACCTCTTCTCATTTCTTTGACCCAGATCACGTTCCATCTAACAAAAAGATCACGCAGAGAGGATAAGAAACAGTGCTTAAACATAATAGCAACATCATAGTAGGTTTGAGTTGAGTTTTGAAGCAAATCAAGTTACTCAGTCTATCCAGATCGTGGAGCCTCCGCGCTCTGACCCAGAGCCTCCGCGCAGATGCCCGAAGCCTCTGAGTTCTGGCTGATGAGCCCTTAATTTGATTCAACTATCAACTTGAATATAGCACAATGTACCATCAAATGTAGCACTAAATAACTAAAACAACTCTATCTACGTAAGAAATCGATCGAAAAGATAACCCAAATTGAATCCATGGTGGAATTAGGGTTTCACCTTGGATGTAAGAAATCGAAGGGGAGGCGGACGATGACGATCGTAGATGGCCTCAAGGATTGCTCCTCTACTGCGGGCGTAGCTGGGGAGCTAAGGATTTTGGTTGACGATGACTGCTCCTTCAAAAGATGGCGAAGATGGCTCCTTCTTCCTCCTCCATGCACTCCCCTTGAGTCCCGGCCTTGGGCACCACCATGGCACACTCGTGCACAACTAGGACCAGCTGAGCGATGGTGCAGCAGCGGTGCAAGAGACGACGCGATGACGGCAAAGGTGAGAGCGAGTGCGAGCGTGCGTGTGAGAGAGAAGGAAGTGGTGTGGCTTGAATGAGGCCCCAGTAACTCAGGGAAGTTACTAGGAGGGGTAAAACAGGAAAGATGAAAAAATATTTTGATTTTTACGCAAACCTTAACCGAACCGTCAGGGCGTGGAGCGTCCGTGCTAGGCCACAGAGCCTCCGGGCCATGGAACCTCCGTACGGAAACACGGAGCCTCCATGAACTGACACCGAGCTGAGACTAGGTCTGTATTTCAAGGTAATTTCTCAGTGTTTTCATTATAATCATGAACTTCTTGTCTCTTGTAGCTAGCCAGCAGATCAACAATTCATAACAATAGCTACTTGAGACAAGATTGGACATAAGAACCAACATTTTGAAACAATTATGAATATTTTGCAAACCTATCTAGTTTAAATAGAAAATAACAAACAGAGGCATGCAAGATTTCAAACCATGTTATGAGAGTCAAGTATATTTAGTTCACTCCTCAAAGCATAGAACCTTGACTCATCGAGAGGCTTTGTGAAGATATCGGCTAGTTGTTTTTCGGTGCTCACAAGGTGAATTGCGATATCTTCTTTGATTTCATGGTCTCTCAAGAAATGTTGACGGATGTCTATGTGTTTAGTTCTTGAGTGGCTCACGGGATTGTTTGCAAGCTTTATGGCACTTTCATTATCACACAAAAGTGGAATTTTGGTAAAGCGACATCCGTAATTATTGAGGGTTTGCTTCATCCAAAGTAGTTGTGCACAGCATGCATCGGCCGCCACATACTCGGCTTTAGCGATGGAAAGGGCTACCGAATTTTGCTTCTTAGAGCTCCAAGACACTAGGGACCATCCAAGGAATTGACATGTCCACGATGTACTTTTTCTTTCTACTTTGCAACCGGCATAATCGGAATCCAAAGACCCAAGTAGATTGAAATTGGAGCCCTTAGGATACCACAAGCCAAAGTTAGGAGTGTGTACTAAATATCTTAAGATTCTCTTAATGGCCATAAGATGGCACTCTTTCGGGTTAGCTTGAAATCTATCACTATGGGGGTATGGCCCCCGATATCCATAAGACAAGACATGGGCTGCACCATCAGAGGTGGCCTGACCCACAAGATCAAGGCGTGCACGGCACTGGTCGACGTGCACCGCAAGATATTGTATAGTACCAAATAGGCTACTTTCCTTGTATCCCTACCCCTCCAGAGTATATAAGGAGAGGCAGGGGTCCCCTAGTCGCTGGACTACATCTCAATACAATACACCAAAGACACAGGATGTAGGGTATTACGTCGATCAGACGGCCAAAACCCGTGTAAATCGCTGTCTCTGCGCCTTATGTCACCATCTAGTTCCTATCACATGCACCTCCATCGACAAATCTACCTTCGTGGGATACCCCTTGGAGGACTACCAAGCATCTTTTGTCGATAGTTGGCGTGCTAGGTAGGGCCTGTGCGCTTGATCCATGGCGAACCAGATGGCGTACCTCAAGATCTATGTTGTTTGTGGTCACTCGGCTGATCGAGGAAACATCACGATGCCACTCGCGGCGGGGTGTCATGGCAAGACGAGTCTAGCGGTGACCCTATGCTTTCTCCACAGCCTGGGATAGCCCGATAGATCGGACTTGGCCGTGACACACTTCGAACCCGTCACCCAGGAGGAGGCGTACACATCCAGCATGCATTCATGAAGGGCCACGCAATTCAGATTTTGATATATCTACATCTTGATCTCAATACAAGCGTCGATCTCGTCACCGTCGTCCTGCGGCAACCCAGCGTTAGAGGACCCCGCCGTCTACACGTCACTTGCCGATGCCATTGGCCGCTCCCAAGAATCCAGTCTCGATGCACCTACCATGCATGTCTAGCCATGAAGAAGGAAAGAGTACTATATTAAAGGCATGAAAGCTAATTAAGGCTTGTATGCGTATATGCATATACGTACACCTTAAGCAGGCAAGCACGATTTCCCTTGCTTGTTGCCGTACGAATACCTTCAGGATCTGACCTCGACGCCGCCCAAGTCCTACGTGATTGATCTCTCCAAATCTGATCTGACTAAGGCCGACCATATGTTCTGCCTAAAGCTAAGTCATGCTTTAATATTCTTCTAAATATTCTCCAATCTTCGTATATCGCCATAATGTTTCTCCAAGCTGTTTTCTCCATGTTTGCTCTCCAAACGATTTTCTGAACCCCCGAATAGTCATGTTGATGATCGGATGTCCCTAGAGATGGCCCTGTCTCCGGCTCATCCCTACATGTGCACGAGCGTTTGCCCTCTACGTTATGGGTGGTCAGCAGCGGCTCCTTAGCGACGCTTTGTTCTTCCTACACGCATATGGGCTCCGTGCTTCGCGTTATGGTTAACAGGCTAGCTAGGGCTAGAGACTCAGCTATACACTAACTGGTCGGGTGGTTTATATTAAATATAAATAATCTTCACACCAACTGATCACCGAGCTACATACACTATTTCATCTCCATTGCTGATTTTTCTCTGGAGTTCATATATTTTTACATCATGTACTGCCCGTTCTACATATTTGTATTGTAGGATCATCGTCCAGGTGATCGGACCACCTGGTGCTCGGACTTCTCCACCGATCAACTAGTCGGACCGCTAGGTTCATGGACTTCGTCGCTGACCAGTTGATCAGACTGTTCACCGGTTGCTTCTACTCAATGCTCACTTCGTCGCCGACCAGTTGACCAGACTGTTCGTCGCTCGTGCTTCATCACCAGCTACACCATGGGCTCCTTGGTGCTCAGACGTCGCCAGATACGTTGGGGACTCCTCGGTGCTCGGACATCGCCAGCAACATCGATTATTCCTCAGCGCTCGGATTCTTCATGCTCGGGGACTAAGTGGGCACACTTCACCCTACTTCACCTTGCGAACATCGCCAGCTACACTGGGAACTCCTCGGTGCTCGAATATTGCCAGCTATGCTGGGGACTCCTCGGTGCTCGGACATCACCAGCTACGTTGGGGACTCCTTGGTGCTCGAATGTTGCCAGCTACGTCGGGGACTCCTCGGTGCTCGGATGTCGCTAGCTACGCCAGAGACTCCTCGATGCTCGGACATCGCTAGCTACACTGGGGACTCCTTAGCGCTCGAACATCGCTAGCTACGTCGGGGACTCCTTTGTGCTCGAACATCGCCAGCAACACCGAGAACTCATCGGTGCTCGAACATCACTAGCTACACCAGGGTCTCCTCGATGCTCAGACACCGCCAGCTACACCGGGGACTCCTCGATGTTTGGACATCGCTAGCTACGCAAGGGACTCCTTGGTGCTCGGACATCGCCAGCTACATGGGGAACTCCTCGGTGCTCGCACATCGTAAGCTACGCCGGTGACTCCTCGGTGCTCGGACATCGCTAGCTACGTCGAGGACTCCTCGGTACTCGGACATCACCAGCTACGCTGGGGACCCCTCGGTGCTTAGACATCACCAGCTACGCCGAGGACTCCTTGGTGCTCGAACATCGCAAGCTACGTCGGGGACTTTTCAGTGCTCAGAAATCGTCAGCTACGCCAAGGACTCCTCGGTGCTCGGACATCGTCAGCTAATCGGGGTCTCCCTTGGTGGTCGAATCTTGCTACGTCTCGTCGGTGTGCTATCAAGCTACTCCATGCTGTTTGGATCAGGGTGCTGATCTTGGGCAGCACGTCTGGGGTCTTGATACGCGCTTGTTAGACGACATCGGCAAGCTTTCAGACTTCTTTTTCTTGACCTTGCTATAAGATTCATTCTTCATCTTCTAGCAGGCTTGGGGACTAAGTGAGCACACTTCACCTTGTGGTGAATGTTCACTTTTCGATTTGGGGCTCCACCCATGGATTAGTTGCCCGCTCGGCCGGTCTTCTGCTTTTCTTCTACTTTCTGACCCTGGCACCACATGACCATGTCACCTAATGTCAGGCTTAGGGACTAGCTATGGGGGTATGATCCTCGGTATCCACAAGACAAGACATGGGCCGCACCATCAGAGGTGGCCCAGCCCACAAGATCAAGGCATGCATGGCACTAGTCGACGTGCACCGTAAGATATTGTATAGTACCAAATAGGCTACTTTCCTTGTAACCCTACCTCTCCAAAGTATATAAGGAGAGGCAGGGGTCCCCTAGTCACTAGACTACATCTTAATACAATACACCAATGACATAGGAGGTAGGGTATTACGTCGATTAGATGGCCCAAACCTATCTAAATCGTTGTCTCTGCGCCTTGTGTCACCATCCAGTTCCTATCATGCGCACCTTCACCGACAAATCTACATTTGTGGGATACCACTCGGAGGACTACCAAGCATCTTTTGTCGACAAGCACACATGCACACACTAAGTATAATATCTGGCCTAGATGCACATAAGTAAAGTAGGGTGACGATCATAGAATGATATACCTTTTGGTCAACAGCTTTCCCATCTTTATCCAAGCTTAAGTGCCCATTTGTTGGCATAGGTGTCTTGATGGGTTTGGCATTTGCCATGTCAAACTTCTTGAGTATATCCCTTGTGTACTTAGTTTGGCATATGAATGTCCCTTACTTCAATTGGTTGACTTGAAACCCGAGGAAGAACGTTAATTCACCCATCATAGACATCTCAAACCTCTTTGTCATAATCCTATTAAATTCTTCATAAAAAGTTTAATTAGTACTACCAAATATTATGTCATCGATATATATTTGGCACACAAATATATCATTCTTAATCTTTCTTGTGAAGAGAGCAGTGTTGGCTTTGCCTATTTCAAAGCCTTGCTTGAGCAAAAAATCCTTAAGGCATTCATACCATGCTCTTGGTGCTTGCTTAAGCCCATAGAGCACCTTATGGAGTTTGTAGACATGATGAGGATGCTTAGGATCTTCAAATCCCGGTGGTTGCTCCACATAGACTAGCTCAGAGAGTGGACCATTAAGGAAAGCGCTCTTCACATACATTTGATATAGCTTGAAGTCATGATGGACAGTAGAGGCTAGAAGCATCTGAATTGCTTCAAGTCTTGCCACCGGTGCAAATGTCTCTTTGAAGTTTAGCCCTTCAATTTGAGTGAACCCTTGAGCAACCAATCTTGCCTTGTTCCTTGTCACCGCACCATGTTCATCTTGCTTGTTTTAGAAGACCCACTTGATGCCAATCACATTAGTCTTGGGTCTTTCTACCAACTCCTATACTTGATTTCTCTCGAAGTTGTTCAACTCTTCTTCCATAGCTATCACCCAATCCAGACCCTTAAGAGCTTCATCTACCTTAAGTGGTTCTAAGGAGGAAACAAACGAGTAAAATTGGCAAAATTTTGCTAGACAAGATTGAGTTGTTACCCCCTTTCTTATGCTCCCAAGGATGTTGTCAACGGGATGGTCCCATTATACACTTTGATGGACTCTTGGGTGAGGTGGTCTGCCTGAAGGTTGATGTACGGGTTGGTTGTCATCATCTTCATCAGCTTGAGGCTCATCATCTTGAATATGGTCCCTCTTGCTAATTGTTGTCCCACACTCTGGAGCCTCCATGTCCTGGCGTGAAACCTCTAGGCCCTGGAGCCTCTACATCCTGCATGTTCATAGGACCTAGAACAACAGTTGGCCCTTAGAGTGGTGTTGAATCTTGGAGTGGAGGATCTTCTTCTTCAGTAGCTTCAACTGGTCTCACATGACCTATGGCCATATGCTTGATTGCTTCACAAGGCAGCTCTTCTTTTCCTACAATAACTAGATCAACTTGCTCCACTTGAGAGCCATTTGATTCATCAAACATCATGTCTACCATGATTTCATTTCTTCTGGTAGAAAGATTGAAAACCTGATAGGCATGCTCGTTTGAACCATAACCAAGAAGAAAGCCTTCATCAATCTTAGGTGCAAATTTAGAGCTTCTGGACTTCTTGTTAAGAATGAAGCATTTGCACCCAAATACTCTAAAGTATGACACACCTTGGGTTTGTTACCGGTTATGAGCTCATATGAAGTCTTCTTGTAGTACTTGTGAAGATAGAGGCGGTTGATAGCATGATAAGCGGTGTTGATTGCTTCAGCCCAATAGTTGTCCGGAGTCTTGTACTCATCAAGCATTGTTCTTGCCATGTCAATGAGAGTGCGATTCTTGATCTCAACCACCCCATTTTGTTGAGGGGTATATGGAGCCGAGAATTCATGCTTGATGCCCTCCTCATCAAGAAACTCTTCAACATTGGTGTTGCGGAATTCGGTGCCATTGTCACTTTGCACCTTCTTGATGGGTAGCCCAAACTCCCTTTGTTCTCTTCTAACGAAGGTCTTCACCTTCCCTTGCACTTCACTCTTATCATACACAAAGAACACCTACGTGAAGCAAGAATAATCATCAACAATAACAAGACCATATTTGTTACCGCCAATGCTAATATTGGCAACCGGTCCAAAGAGATCCATGTGGATGAGCTCCAATGGGCTTGAGGTAGTGATGATGCTCTTTGGTGGGTGTGGTACGCCTACTTGCTTTCTGGCTTGGCATGCTTTACATATCCTATCTTTCTCAAATTGAACATTCATTAGTCCAAGGATGTGTTTCTCCTTTAGAAGTTTGGCCAAGTTCCTCATCCCAACATGAGCTAGTTGGTGATGCCATAACTAACCCATGCTATATTTTGCCACTAAACAAGTCTCAAGCATTGCTTTACTTTTGTTGAAGTCAACTATGTATAGCTTGCCCTTCAAGCGACCCGTAAAAGCAATAGAGGAATCCTCCCTTCTAATGGTGGTCACACCCTTATCCTTAAAGTGACAATCATAGCCCATCTCACATAATTGTGATACGGACAATAAATTATAACTTAATGAATCAACATGTAGAACATTGGAAATTGAATGATCTTGAGTTATAGAGATTTTACCGACACCAAGCACTTCTCCTTTTGAATTATCCCCAAATACTATGTTTTCACTTGGACCTTCCATTTGGGCATAAGATGAGAACATACTCTTCTCTCCGGTCATATAATTTGTACATCTACTATTAAACACCCAACTTGATCCACCGGAGGAGTATGCCTGCAAAACAAATTTAGTTCCTTTTTTAGGTCCCCAATTATCATTGGGGCCTTGAGTGTTAGCCACTAGAATCTTAGGAACCCATAGAGATCTTTTCACATATATGTTGGACTCATTTCCATCATACGTGGCAACAACTTTACCTAGGTTGTTGCGTCTCAACACATAGCTAGAGGACATGCACTCATGGGGTGCATGGGCCTTGGGCTTGTAAGCATACTTGTTTCTCTTTGGTACGATTGGGTTCTCCTTGACCTGCAGATGAGTGTTAGATGCTTTAGGAACTTGTTGTCTTGGTTGAGATGGTGCCTTGGTTCTGTTGATGCCACTGTTCTGCCAGACCTCGAAACCTCCATGTTTTGGCACAGAGCCTCTAGGGCATGGAACCTCCGTGTTTCTGCATGGAGCCTCCATAGTCTGCACTGGTTGTACCTCTCTAATGGTCTCCTTTTTCTTGAACCTGATGCAAGACACTCCATTCACCATCTTCCTTTCACCAGTCTTGCCACCCTTCTTGTGGCCGAGATCATCCTTGATAAAAGGATGTCTTCCTTGAATGAACTTGGGCTTCTTGCTTGCATCATCCATGCACCCACTAGCTATGATATTGTTGAGTCTTGCAATTTCCTTCTTTATAGCTTCCATATTAGCAAGGTTAGTAGCACAAGCTTCTCAATCAACATTGTAGCATCTATCACAACCCTTGCTACTAGATGCATTAGAGATCTCACTTGCCTTCGTAGGATGTGAGGTTTTGTCCCAAAGGATGCTAAATTGCTCTTCAAGCTCCTCATTTCTTGTCTTGAGGGCATTGTTCTTTTCTTGAAGAGTATTTAGGTCATCCTTTAGGGTAGCTATGACACTTTCCGCTTGGTCAATTTCCAAATGTAAAGTTTCAACCTCACTTCTTTCCGATGCAAGAGCTTTCTTGCAAGTAACATAGAGTTTCTCTTATTTGGCAAGAGTAGCTTGAGTTCTCTCTAATTCATCTACCACCTTAGCTATGAAGTTCTTAGATTTTTTTTATCTATTTTACTTACCAAGTTGTTTACTTCATCATTACTAGATTCATCACTAGAGTCTATGTCGGATTCATCACTAGATGGTGGAGAGGGTTTAGGCTTGGAATTTGGTTTTATCTTTTCTCCTTTGCCCATGAGATAAAAGAGTGTAGATCTCTCCTCATCATCGATCAAGTTGGTGAAGAGCTTTGGTGAAGAAGAATGCTTCTTGATAGCAATGGTTGCAACTTTCTTTGTTTCTTCTTCACTTGAGATATCATCATTTGAATCCCATTCATGACCAATATGAGCTTGACCCGAATAGTTCTTCTTCTTGTGTTGGGTCTTGTCATCTTTCTTGTAGTGCTTCTTCTTCTTGACTTTCTTGTCCTCTTTTGCTTGTTGGGAAATCTCCTCTTCACAAACTTGTACCCTTCTCTTTTCAAACCCTTCTTGTATATTCTCATGAACAAAGCAACATCACCAATCTCACCGGAAGACACTTCATCATCTTCATCATCACAGTCACTTGATGAATCAACCGTCTCAACCTTGCTTGATCTCGGTCTTGGTGGCTTGCTTGAGGTGAAGGCCTTGTTTGATTTGTTTGCCTTGAGAGCTATCTCTTTGACCTTCAAGTTCTCCATCTTTGCTTCTAGCTCTCCAAACTTCTTCCTTTGTTGTATCTCCATCTCCATGGGCTCATGAGTGAGTGTTCTTCCTAGGACATCACTAGGGGTGAACTCTTTAAACCTCTTCTTCTCTCTAATCAATGTCACAAGAGTTGGGTTTCTTGGTGCAAATACTTCCAACATCACTTTTAAAATATGATGATCATCCAAGTCATCCCCACCCAAGCCTCCAATCTTGCCAACCATCACCATCAATCTATCAAACATCTCTTGAGGGCCTTCTCCATCCTTGATAACAAACCTATTGAGTTGAGCCATCAATAGATCAATCTTAGACTTATTTACCTTACTAACTCCTTCATGTGCAAGGTGAAGGGTGTCCCAAATCTCCTTAGCAATCTCCAAACCAGTCACTTTGTTGTACTCTTTCGGGCTTAATGCACTTAGAAGAGCACTAGTAGCTTGAGCATTGCGATGTATCATGCGAATCTCTCTTGGTGTGGGATTTTTGGGAACAATGGGATCTTCAAAACCTACACACACAATATTCCCCATCTCCGGATGGAGTCCAATAAGATAAGCCTTCATCATATGCTTCCACTTGGCAAAGTTAGTCCCATCAAATTGAGGTAACTTGCCCACGGGTATGTTGATGTGAGTGTTAGTAGGCAAATTTACAGAATCATAATTAAAGGATACACTCGAATATGATCTCTTGGTGTTAGACTTGAGTGTCCTCTTTGGTAGCCTTTGAGCATAGTACTCATCATCATCATCTCCATTCTTTGACTCGCTGCTTGGTTGAGGACTTGATTGCACCTTTCTTCTTGCTTTGCGTTTCTTCTCCTCCTTGTTCTCGTTCTTGTCCCTTTGCTTGTCTCCCTTGGAGGATCCCTTAGCACCAAGCTTGAGCTTTGGAAGTTGCTCAAGCGCTGCTATGGCATCATCCTCAGGAGCTTCGGGTTCCTCTTCACTAGGAACATCCTCAAAGCGGTCCTCTCCATCTTTCTCTGATACCCTTTCTCTAGGACTTGCCATTTCCTCACACGGTTAAGTGCTATCACGAGGAAACCTTGCTCTGATACCAATTGAAAGGATCTAGCAAGTGGCCTAGAGAGGGGGTGAATAGACCATTTTCTAAAATTTAATCAACTTATGAAAATAGTCAGAACGTAGAACCTCTGAGTTTGAACGTGGAGGTTTTGGGGCGCAGAGGTTCCAGGACTGAGCGTGGAACCTCTAGGGATCAGAGTATGAAATCAATCTACTGCAGAATTTAACGAATAAAAAATAGATCGAATGTAATACCAGCCTTCCTAGGGAGTATGTTGAGCTATCCAAACAGTCGGTTGCACCTAGAAGATGAGGAATTCGTAGATCGGATGCAAACCCTAAAAATTAATCCAAATCACAAGTAATAGCAACAACAACAGCAATCACAGTGAACACAAGGATTTATCCTGTGGTTCAACTCGCCACAAAGTTTTGTTTACATCCACGTTGTTGAGGTTAGCCACAAAGGCTATGGAGTCTCTTTCAACTTGCTCCTCTTCTCCGACCTATCACCAAGGCAATAGGTTAGAGGGTTCCACTAAGTCACAAAGGGTAATACAAACTTTTCGGTGTTCAACCACAGCGGATTGGAAGCTACCGGGCGACCACTAGCCGTCTAGGAACCAAGCTCCAAGAGTAACGAACACAATAAGAGGCTAGGGCTTCACCAAGTGCACAAGAATGGAGGAGAAGGATCTTCTCGAGCTTTCTCACACTCTCTAGAGAGCCAAATCCCTCAAGGAATCACAAAGATTTGAGCAAGGGAGTTGGGAGCACTGAACTTTGAGAGAGAGAGAGAGCTTTTTTTGTGAGTCGGAGTGAATGAGGAAGAACATTACCGTTGGGGGCGAAGGGGTATGGTATAAATACCACCCACGTCACCCACAAAACGATCAGGTCTGTCAGACCCCAGAGCCTCCACGTTAGGAAGCAGAGGTTCTGCGCAAGCCAGAGCAGATAAGAATTCAGCTCGGCTGGCCTTTTTATGGCTGAGATTATTTGAGATGTAGATGGTGTTTTGAGCACTTGGTTCCACCCAGCACACCATTAGTATCCCCCTTAATAGTACGGCTTGTCTTATGACTCAATTTCAAAATATAAAATGAATTAAACTTACTCTTGGAGCCGTGGCAAGCCATCCATTCAAGTTGGGGGTCTCCTCCTTTGTTTCTTTGCATCCACAATTAAAGATATGTTGTTAAACACTTGTTAAAGCTATTAGTCCTTTAATTATATAGTCAACATCACCAAAACCCACTTAGAGCTTGATTGCACTTACAATTTGCTACTACCTTTATCCCGTTTGCTGACGGGAGGATCCAAATCTGTGCCAACCCCACCGGCCACCGGGTGCAAAGGTGCTCCGTTATATATATTTTTCTTTTATTTGACAACAAATATGGATTTATTTATTTCAACAGCAACCTGCTGTGAGGAGATAAACAAGGTACACATACTCCATCTGTCCTAAAATAACTGTCGTTCTCGCTTCTCGAGAAATAACTGACTATTTTTTATAAAAAAATATTAATATTTATGGTATATAATTAATATTATTAGATAGATCGTTGAATCTATTTTTATAATAAATTTATTTGGAGATATAAATGTTGCACGTTTTTTTATAAATCTAGTCAAACTTACAATACGAAAACCCAAAACAACGGTTAATTCGGGACGGAGGGAGTACTCCCTTGAACGGTGTCCTATAAAAAGTGAAGTTCTACACTATGGGCCCACTACTGCACCATCCACTAGCTTTGTTACCTACTACTACGCCAAAGCGCCATTCTCAATTCATTAGCTCCTTCCTACCCACCTCATCCTCTCCATCCACCTTAGAGAGTCACAGTTGCATCCTTGTCGGAGTCGAGACAGAGGCACCGGCAAGCGCAAGGTCAGGTGCTCTCCTACCGCGCCACCAAGATCCGGTGCCATGCATGCACGGCGAAGGAGGCCAAGGCGGTGCGACTTCAGGTAGGCGTGGTCACCGAGCAAGGAGGTGGCACGCCTGCCCTCTTCTTCTCCGACGACCTCTCCCTTGTCTTCTTCGTCGACACCCTCCCTCCTCTTCTCCTTCACCGGTGAGGACAGTGCACAGCACGGCGTGGTGGGCGTGGACACCGTGCTGGATCTAGGAGACTATTTTGACAGTTATGGCACTGGCGCGAGGCCTCCAACGAGGGCGAGGCTAGCGGCGCTAGGCCGCCGGCGAGAGCGGTCGCGGCTTCCACGCCGGCGGGCAAAGTCTTTCTTCCTCCTCCTTGGTCAGCGTGTCCGGTCCTAAAATGTCACCTTTAGGGCCCTTTGGAACACAGGAATAAGAAATAAGTGGAACAGGAAAAATACAAAAATAATATAGGAATGCATATGTAATCCTAAGGAATTGAAAACACAGGAACTATGCAGGATTATGTGTTTGGGTGGGTACAGAAAAAACTAAGGAATTCTAAAGGAATCTTTAGGACAAACTCATGTTATTTCTTTGTTCAACCTAGGTAATCACCCATTGCAGCCATTAATCCTTTGCTTGTCCTCGTTCCTCGTGGACAGGAAACTTTCCATAAGGTATGAGTGGATTCTTTTTTCCTATGCTTTTCCTATGGAATCAGAGGCAAAGGAATTTTCCCTTTAGTTTTCCTATGCTCTATTCCTACAAACCAAAGGCTTCTATGGGGACCAAATCCTCAGGAATTGGAATCCTACTACATTTTTGCTGAGAGTCATCTCCATTACAAAGAGCACTGATTTGCATGAGCCAGATTTGTACAAGTCATGTGGACACCGGACAGGATAGTACGTACGTATGCTTTGTTTGGCTAACAGATCGCATCTGCCTGCGTCTGCGTGGACCTCGTGCCATTTCCGTATGCCCTTCATTGTAGTATCTCTCATGCCAGCCACTAGCAGCTCTGCAATCCGATCTCTGGTGTCTGGTCCCTAGCACTAGCACGTGCATTGTTATCTCTCATCATACCGCTAGCTGTATAATCCTACCTCTGGTTCCTAGCACTAGCACGTGTAAGTAAGGATCTTTCTTCATTGAACATTTTTTATAATATTATTAATATAATTTCTACTTAAAACAATTGTCATATTATTAGACCGCGGTGGTGGATCCAGAAGTTGGGTTAGAAACAAAGGTGAGCATGCATATGTGATCTCTAGGAAATTAACCATTTACTCCCTCCGTCCCTAAATAACCGTTGTTTTCGTTTTCCGGAAAACAATTTTGATTATATATATATATATATATATATATATATATATATATATATATATATATATATATATATATATATATATATATATATATATATATATATATATATATAATTTTAGGGAGAGGCTATTCAGTAGCCAGCTACAGAATAAGTTATTCTGTAGCCACCTCCATTTACCATAATTTTATATACTAATTTACGATAATGTCAATATATATTTACTATAGTTGGGTTACTATAACACATAGGGATATTTACCATAACGTTATAGTAAACCACTTAGTAAGGAGTTACTATAATTTCATAAATTAACATAGTAATTATAGTAACTCAAGGTGGCTACAGAATAAGTTATTTTGTAGCCAGCTATAGAGTAGTTATTCTATATAATTTTATTAATATTTATGGTACAAAATTAATATCATTAGATAGATCGTTGAATCTATTTTTATAATAAATTTATTTAAAGATATAAATATTGCACTTATTTTCTACAAATCCAATCAAACTTATGATACGGAAACAAAAAACGACAGTTATTTAGGGATGAAGGAAGTAGGTAAAATACGGTCCTAAAAGCTAAGTGAACCGTAAAAGCAGCCATAGATATAGGTTGTGCAAGAATGCTTGTAAAGACTGCAGATGGTTAGGCGGTAAAGTCGAGCTGCTAGATCCCACTAGCTCCTCCTCCCATTAGAAGCACTCCTGCATAAAGGTTGTGCAAGAATGCTTGTAAAGACTGCAGATGGTTAGGCGGTGTAAAGCTATGTTTGGTTGGGTTTCTGAAAGCTGCTTCTGCTATCAAAAGGCCAACCAACTAGGTGAAGCCCAAAGCTACCTTTCAGAAGCAGCTTCGTGTAGTATAATTTTGGAAGCACTTTGGAGCCTAGTTTTGGCTTTCTGATTTTCAAAATGGGTGGAAAATTTAGAGTTATTTTTACATATGTTTAAAGGGAGATAAAGAGAGGGGGTAGGTTTTATACATGCTTTAGCCAAACAGATTATAACTTTTCATAACACATAGCTCACAATAATATTTTCACAGTTCAGTAGCTCACGTCAGCTTTTTCACAACTCCAAATAGACCCTAAACGTGTGATGCCCGTGGGTTTTTCAGGAACATGCAACAACTACATTTTTTTTATTAGACACCTTCTTTTATTTCCTAAGATGGTCATAAGGTCAATCTCAGGGGAAGTTTTATCTGCATTTAATAGGTTGTCATATAAATATTTTTTATGGCATCACAATGTTTTTAAGAAGAGAGAGAAGAAGT
This sequence comes from Miscanthus floridulus, assembly GCF_019320115.1. Classification (NCBI taxonomy): domain Eukaryota; kingdom Viridiplantae; phylum Streptophyta; class Magnoliopsida; order Poales; family Poaceae; genus Miscanthus; species Miscanthus floridulus. The sequence continues at coordinate 47,801,262 of NC_089587.1, forward strand.
GAGTTTCACGAGGGATGAAGCTCTCTTGGCTTGGTTTTCCAACTCTAGATGAGTCATAAAATTAAATGCTTATGAATCCAATGGATGAAACAATAAAGTTGAGAGTGATTGTTTCATTGTATTCTACATTCTTAAAAACGGTACTATGAAACTTTTCACTAAGAATATCCTATGAGCAACCTCAGCTATAAGTCAAGGGGCCATGAAAACGCTTTTCTCAAAGTTGGTAGGCTTAAGATGGAGAATGCTTCTTTTAGAAAATCAATATATATGCGAGTAGGTGTTGTATAATATATAAACTCATTCCTAGAAAGTGTTCTATTTTCCATTCGCAAGTTTTTATCGAACAAAGCCGCGCCACGTACAGTTGGCTAGTTGAGTCGAAATCGAAACAATAGAAATACATATGGGCGTATGATCCGTTTCGACTATCCATCGGAATTTTACACGAATGAGCGAGACCATGTAATCCAGTCACAAAAAAATATATATGCACGTCCGATCCTAACCTTTCGGCGGAACAACAATCTTGATATGACACCTCGTTCGCTGGACACATCTGCCTGGCCGATCGAAGTCATGGCATGCTTTGCGTCACACTCGTTCTTCTAGAAGGACAGCCCACGAGAGCGGCTTGTTTTATAATCCGTATTTTTTGGCTTATTTTTTCAGTTAAAATAATATTTTTCTCTTATAACAAATCAGCCAGAACAGTGTTTCAGCTTGTTTTTTCAGCGAAACGAATGGGCCTGGCTGCTGGATGTTGTCTCCGTCTCTCGCTCTCCCGGGCATTTCTAAGATGTGCGTCATGACGTGCGTGAGTCGTGGTCTGCCACGGGCGCGGCCCGCGGCTTGGTGACGTCAGAGCAGAGCGAAGCGCGCCGGCGCTGCACATATTCATGGTCCGATCTCCGATGAAGATCGAGGATGGAGAGAAACTTCCGGACGAGAAGGATGACAGGGCCGGTGTGGGTGTGATCGTGTGGATCCAATCCATGGAAAGCTATGCTACAAATTGTACTTGGATGATGAGCCGCCTAGCAGCTTTATTCTTACGGAGCCACTAGCGTCCGGATGTCCGGCGCCTACAGCACATCCAGACACAACACTCAGTCCCAGCGAACCGAATCGTAGCCTAGCTCCCAGTCACAGGCCCACCGCAGCTTGCCCCCCGTCCGCCTTCGCCCCAACCCCATCTACCTTTGCCCCGCCCCACGCGCGCACTCCGCCCACGTCTCTGCACCTGCAGGTTGACCTTGACCCCCTCCTCCTCCTCTCTCTCTCTCTTCACGCGGGCGGCACTCATGAGCCGCGATGAGCAGCTGAGGATGAGCACCCCCCCCCCACTCCCTCGTGCGCCCCTGTTCGCCGGCCCCCAGTGCGCCGCATGCCCCGTCCGTCGGCCCCCAGCTCGTCCCGGTCGAACAACATAAAACACTTGCAACATGAATGCAACATAAGACTGAAAACGGATAAAACATTTGGAAATATGCTTCTTGCAATATGTGTGTGAAACACATGAAAACATCCATAATAAAACACTTCCAACCTGCAACATTAAACCACTTGCTGCAACATAAGACTGAAACATTTGGAAAGATATTGTATCAACATATGCAATATTTAGATAAAAAACGATTGCAACATACGCCTAGAAATAGATGAAACATTTTGAACAAACGCTTGCAACATGCCTCTGAAAATACTTGCAACATATGCAACATCCCTCGATCTACTTTTGCAACATCAAGATGAAACAATTGCAACATACATCTGAAACGTCTGAAACACTTGAAACATACATATGCAACATAGGGGAGAGGAAGGTCGGGCTAGTTGATTCTGGCCGTCGGGGTTGGAGCTGGCAGTGAGCCGCGGTGCGCGAGCACCACCAACACCGCCTGCACTTGTGGGTGCCCTTGGCTCGGCCATGGAAGACCTGAGGCGCCACGACATATTTGCCCTAGCGGCCATGGTGGGGTTAGCGGCGTGCGCAACGGTGATGGGAGACGGACGTACGGCGAGGGAGCGAGCGGCACAGGTGTCTGGGACGGGCGCGCGGCGTAGTCGGGGATGAGGCGTCGGGCGGTGGGGCACGACATGGTAGCGGATGAGCGCGCGTCGCGGCCGGTGATGGGGCGTAGGGCGGTGGAGCACGGCGCGACAGCGAACAAGCGCGCGGTGGGGGAATGGGCGTGGATAATGAGCGGGCAAGCTGCTTCAGGGCCTAGGGGATAAGGACGGAGGAGTTATGGGTGGGCGGACATATAAGCACGAGGGAGTGGGACATTTTGTTTTTTTGTTTGGGGCCCGCTCCTGGGGAGCCGCGTCCAGATAGAAGTCATGGACGGACGCTGAGCTGGATCATTGTTATCCTTACTTGTTTGATAACTGATGTAACCATCCTAAATGAATAAAGGTTGCTGTAATAAAAAAAAAGGAAAAATGATAATGATTCATGCATACTTTGTACTTTTGCCATGTATCGTGGTGGTCAAACTAGGACTAAGTTATTTGATGTCCTCATGAAAATAAAATAAAATAAAATACTGTTGAAATAAAATACTCTAGTTAAAATAAAATAAAATAATCGTACGATTATTTACTGTTTGCTATAATTGTTGATTGTTTCAAGCATCAAGATCAACGAAACATGATCATTCAGCCCCTAGCTTGAAATCGTGCTGTTGAAATGCATCAAGTGAAATATCTTATAATAGATAGAATGATTATTGTGAAATTCCTGCAGCCTAAGAAAAGAAATACTCCTCCTCAGTGGCGGACCCGGCCAAAAATCGAAAGCTACAGTATAGTCTATAGGACCGTGTATATATATGTCAAGCAAAGTTTGCAAATCGAGAGAATTTCTGCATCTATATAGTTAATAGTACGATGTAATAGCTAAGAAATATCATGGAACATTGAAAATAAATACCTATTGTCTAGTGACGATTTGGTGCATTCGCATTGTCCACTTCCATGTCCTTAATAACAACTCCTAATAAGAAAAGGAGGAAGCAAAAGGTTAATAAGAAAATGATCAAGTAAAGGTTAATAATAAGATCTGGTGCTGAGGATGGAGTAGCTTGTTGTTCGGTATCTCCCTGTTGCTCAGGAGCTCGAGAGAAATACGAAACTAAAGTCATTGTCCTCTTCTTCTTGTACACTGTAATGAGAAATTAGAATCAAAGAGTCAAAATTTGAAACTTAGAAATTTGGAATCAAAATCAGTTTTAGATCGAAACCTTGCTCAGATGCTCTTCTCGGTTGCTCACCTGAAAGCAAGGAGCTGGCAGGCGGCAGCGCCACAGCGGGCAGCGGGTGGGCGACCGGCGCCCGACTGAGGAAGAACCGCGTCGCCGCAGACTGCCTAGAGCGGATGGGTGACACCGTGGAGCCGGACCGGAGTGCAGAGTGGAGGGCCGGAGGGGACGAGGGGCGGCTGCCGTCGGCCGGTGCCCGGCTGGACAGCGTGGGCGACGGGCGAGGCCGCGAGGGCGGGTCGGCGGGCGGCAACGGTCGCGAGTCGTGAGCGATGGAAGACCGAGCGACTCAGCGAGCAAGCACCGAGCGCCTGCTGCCCTACTTCTTCCCTGGGCTTCATGTGTTGGGCTGCTTCATGGGCCAAAACTAAAGACTTGCTCCCTTGAAACATGGGCCGCGACTAGGGCTATGGCCTGGGCTGCCCTAGTGCTGGGTCCGCCCCTGCTCCACCTTTCCTTTCCATCGTTCCATGTACAGAGAGTACTAGTAGAGATCAAGATGTCGGTGCTCGCGTGGAAGCGACGGGATCTGGTGGTTCATGTTGATCGTGGCGTGGAGGCCTGGCAAGATGTGGAGCGGTAGATGAGTTGGCCCGTGCCGTGTCAGTCTGTCACCTTCTAAGCCAGCCTTTTTAATAGTATTAGTTTTTAACAATAACTTATAGTATGATTAGACACACATAACACTCTCATATGATCTTCGAATATGTGTATAAATCTAGCTCTTGATCAAAGCTACATTTTCTCTCTCTTCTATTAGAATATGAAAAAAAATAAAAAATCAATCGTTGGTGCTACCCTGAACGCATAGGAAACGAAATCCTTTTTTTTTTCTTTTCTTATTACCGGCCGGCGTACTAGGACAAATATGATGCAAAAAATTGTGGCTATGGCCGGTAAACTTAGTACATGCACCGAAACAAAACTACGGCTTTCAGGACGCCGACTAGGCTCTGCCGCTGCTGCGCGCTCTTGCAGGGCGAGCAGAGCACGCCGGTGACTGCTGCTGTCGTCGCCATGGCCACGCCGAAACAGAGGCACGGCGACCTCTCTTCATTCTCTAGCCCCGCCACTCCCTCCTCCAGCCGAATGAGCTCGGCAACACCTCCTCCACCGCCATACGCAAGAGCCGGTGCCCCTTTGCTATGCCGCTGCACAGCCATAGCCACTGTCGGGCCGCCGCCTGCGCACGTGGTGGTGCCACCACGGGCCGTTGCGAGCCGAGCTTGGGCCTTCCGCGGGCACATCCAACAGCCGTGCAGCCGCAGCGGCCCTGCCTCGCTTAAGAAGGCTGTAGTGTAATTTATCTTTTTTTGCATACTAGGCCCCACATGTGGCCCTGCCTCGCTGCCGGTCTTCAATCGGTCGGAGCCCCACCTCCCCTGCGTCAAATTGTAGAAGGCTGCAATGTAATTTGTCATTTGTGCATGCTAGCCCCACGTGTGTGAGGTAAAGTTGGGAGCTATTTTTTTTTCCAGTTTCATCCTACCCCATCCCTATGTGTGAGAAAAAAAAAAGCTTCATCCGCTGAAACTGTTTTGAAAAAAATATGTTTAGCTAAAAAAAATAGCATACAATAGCTCATGAAGTCGTTGGTGAAGCTGTGCCAAATAGAGCCATATGGCATGTTCGTTGGTTGATTTCTAGGCTAATAAGCCTAGCTGGTGCTGGTTTGTTGTGAAAGAAAAATACTGTTGTCCAGTTGATAAGCTATAGCTGAAACCAATAAACGAAGAATGCATCACTGGATCATCTGGTAGAACCATTAGCTAGATCGAGGATGACGGGGAGCATGTTTGCCTAATTGCCTGCCTCCCAGGCACCCCCACACGATCGTCTGTCTAGCGGAGCCCACACACCATAACACCATACTTCTATTCTCTGGCCCGCGGATGACATCATAGATGACCCAAGCATATGGTTGGGCAGTTGGAGTGACCGGCCGTCCCCCACTCCTGGGTCCTGGCCGCCCTCGCCACCCCCGTGATCTGATCCCACCCAGCACCAGCACTAGCAGCAACCATAAAACGGGGACAGTGGGAGGAATAGTCTCTGTGGAACAGTCGTAATCACCTACGGGGTTACTGCGTAAATTCAGGAGACGTTAGATAGAGAAACCACAGCTCCTTTTATGCATTAGATGATTAATCGATTATGCACGGACACTAATTGTGAAATCCGCAGCAGGTGTCCATGGCTGCCTCATGGGACAGTGCCCAATGACTTAAAAAAAAAGTGGCACCAGGGCATTGGAGGAGAGCATCTCTAACAAACCTAATAGTTTAATATCCGTGGGACTATTTGGTTTGTAGCCGAAACCTGCCAAATTTTACCACACTTGTTAGTCAGATTTGACAGACTTAGGCACCTATTTTGGTTTGTAGACACGCTTAGAGCAACTCCAGCAGAACCCCCTGTTCCAGTCCAGCTTAATTTGGGTGCCCAGACAAAAAACGCACCTACAGCAGGGCCCCTACCCAAGCCCCCAATTTGGGGTGGGCACCCATATTCATCCTCCAGGCCCTATTCCTGTGCGAGAATGGGGGCTCAGCCCTCGGCCCCCATCCTGCCGTTGCTACGGTTTTTCCCCTCGCAAGAGCAGCCGCCCTCCCCTCCGGGCTCCAGCGAGCGCCAATCCTCCCCTCCTAATGAGCACGTGGCCCTTCCCTGCCCGGCGCGGCCACCTGCCCGCCGAGAGCTCCTCCCGGCACGGCCCCACGGCTCAACGGCGCGGCCTCCTCCCTGACGAGGCGCGCCCCTCCCTACGCTTCCCCGACGTTCCTGCTTTGCTTCCTGCGATTCCCGATAGCCTTCCTCCCTGACGCGGCGTGCCCCTCGCTGGCTTCCCCGATGTTCCTCCTCCGCCATCTCCTGCGCTGCCCGATAGCCCGACGAGCGGAGCTCCGTCTCTTGCGCTCCCCGACGCCTCGACGAGCTCCACCGCAATGTCGCGATGCTTATTGCTTCCCCTCTATTCGTGTATAGCTCAGTAGATAGAGCGTGAGAATGACGAGCGGATCCCTTTTGTCAGTGTCTACCTAAAAGGATCTAGGGGCCTAAATTTGGGTGCTGCTGCCGGAGTGGAAGTAAAAAATTGGGCCAACAAAAATAGGGGGAAGCACCCAAATCAAAAGTAAGGGCCCCGATTTGGGTGCCCCTGCTGGAGTATGGTAAGATTATTTTCCTAATGCTTTCCTAATGCTTTGGTCCAATGGGTCAGTGACTAAAAAAAGGATGACAATATTGTTTTTGTCAAGCCAAATTGTGGCAAAATTTTCATGAAGTGAACTTAGGACAGGGAGGCAAAAAAAAAAGTGTGGCTATTGATGGTAAATCTAGTACATGAACCACTACCATACAATCTTTTGTAAGACGTTTTCAAAATGGGCTCAAAGGCGGTTGGGCCGGTTGCCCACCTCCGTTATTCGGTGGCCGGCAGCCGGCCCAGCAACCGCCTCGGTGAATGCTTAACCGAGGCGGGCAACCTAACGCAACCGCCTCGGTTAATATCTATGATCAATTCACGATTCGTATTATAAATATTTGTACTATTTTCTATAACACTATTTTAGATTGCTATAAATTTGGCTAAGGAAAAACTAGAATCACACCTTTTTGTTGAAGGACGTAGTATAAAGTTTGAAAAAAAAAACATAGTCAAAGTTGTACCTCAAGGTCTAAATCCCGGATGAAGGGAGTAGCTTGTTTGTTTTTGTGCCCAAACAGAGTTGCCTACTAGGCAGCTATTCCAGGCTATCGATTTTGATCGCCTGGCTTGCTTTGACCAAGCATGCCCTAAATGCTCATCACCGCTGAGTGTGGTTAAGAAAAATACATAATCCATATATTTCAAATTATAAGTCGTTTTGATTTTCCTAAGCTATATGTATCTAGATATACACTATTTCTAGATACATAATAAAATCTATATATGTCTAGAAAGACTAAAATAACTTATATAATTTGAAATTATAAGAGTAAAAATTCTAATTCCCCTGTGCAGACTTAAGCTATTCTCCTCGTTAGATGGTAGATTGAGGATACGGGATGTTCATCGTCACAAATCCAAGAACCTTCAACTAGGATACCGGGATTTTGGTAGGGCATTAAGAGACAAATTCAACCTTAAACATAAACGAATGTGCGGCAGATCACCAAAGCCTTAGCTCCATGTACGATGCGGTTGAAGCTATCCAGCCCAGCTGGTCAGAGTCAGAGGCAACGGTGCGCAGCGCATGTCAGCCTCCAACAACGACGCAGCCCGGCCGGCCGACCCTTGCAACCGTTTCCGCGCAACAACAGCCCAACCAACCCAACCGTCAATTCCAGTCCAGCCCGTTGTTTTGTTTGTTTCGCACCCAAAAACCATGGGCTGCTAAATTTGACCATTCACCGTTCCTTTTTCTTTTTATTTACGTATTAATTAGCAGTTGTTGTCTTGATTGATGACATCGTCATTGCAAGTAGATGTAGCCCGATTTCATCTCGATCTCTTTTCGTTTTCTATTCTATCTGTCAAAATCTTCGTCAAGTCAATGAGCGTGCTGGACTACTTCATCTTCGAGGCTGTGGATCTTAAGAAGGCGTCATGATGTTGCCATTAATCTGGACACAGTGCAAATTAAAGTTTGGTTAATACGTGTCCGTAGGCTCACGAACTCGGTGGTGGATCGGGGGTACATGCACTACGTAAAAAACAGGCTGCCGCAACGTGATAATTTTTGTTTAGGGGCGGTCGGTAACGGAGGCGTCTCTATAGTGACGTGTTCGGGAGTCCAGAGATAGTCGCCCCTACAAATAGAACAGTAGGGACGGCTGGTCATACGAGCCGCCCCTACAAATGGGTCGAATTTGTAGGGGTGGCTCACTCACTAGCTACCCCCGATATTGCTATTTATAGGAGCGGCTGCCCACATATAAATACCTCCGATTTGTAGGGACGGCTCTATCACCAGTCGTCCCTACAAATGACCCACATATAAAGTAAACTGCAACACATTCTTCCTCCTCGGGTCACTCACTCCAACCCATGAAAGAAAGATGGAGGGGCCTTAGACACCTTCCAAAAATTGCTCTACTAAGGGGAAGGTTTTAGTCTCAAATCCTTTGGTGGAGAGGTTGTAAACGGTAAGAAAATGCTATTCCATACTTTTTTAAAAGTTTTAATGGTTAGTTAGTGAGTAATTAGAGTTTTGCTTCTCTCTCTCTTCTATGGTGCTTAAGCTACTTATGAAGCAAATTAGATCCAAGTTTTGAATGTACTAGGGTAAACTAGGGAGGGGAACAAGATCATACACTTATTTGGTCCATGTTTCTTGATTTTAGTGAACAATTAGTTAGTTTTATGGATGTTTCATGTGCATGTAGATCTAGATCTAAGGTTTGAGTTTTTTTATTAATTTTGGTTTTATAAATTTGTGTTTGATGAAATTAGACTAGGGTTTGTATGAAAGATATTGGGTAAAATATAATTGTTGCTAATTGTTGTCTTTAAAACTGTTTATTGTAATCAACAAATATGTACTTTAATTATTTATGGACAAATGGGCCATTATTTAATTTTCTTCTACCATGGTGTGTTTGTATGCTTCATGTAATTATATTTGATTTATATTCATATATATCTGAAGTATATACAATTATTCTCAAGTAATTATTAATTTGATTCATTTATATATATATATATATGTATATATATATATGTATATGTATATGTATATATATATATATATATATATATATATATATATATATATATATATATATATATGAATAAGTAGTCCTTTATGTTTATTTTGTTGTTGTAAAAGATGGAGTACATGAACTCTTGGATGTATGGTTCGTTAAGGTTCAAGGCAGGTTTCCGTGAAGAGGTGGATAAATTTATTGAGGCCGCAAAGAAGCATGCAACGACATTGACAGAGAATAAGGATACAATTATTTATCCCTGTAAAGATTGCAAAAACTGTATGGCATGGACAGATGTGACTATCATCATATCACATTTGATTATGCGAGGATTTGTTGAGGACTACACAGTGTGGATTCATCATGGTGAAACGGTTATTGTTAACGACGAGGATGAGAAGTAATACGACGACGAAACCATAGAATCCCTGTCCCAATATTCAGCAAAGCTTGATGCACGAATGGATTCGAAGTTTGGCAATGAACAAGCCTAAGGACCAAGTTAAAAAAGTCCCATCACGGGGTTCTGAGAAGGCCGTCACTAGCAAACTCCATCAAATTATAAAACAGTATCCAAATGTCGATGCCATCAAATGATCAAATGATTGCCTGAAAACATATGAAAGAGGCAAGCCCTTCCTACCAAACCAGGACATCCAACGCCTACCACTTGGAATGAGAAGGTTCCATGATTGGTACTTGCGTGTTCTCCCAACGAGCATAGACCTCATACAAGTATGCTTCCCCACCGGCACATTTGGAAGCCCAGCCGGGAAAATTGTCTTTGACTTCAATGACATGCAGACATGCTTTCACCTCGGAGCAATGAAGATTAATCTAATTCGCACGTGGTGCCTATAAGTCCTTGTCCTCCTGATATGATATGAATGTAATCTTTGAATTTTGTTGTAACTAACCCACGTCGTGATTTGTAGAATACAAATGCACATTGTTAAACAAATGTCAAGTGTGAAAGCCGGGTATATTGACCCTCAAGCTATAGCCCAAACAAATTTTAATTACCCTAAATAGTAGAAACTGGATGTCAAAGAGCTAGCTGCTGCAAAGACTCTTCGGAAGAAAGAGCACATCCGTACGACAAAACTAAGGGAAGAGTCCCTTAAGGTTGTGGCATACATTGCCCTGGCTTTCAAAATTCTCCAACAACACTCTACTATATGGCTATCATACAACTTCGAGTAAGTTCAACTCTATACTTAAAGCTTTGTTCGATATATTTTATTCGATACAAAAGAGCTTATCTAGTTCTATGATTAAATCCATGCAGCAACCACTGGATTTGTATAGCCGTCGATGTCGGGATGAGCTTGGCATAGGTCTTTGATTTAATAGATAGGGACCCGGTGACATACAAAGACTTCATATCGATTCTCAAGATGTATACATATCGACAATCCTCATTAACTTATATGTTTGTATACATACTTGTAACGTTCACTTTTGAATACTAACAAGTTGTATTTGCTAAAATATACTTGTAACGTTCACTTTTGAATACTAACAAGTTGTATTTGCTAAAATAATTCGAACAGGGCATTTAGGTTCTATGTCACTAAACATCACGGAAGGCATGAACCAGTAAGGAAGGAAAAACTGGCTATAAAAACACTGTGTGGTATGTGTAACTTACTTCTTCAGCACTCCATTACATGATTGTTAAAAGCATTACTTAATATTTTCATATGCAAAACATACAGTGCCCTAAGCAGAAGCCTGCGAGTGTACATTGTGGATACTATATATATTCTATGATGAGTAATACCGGTGCCTACAGGAGACACCCCTTAAGGGTAACTTTGAACCTCTCCACCCGTAGTATAAAAACTTCGTACATGGTATGGAATACTAAATCAAAACTTATTCTCTTGTAGTGGAAAGAAGAGGAAGAAATGAAAAGAGACCTATACAAGGATGATCAACTCTTAGAGCTCGTCGACGACCTTTGTAACTTCATATTGGACCCGATTGTACATGTCAAAGGCGCCTACCATGACCGAGAGTCTGACTTAGGTAGTAATCCTCAGTGCCAACACTTTCGTGAGCCTAAAAGGCTAGCTCTAGGACGTTGATAACAATGTGTATGGAATTTGACATTGGTTTTACTTTGTGAATTATGCCTATTTAATGATGAATTGTATATATTCTTGTGAATTGGACTTGTAATTGTAGTTTATATAATACTCTTGTGCTTGTAGTCTAAGAGGTTCGGAACGTTGGTCGCGGGGCGTTCGGCAACGCGAACGCGGTTCAGAACGTTGGTCATGGGGCGTTCGGCAATGCGAACGCTGGATAAAATACGCGGAAACAAATAGTTTTCTGGTCGAATTTGAATTGTAAATTTGAATATTTTTTGCAGAAAAACGTACTGTAGGGGTGGTTCTAGACTGAACCGCCCCTATAAACAGGTATTATAGGGGCGGCTGGTACTACAGCCGCCTCTACAAATCGATTTGTAGGGGCGGCCTAAGAACCGCCCCTACAAATACATGATTTGTAGAGACGGTTTGGTAGGGGCGACTGGCCAAACCGTCCCTACAAAGGGTTACGAGCCGCCCCTAAAAAACGTTTCGGTAGTAGTGATAATGAGTCGGCCCTCTTCGCTTGAGCTACTTTTCAGTCATAGAATAGTGTTTTCCTCTCACAACATTTCAGCATAAGCCAAATTTCAGCATATAGTCGTCTTTGATATGGTTCCGTAGTGGCCCCGTTCGACTTGCTGAATCTGGACTGAAACTGGCTGAAAAACACTGTTCTGGCTGAATTATTATGAGAGAAAAACACTGTTCCAAGTGAAAAAATCAGCCGAACAAGTCGAATATGGAGTAAGCCGAACGAGGTCAGTATGGGCGGCGGGCAGGCCACGCTACGAGCTTTGTTTTGTCCGGTTGATCACCACTCACCACTCACGACTCAGACTCAACAAAAATTGTCCATGTCTGATTAAAAAAAAAATCATCCATGCCAAAAATGCGGCGTGAGAGTTCACGTGACAAGAAGTACAAAACTATAACAACCGAATTAATAAAGGAAAACAACGTAATAAGAAATTATAAAAAAGTCGAGAACAACCTATAGTTGCACGATGACATTTCTTTCTCTTCTTCCCCTACCTTCTTGATGCATGATGCTACCTAGCTTGGTCCATCTCATGCTCACATTGTCACAGTGACATGCAGGATGATGATTAATATATAGCTAGTTAATTTGAGAGATGCGACTATGAGAGGGCATCGGCTGACCCTTGCCACATGGCAACTCGCCGGCCGGGCTCTTCAACCATGTCCTAAGGCTCTCTGTTTGGCAGAGTTTCAAGTGTTTCAGATCCAGTCTGATTTTTTTTTTACCAAGACACCACAGCTCCACGGAATCCAGATGCGCCAAAACTCCAGACTTAGGGGCCAGATCCATGTATTTCCTCGAGCAACTCAAGGGGTGCTCCAAAAATTGATCTATGTATCGAACATCTGGACAATTCTCGTAAATTACAGAAGTCAGATGAGGACTTTTTTTTATTGCATTGGTGCATTGGTAGTTGCATATATAACAGACATTGGTAGCCAATAGTGGCTTCATACTTACTATGTTGGCACCTTTTGGAAGATTGTTCCACTAATCAACATCTCACAACCTAAGTGTTATCAGCTTATCTATATGTAATCCTCCATTTGTGACTTGGCCTATTTTCAATGTTGTTGCTCATGAATAGTATCTACAACCAGCGGCGGATCCAAAGGGCTGGGGGGGCTCCAGCCCCCCCCCCCCCCCCCCCCCTAATGGCTTGATTTCAAGCCTAATCACTATAGTAAAAGCTTGATTTCACCATTAAATCTTCATGCAAATCAACATCTCCATTGTTTTAGCCTCCCTTATCCCGCATCGTGCATCCGCCACTGTCTACAACCACTATAGAATTCACAAATCACAAGCATATTCCTGGTTTCTCGAATTATGTTTGCACTCCTGTAGTCCTGCTCGTACTAAAGAAATCAACATAATATCCGTAGAGTCTTAAACGGGTTCAGAGAATTCCAAATCACCGAAGACAAATTAACTCCTAGAATTTCTCAAATTTCATTTCATTTGAACTAAGTCCCAGATTTGGATCATGTCAATGCACATTAGCTAAGGTTAACATTTTCTTGACAAAACCTAAAGCTCCCTAAAACAACAATTCTTAAACCCTAACCTAAGTGTTTAGGCGGCAAATGCTTACCTTTAGGACATCTCTGCCATGAGTGCGAACTTGAGGGGCTCTGGATGCCAAAAGGCAGGTTGCCATTTGCAGTGCTGGATTGGTGCAGTTGATCTCGCGCACGCGTAATCATCGTTGAGGGCTTGCTGTCAAGTCAGATCCTTGAGTCAAGCACCTTCCTTCTTGTCCTCCACGCGTCGAGGGGCAGATTCGCCGAGGCGGGTGAGGACTGAGGACGACGGCTTCGTCCTTGAACTATTTCAAGGTTTTAAATAGCCGGCTAAGCCATTTAGTTTTCTTTGTCCGAAAACAGGCTATAGCCGGCTATAGCGACAGCTAAGAGCTAACTTGTACATGAAAAAACTTAGCTAAATCCTTCTCAAACAGCTATAGCCGGAGATAGCGGAGGCTATAGCCGGAGATTTAAAACCTTTTGACTATTTCACACGCTGTGTTGTCACCCCCAAAATATTTAATTATGGACAAATTTTATTAAGTACGAAACACAAATAAAACAATGATTTATTAAGTTTTTTAAAATTTTGGACAAATTTTAGAGAATTACTTGGAAATTAGTTCATAAAAATATTCTTTTCTAAATCAAATTAAATAATTATTATAGACTACATAAATGGTTAATGCATGCATGCCGCAGTTCTGCTGTTTTTTTTCCCGAGGAAGACACTTAAGAGAGTGCCTCGTATCTGATATAAATCAAGGAAAACAATAGCTTGTACAAAACGACAGCTTGACACAAAACGATCTTAAAAAATAAGAGTACATCTAAGTTCAAAACAGCCGTCGTCTTCCTTTGATCATCCATTGCCTGTCGAAGATTGAAGGACACACCGAAAAGGCTGCAAAAGAACTAGAGCAGTTTTGGTGTGATTTATTTTTGCTTTAGGAATAGTTTGAACTGCTGTTTTGGAGTTCCTAACTACGAAAAAAAATTCCGTTTCTTTTTACTCGTTGCGGTAACTTCTGTTCGGCCTACTTCTGTGCGCCTCACGGGCTTAGCCCGTTTCCACTCTGTCCATCAGAACGAACCTGTCCTGCTGTGGACCATAGCCCAACAAGCAGTCCAGCAGCACGACACTAGCCAGCTGCCGACCTGTTCGTGTTCAACTCCCCAACGGAAGAGACCGAGCTTCAGCTGGGATGGCAAAGGCTTGCGGTGGGCAGCCTGCCCACCAGGGTTTCGAATCCTGGTGCTAATCGAGATTTATTTCTAAAAATCTGTAGCCTCTTTCTTGTGGAGTCACAAGGAGATTGCGACGCGCCTATCGCCTACGAAATCAGTGCATTTCGGTAATCTCAAGAAGGACACGGTCTTCTAGATCTGAGAGTAGTTGTAGGTTTATCCGTCGCCTACGAAATCAATACATTTCGGTGATCTCAAGAAAGACGTGGTCTTCTAGATCTGAGTGTAGTTGTAGGTTTATTTGTACACAGGTGGTTTGAGTAGCGTGCGTGTGTTGAGTGAGCGTGCGTGTATACGAACAGATGCTACAACTGTAACCCAGATGAGAGGCACAAAAAAAACTCCCCAACAGAAGCGATTTCTGTAACACTTTTTAAACTATTTTTAAATATGACACTGTTTTTTTTTCAAAACTAACATTTTTTGCCGCGTCTATTGCCGTGGCGCGGCGAAATAACGCTGCCGCGCCATACATGGGGCGCGGCAGGAGCGGCGACGTGGCAGTGACCCGGCCTACAGGATGCTGACGTGGCTGGCACTGTCGCGCCGCGAACCATGGTGTGGCCGTCCCACGCCAACCCGCACAGCGCGACAGGACCGACTTAATGTCGCGCCGAAGGCTCCCTCCCTCTCTCTGCCTTACTTCGAACAGAGGGGGAGGGAAGTCTCAGGCGGCCGCGCCGACGCCTCCAGCCTCCCCTAACGCTGGCCACCGCTTAGCCCTCCCTAGCCGCCTCTGTCCCTCCCTGTCCCCAAGCTTCTCCTCGGCCTCGATCAAGGTAATGATGCCCATCTTTGTTGTTTGAATGGTGGATTCAAAGATTATGATTGGTAGCTAGGGTTTGGAGGAAAAGTATATTTGGGAACTATGGGTAACTAGGGTTTGGAGGTAAATATTAGTTCGATTTTGACAATTTTAGGGTTAAATAGTTAGTTAGAAGTATGTTTACCATGTTTAGTGTAAGGTATATTTTTGTTCATAAGTGGTGGTTATATTTTTTTAGTTGCAATGCAAATGGTTCTCCTTGTACATTAATTTTTGATGTTTTGATTGGTGTTAAATTTCAACCGTTTTGTTAGATGCAAGACATGTATCGGGAGCAGTTGCGGCAAAAACGGGGAGAATTATACCCCGACGTGTCTAGCAAAGATGCCCCCGTCCCTCCTGATCTCCATGTCCTTAACTGTGACTGTGGTTTCGCGGCCCACGTGTTTCAATCGAGACATCCAGACATAACTGCACGTTGCTTCTACACATGCGGTTGTTTTTATGTGGTAATTGTTTCCTTATATTTTTTTTCTTTATTTGTGTTAGTAGTTTACTAATATTTTATTAGAATCTTGTTCTATATGACCATGAGAGGTGCTTTTCTTTTAGTAGATCGATGGTCCAGACAAGTTTGACCCAAGATACCTCCTTTTTGACGATTGGTGGAGAGGAAAACATCCACGTGAGCACTTCGAGCGGTGGGTTCCACCTCCCCCTAACCCTCCGCCAATGACGGCTAAGGAGAAGAACCTAGCTACAGTTAGACGACTCGAGGAACCTCCTCTGTGTGATTACGGAGATTGAGCTATGATAAACCCTGAGAATACGTTGGAGTTTATACGTCCAAACAAGCACGAAGTTAGTGGAAAGTGTATCTGTTGAAATGTTGAGCTATATGTGTTTATGTACTAATGTCTCCTCTTTTAGGTGTTTGTATTTGCGAAGTGTCATTTCAAGGAGTGGCTCTATGGTCCTAAGAATCAATGGCCAGAGCTAAAGGCAAAGGAAAATAAGAAAGAAAGGATAATCATCGAAGCACGTCCTGTCATGTGCGAATGTGGTGTTAAAGCCAACTATGGCCTAGTCCCTTCGAAGCTTGGAATAGGCTATTGGTACGGCCATATGGTTGACTATGATGAGGTTGGTTATTGTTGTGGATAGTATGAGATCCAATTTGTCTTATGTACTGACTTGTGTTCAATATTTTTGTTTGAACTGACCACTAGGAAATGCAAGTGGGAGTCTTATGGTGGTAAAGCTGAATTCTTGGATACAATAAGGGCGAAGCAAGTCATGGAACGAAAGATAGGGTGTGGATCTTAGCTGGTGGACAACTTTGTTAAGCTGCATAAACAGAAGATGTGTAAGCTTGCTAGAGAAAGGGCTCTTCTTCACCCGATGGGTGTTAGGTTGAAGAAATGGCAAATGGCTATGCAGAAAAAGGCAGAGGAGGAGAGGGCAATGAAGGAGGCAAGGGAGGAGGAAAGAGTATAGGTGTAGGTCTTGAACGACCATATTGGTGTGTTGTGCTCCTTGCTCTAGTAGAGGTGGGCTTGTAGGCGGAGGAGGATGCGTTCTTGTTTTAGGCCACAGATGAAGCAAAGGCCGCTTACTACAGGTGATAGGTAGATTAGAGCAATGCGGGTCAGCCTAGCCACATGAACGAGGCGGAGGAGGATGCGTTCTTGTCTCAGGCCACAGAAGAAGTGGAGGTCGCTTACCATAGGCGACAGGCAGATCATGGCAATGCGGGTTAGCCTAGCCACACTAACGAGGTTGTGGTAGAGGATTGGTACTCGGACGACTAATTGCTTATTGATTATGTTTCTGACTGAGGATTTGTGATTGCGCTGTGTGGTAGTTCCATGCTTTAGATTTGGTAGTTCCATGCTTTAGTAATGAGCAATGTTGCTATGTACTAGAACTTTCATTGTGTTATCTTCTGTTTCATTTGAACTATTGATGTATTGTACCATGTAACGAACATTGTATCCATTTACCGAATTTTAGAAGCCTTTTGAGAATATTCCAATGTTTTCACGTACTGCAATTAAAAGATAATGAAATAGTGCATTACACAATAACCAACACGCACATTGTAACACAAAAAATGTGGTATAAAGGTGGTCCTTGATCAACCTTAAAGTGGTATTAGAAACTTACTCAAATGCTGCATAACATTCATGTGTGGTACAACATATTAAGTTTTTGAAAGTAAAGGAAAATTGTCCAACATGGTGACTAAGTCATGTCTAGCCCAGCTGCACCTCTCTCTGGCCCAACTGCACCTCTGTTTCGCCCAGCTACCAACGCACCACGGCCAATGGTGCATCTAGGCCAATGCGCCATGGTTTATGGCGTGGCAAGGCTGACCCGCCACAGCTGATGGCATGGCAAGGCCCTGACTCGATGCAGTTTAAATGTATTTTGACATGAAGCAACTTAGTGGACCAAGTTCATTGATACATTATTCATGAATACATAAATTTGGACATGAAGCAAAATAGTGTACCAAGTTCATCGATACATTAAGTTCATGATACATCAGTTCGACATGTTAAGATCTGTTCAACATAAGTTCATCAATACTACATGTTCCATAAGTACTCTAGGTACATGGGTCCAACTACTAGTCCATCATGTCCTCCTAAACTACTACTCCCCAGGAGTGTAGGGGTACCGTGGGTGCCTCTGTCTCTTTGGACGTGAAGGCAACACGTTAGGGGTGAACCCAATGTTGGTGCGATCACACTGGCAGTACACCCAGCAGAACTGCTAAGTGTAACTAGTACCCTGCAATTACAATATAGACATCATTTGTTACAATCCTTAAGTTTGTCATGTATATGGTGAAAAGTTGCTTCAAGTACCTATTCCTCAAACTGTGTAGGCAACAGTGCACCACCAAGCTGACACATCCCAACCTCATCATAGTCATCCTCCTCATCCTCATCCTCATCCTCGTCCCCCTCATCCTCATGCTCTGCAGGACCCTTTCCTTCATAGATGGGAGTATGAACTGAAGAGGTCCCAGCAACCATCGTGTCTGACGAACCGGCTGCTGTTGGCAAAGTGGTCAAGCATAGCGGACTAGAGAGCACTAGGTCATAGGGCATCTCCCATGGTGTATCCATGCAGCTGAGCTTCTAGGCTAGCTTCCTATAGCCCCTCCTCACTTTTTGTAGAAGAAGATGACATAATTCGTGAGGCATGGGAAGCATTTAACCATTGTGATACCTTTGGGAATAGAATGTACATCGATGAAGATGTGTAGAATGACGTGTTGCTCCCCTCTAGCCTCGTGAAGTCATGTGGCTGCTTCGTTGGACAGACTTGTCAACTGTGTTGCCTACGTACACAATCGAGGTAAGTTCGTATCACTACAATTATTAGGAACGCTGATGTCCACTTGTATTGAAATTCAAATTTCTTACCGCGTATCTCTGTAGCGGGGTTCTCTTGGGCTGTGTCTCCATCCTTGTCGCATCATCGTACGCATTGGCTTATCAGTGTAGGGGGCCTGGATATGTGTCCTAGTACTCCTATGCAACCATTGGAGGTACCCGTCAAAGTTGTGCTGGTCGTGTGGTAGTGTATCGGCAATCAGGAACTTTTGCCTATGATCCTAGTCTTGGATGTACCCATGGTAGTAACCGGGACACTTAGATAGCCCTCCAGCTCGAATCTAGACCAAGGACACCAAGTTACCTAAAATTTAAGTAACTCAAGTTAGGTTTTGGGGTTAATGAAAAACCAACAACACCGCCTTTAATAATCAAAGTGGTAGTAACCTGGTGCTGTGCTAGGACGTCCATCATGTCCACGTAGCTCCTATACCAATGTTGCGGGTTGCCTCTCACTACCTCTGTGTCTTTCTAGATGTACAGAGCAGCCAGTCGTACATCAACATGATTCCATGCGCTTGCATTGAACATGAACCTTGAGTGACAACTGTGGCTTCAAGTTTGAGGTAAAGAAAAAATATATGGACTTACAGGTAAATGATCAACAATGGGCCTCCAAGTGGACAATGCTCCCAACACCAAACCTATTGTTGACGAAAGTTAATGTCAACCATAAACCATCAATATACCTTGAATAAAAGCCTAAAATGGATCACCAACATAGACTTAGGGGTTTAAACTAACAATTTCCATGAGTTTTGGTGAATCTGTGTTTTCAGCAGGATTTAATCAGAAAACCGTCAAGGGGAACCTATTCATCAAAGTAAATCATGTTTATCCATAGCAGGACCAACATGGGAAGACTCTAGAAGACTCTAGAAGGCTCTCTGCCGAAGCAGGGCCTGAGCCACTGCCATGTGGGGCCGGCCAGCCCCACATGTAGGCTGGCCAGCCTGTGGGCCTCACTTGATAGCCTCTCCTCATTACGTCGGTTCTCCACTGCCTCAAGGATCACATTTATGCTGTTCTTTTAAGTCAGTTTGATATGAGGGTCTAGGATGCTTGAAGGCCCCTATATATACCTGCTTGTACCCCCTCCTCCACGCAGATCCTGAAATCCTAGAAACCAGAGCTACAATTCATATCCTCTCCATCAGGATCAGAGCTAACAATCAAGAGAAGATTAGTCCTCCAAGTTAGGATCTAGTCTTGTATTAGAAACAGAGAGATAGAGTGTGAGGGAAGAGTTTGGAGGAGTTCTGGCCTATCGGTGCTCTCTCTATGGCTTGTACCCTAGCAAAATCAAGTTCTTCTTGAGCTTGCTTTTGAGATTTCTCTGGTAATCAACTTCTAATTTAAGTAAGCATATTGTTCATATTGTTCTTCAGGTTTATGACTCTTTTGCGTACTTTAATCCTTGTCACTCCTAGGTTAAAGTAGTATTCATAGTGTAAGCGTGTTGCTTAGACTCGGTTACTTATGGATGTACCCTATATTTTGGATTAGTGGTAGCTCGCAAGGGTGACTCTTATAGCCTCGTTGAATCCTTTATAGTCCAAGTCCCGTCTATAGGCCAAGCAGGACCTTGTTACTATAGGAAACATACTTTACCTATGTTTTTCTTAGTAATATCCCCATAATTAAATAATATAAAACATAGCTTACCGAAGTTAGAAATAGAAGACCTTAGCAATATCCCCTATGCTCCCATTATCTTAAGTCTTGTTGCTACTCCAGGTTAAGTTAGACTTAGTTATTCTCACACACGTTTCCTTGAGTTCGATATTCTAGAATTCTGTGCGCTTGCGGATTATTCTGTGTGCGTTAAAATATACCAACAAGCATTTCTAGCGCCATTGCTAAGAAAAGGTTGCTGAGTTAACTTCGAACCTAGCTTAACCTTGTATCATTATTTGTTTATCTTTTATCTTTTACTTTCCTTTTCTTTTCATTATGAATTTTGAATCCACTCCTATCCATCAATATGTTGCACCTATGAGTGCATGTCTAGAGCCACTAGAATCTTCAAAGCCTATCTTAACACCTAGCTATGAGTTGCGCTCATGTTTAATTAACATGATGTCGACACAGAATTTTCGTCCCATGCCGAGGACACACGCAGTAAGCCAGAAGGGTATGCTCGATGGAGCCATAGATCTGCCTAGCTTCAGTGCAAGGATGGTCTATCCTACGCACTCCTCCTGAATGTAATTGACAAGGAGAGAAAGCTTATCAGAAATTAAGGGTGGAACTTACCGGTGTTGCCAGATAGTCCCGAATGTGCGGCTCTAAGAGCCGAAATGAAAGGAGATCGACTAAACAGTCGATTCCAGCATATTCATTAGAATAAATCAGTTAAAGCTCATTGGGTTGTATAAGAAAAATCGGTTATCATTCAAGATAAATATCGTTATTTGAGCAGATATTAATTAATGGCAATAAGATGTCAACAATAATTGGTTTATGCTGAGCCAATGATTACAAGCAACCGAACCCCTTTTATATAAAGAAACAATTCAACACCATTTAACCATTTAATAAAGATAAATATAATAAACATGTTAGATCTCATCTATCACTATGACCAGTGGGGCATGCGGCAGAATCATGCAGGCCGTAGAAATAACAATAGACTCAATGACCCTAACTCATTACTAATATTAGTGGGGCATGAGGCAGAATCATGCAGGCCGTAATACAATAATAAGATCATGGGGCTAACACATCTTTCAACCTATCTTTACTTCAACGGTCTCGCGATGCGAACTGCTCATGAAAGCACTCGATATCGGCTAAAACAGTCGATTCAGGCAAAGCGCACAGTTAAACTCATGCCTTATCATGAATAGATCTACCGAATAACGATCCCCACTCCACGGTGCTAACAGTGGGGTGTGAGGCAGAATCACACATACTGTGATAACGGGCTATGGAATGGTTTTCGCTAGCCAATAAATCTACTCAAGACGCAACATGCTTTAACTGCATGCTATGCACCATCAAGATTGATGTAAAACAACCGATAAAACATAACTCATTGTTTAATGTACAAATTAGATTAGTTTTAGATTAACAAACGATGGACTAAATAGGATATAAGGCCGATCTAGACCAATCCCAATCGGGTAGAGTGATATTGTTGTAATTTAGATGAATAATAAAAGCAATAAGCAATATCGGTAATTTAATGAATCTACCAAAGACTATCATTCTAAGGTAGAGCCAATAACTTGACCTTCATCTAGTTCATGTAGTGGGGGTTGACCGAATCGATACAGCCATACTTGAACTAGGCAAGAATGGATAACTAACTTATACCAGAGTCGTAGTGGAGGTCGACCAGATCGATGCAGCCGTACGAACAGAGGTATAAGCCATGATGGTACTTACAACAAGCAGTGGAGGTCGACTAAATCGATGTAGCCGTACTTGCTGAAGAGCTCGCCGAGATCTACTCTACTCCTACTCCTAAGGGGTGGTTGGAGCCAAAAAAGTAAATGACTTGTATATTGGATTTATTGTTCTTTACAATAGCTAGGGTGTGGTATTTATACCCGAAGCCTAAAAATGAATCCTACTCGAGTATGACTCAGTACAATTTTTGGTACGAAGAGAACATTACTATTTCAAGGTAACTTGGACTCTAATCTTTTCCTTTTTGTAGAGTCCGATATGTATCTTCTCGATGCCAATTATATCTCATCATCGTTATCTACTGACGTCATTTGGAGAGAACCGATCTTAGCGTCACATTCGACCCGACAGATATCAATCCCTACTCAATCGATTTCTTGATTAGCACAATCTTGGAAGCCTGTGAGTTCCCACGCTCTTCTCCCAAATTTTGGTGTAAACACATACCCCCCAATTTTGGGATAAAATGATTTTATCCCAAAATTCTAGTTCATCGGTTCACCATGCCACAACTGTACCATCCCGAGATATACGCACGTCTCCTGATTTTCTGGCCCAAGTTTTATATAATCATCCCAACAGTATCTTTTGTAACCTACTCGGCCTGCTCGCTTTTGTCCTTCTTCCTTAAGCCAACTTTAACAGCCGACGCCGTCATCGCCATGGCCCCAAACTCTAGCAAACCACCTGTTCTAACAAGCCATCATCCAGGCGATCCTCGCCAGATTTAAACCAATTTTTGGCCGTGATGGCGACCATCGACCACGTCCCTGAGGTATGTCTCCAAGTTTCCATTCTCCAATTATCGGTCACTACTTTGTATTCCTTTTCTTCTCAAATTTGTTTCGTCTGATTTCTTAGGAAATGAGGAATGAAATTTTGATTCCATCAACCGTTTCCCCCAACATCTATTTTCTTGGGCCTATGGGTGATCCCGACCCATCTGATTTCATTTATCAAGAAACCAACCAAATCCCCTTCAAACATTCTGTAGTGGATTTGTCTTCTTGGAATACCAAAACTCTCTTCAGAAATTGGCCAAAGACACATAAGGGATGGAGAAATTGGTTCCGTAGGATGTCCGAGAAAAAGGGTGTAGATTGGGAACTTTATGATCTGAATCAATGCTTGACTCTTTTATTGTCCGAGATGGAGAGGAACGACTCACTTCTGATTGCTGCATCTTATTTCTGGTCCAATGCCCTGAATGCTTTCATCTTTGGTCATGACCCAATGACTATTGCCCTGGCCGATGTTTACTTGTTGACCGGCCTCAGAATAACCAGACCAATACAACCTTACAAGTACTTGAGTGCTGGCTCCAAGAAATTAGCCAAAATAGCAGACTACATAGAATGGGCCGGTTACATTCTGAACCATGTTGAAGATGGGTCAACTATCAGCAAAAGGGAATATGTGGCTTTTCTAACCATGTGGTTGGAAAAATTTATTTTCTTTGGGTCATCTTGTGGTCCAACCTATAATCACAAACTCATGGCGGAGCACCTAGCATTAGGCAAGGATGTCCCTCTTAGAAAATATCTGCTAGGGGCTGCTTATCATCTAATGTACTAGGTGGCTGCTCAATTACTAAAAAATGAACCAGTGTATACTGTCAACGGCCCCTGGTGGCTAATACAACTATGGCTTAACTTGTATATGCATAAGTTTGTGAGTCCTGATCTCAAAAGCCTGAGTTTCCCTTCTTCCAATTTTGATGAAGAATATAGAGGTGAAGAAGGAAGAACTCGGCAGCGCATGAGCTATGGTGAAGCCATATCGGCCATAACAATTGATTTCGATATTGGCCACCTCTTCAAGAAGTTTTACAGAGGATTTGGTGTAGACTTCCTGATTTTGTTACCATATGATGATGAGAATGATGAGCTAGCTTTCCCATTCAAGTTTTGATTTGAGTCGGGTTGTTCAGACAATGCAGCAGCTGCAATCTTCAATTCTTTTGTCAAGCCCTGTGTTCTTCCTGCTGAGTTTAATCATGGCCATGGTAAAATGGCCACATGCTCTTTTATTCTAGGCAATCTTCCAACATACGAGTTTTACAACCCATCCTTTGTGGCTTGTCAGTTTAGTTTTGGTTAATTGCCTCCTCAGCTATTCTTCAAGGACATACTAAGGCCTCGAGAAGATATCAGTGAAGTGCTAGAAGCCAGTAGAGTTTTTCAACTAGGATCAGATCTCCCTTCCCTCTGTTTGCAACTCTCTAAGCTCGATGAATGGTGTGAAAAAGCATATCACAACGCCAAGATATACAATGAGAGAACCAAGAGATGGCATGATAAGAGGATCAAGAAGAAGGAATTTGCCCTAGGAGATAAGGTATTACTTTTTAATTCTAGGGTGAAATTATTCGTGCACGAAAAACTTCGAAGCAAATGGAAAGGACCATTCAATGTTATAAACACCTCATCGCATGGAGCGGTAACACTTTAAAATAATGAAGGTATGCTATTCAAGGTAAATGGTCACCATCTCAAGATCTTTCTAGAACCTAAAAAACCACACCTAAGGATTTGGATGAGGTAGATTTTATTATTTTTCCATAGAATCTTATCTACGCCCTCCTAATTACAAATCGTAGCGCGGTAGCATATTCTTCGGGATTAGATAAGCATAAGAAACCAAAGTGAGAAAGATCCCAACAAGATAGCACTAGGTGGGGCTGGCCAGCCCCACTATCAGGCCAACCAGCCCACTTGGTAGCCGCCTCACCTCCGATCAACTCTCTCATGTATTCTAGAACCTTCCCCTCTAGAATCTCATAGTTTTCCACCGCATTTGTTTCTCCCTTGTTATGAGACCCTAAATGGATAGATCTTGACCCCTGCTGCAAGTTTTCCCCCCTATATAAACAAGCCCCTACCTACCTCCATAGCCATTCCAACAAAGCCTTCCATCTCCAGCAGCACCCAAGCTCTCCTCCTCTCAAGTTCCAATGGCCAGAAAAGAGATCTTCCCCTACGGAGTTGAAGACGCCATACCATTGAGCGTCATCCTACCATGAGACATGGCTCCCATTCCTTCCAACTAGTCCTACTTCACCCAAGCCATCCATTGTCTGTCCATTGCACCACCGCCACCATGTCTACTTCTTCAAGACAAGCCATGTCAACCCAATGCATCGAAGCCAATCAAGGTCCCAAAGGAGATCAACCTCCTTCCTCCAAGGGTGAATGAGAAACTGACCGGGGTGAACACCAACAAGTTTGGAGATGTAACATGCGCTAAATACAAGTTGGTCACGCCTCGCTTGACCATTAATGGTGTTCATGCTGCTCCTGAGCAAGTCAAGATTGTGACACCGAAGGAGAAGAAGAAGAGGGCGCCACCCGCCACCAAAGAGAATGATGAAGAGCATCAACAGATGACCGTTGCTATGCTATAGGACAAGATTAAAACCCTCACCGAGTATACCCATGCTCTGCGGCATAGGATCGATAAAGAGCACATCCATCATAGGAACCTAGAATATGAGCTTACTATCCTAAGCCATTATGTTGTCAATCAGGACAAATTTAAGAATTAAGAGTTAGGTTGCAGATCGATAGGGCACATTTAGGTCGAATGTTTAGGTCATTTGCTTAGCTCAATTGTTAGGTTGGTTAAAGTTTGTGCTAGCTAGTTAAAAGTTTGTGTTTAGGTTAGATTGTGTAATAAAGTGCCTTATCAATGGAATCTTGTTGCTACTACCAGCTCTCTATTTCTTTTGTATATGTGTTTGTCTCTACATGTTGTGCATAAAAGGTAAACAGGAAATAAGTGCGGGGAAGCACACCATGACAACAAAATGAGAACCGTTCAATGCCGCCTCGCCTCGCGCTTCGTCCACAGTCAAGTTTGCGTCCCGTATGATATATTTTCACATGTTTCGCTTTCTATTTCGAACCGAATTGAAAATCCTTTGATAAAACAAGTTTAAAACATAAGAAAAGATTATTTCAGTCATGACTTAAGGACAAACCCACATAATACTTTCCCTAGAAGCCTTGCTACTATTGGGAACTTATTATTAGGGACCCCATGTTACTTAAGTTGTGGAATGAGATATAGTAGAATAATGAGAACTTGATTCTTGATGTCTCGTTATTGGAGAATTTTATTTCAAAAACTATAAAAAATAGCTACACCTCTCCTTTGTGATAAAGCATTGTCCTACCAGAGCCAAATATGATAGACTAGGAAAACCTTCTACATATACTACTTGCTATGGTATTGAGTTTGGTCAAACCTTGTGACCCTTGTTGAGAAATTTATCATGCTCTCAAGATCAAGATCACGTACACTCCACATATATCTGCTGCTCCTACACTAGGAGTACGCAAAAACATGTTTTCCATCCACCCAAAAATGTTCTACTCCTACACTGGGAATAGACACAAAAATATGTTTGTTAGGATAAATGCTCCAAGTTCTTGTAAATACCTCTCTTGAATGTTTCAATTGCAGAAGAAAGAGGCATGGGCTATGCAAGAGTTATTCATAAAAGAAAAAGAAAGTATTGAAAAATGGACAAGTGTCCGAGAAATTGAAAGCAATGGGTACTCTGATGTCCGCCTGAAAAAAAGAAGAGAGAAAGATGAATAAGATAGCCCTTGTTTTCTTACAAAAGTATTTCAAGGTTTCAACAAGAGAGATGTGTTTCAAGGAGCATAGTAGAATTAGGTTAGCCACCATATACATTTCCACGCACATGCACATCTTGATCTAAGAGTATGATATTTTTCTCCTTGGATCCTTGTTTTGACTTTACAATATATGTAATGCAATTATGTTCTCATATTTATCCCTACCTGAGCTCCACATAAGCTTTTTAGAAATAGGTAAAAAGAAGGCAAGAACATCAATGCCTTGGTAAGGATGCAAAAATACCACATATATTGAGAGATTTGAGAGTACCACAAAAATGAGAAGGTAAGTGTTTACACCAAAATTTGGAAGGAGAGTCACAGGGACCCAGAAGCTCCTAGGATCGTATCATCAAGGGATCAGTTGCGGGCGAATCAAAAACAGTTGATTCAGATGCAAAATCTAGGAATCGGCTTTCTTCGGACAGCGCCAGTAGATAACGACAGAGGCTACGCTCGATGCTAGGAAGAAAATGTGTTGGACTCTACAAAAAAGGAAAGATTAGAGTCCAAGTTATCTTAAATTAGGAATGTTTTTATTTTATGCCAAAGTTTGTAACAAATCGTGCTTGAGTAGGATTCATGTTTTGGCTCCGGGTATAAATACCAAACAACAACTATTGTATCAATGAATCAATCAATCAAATACAAGTCAATTACTTTTTTTGGCTTCGGCCACCCCTTAGGAGTAGGAGTAGAGTAGATCTCGGCGAGTTCTTTGGCAAGTATGGCTGCATCGATCTGATCGACCTCCACTGCTTGTTGTAAGTACCGTCATGGTTTATACCTTCGTTCATATGGTTGTATCGATCAGGTTGACCCCCACTACGGCTCTAGTATAAGCTTGTTATTGACTCTTGCCTAATTCAAGTATGGCCTGTGTGATTCTGCCTCACACCCCACTGCTTGAATTGGATCAAGGTCAAGTTATCAGCTCTATCTTAGAGTGGCAGTCTTTAGTAGATTCATTAAGTTACCGATATTGCTTATCGCTTTCATTGTTTATCTAATTACAGCAATATCACTCTGCCCGATTGAGATTGATCTAGATCGGCCTTATATCTTATTTAACTCATCGTTTGCTAATCTAGAACTGATCTAATCTACATCTTAAGTGATGAGTTATGTTTTTATCGGCTATTTTGCGTCAATCTTAATCGTGCATAGCGTGCGGTTAAGGCATGTTCGATCTTGAGTAGATCTATCGGTTAGCGAGAAACGTTTCATGGCCCGTCATCATGGCCTATGGGATTCTGCCTCTCACCCCACTGTTGGCACCGTGGAGTGGGGATCGTTGGTTGATAGACCCATTCCTGAGAAGACATGACCTTAACTATGCGCTATGCCTGAATCGGCTGTTTAGCTGATATGAATGCTTTCACGAATAATTCACATCACAAGATCGTTGAAGTAGAGATAAGTTGAAAGATGTGTTAGCCCCATGATCTTATTATTGTATTATGGCCTACCTGATTCTGCCTCATGCCCCACTGATATTAGTAATGAGTTAGGGTCATCGAGTCCATTGTTGTTTCTATGGCATGCATGATTCTGCCTCATGCCCCACTGGTCATGGCAATAGATGAGATCTAACATGTTCATTAGATTTATCTTTATTAAATGATTAAGTGATGTTGAATTATTTCTTTATATAAAAAGGAGTTCGGTTACTCGTAATCATTGGCTCAGTATGGACCGATCATCGTTGATATCTTATTGCCATTGATTAATATTCGTTTAAATGATGTTTATCCTGAATGATAACCAATTCTCCTCACACGACCCCATGAGCTCTAACTGACTTATTCTCATGAATATAGTGGAATTGGCTATTTAGCCAATTTCCTTTCATATCGGCTCTCACAGCCGTACATTCAGGACTGTCTGGCAACACTAGTAAGTTCCGCCCTTAATTACTGATGAACTTTCTCTCCTTATCAATTGCAAGGTCAAATTGACTGGCATGCCTCGGGAGGATTGCGTAGGATCGACCACCCCTGCGCTAAAGCTAGGCAGATCTGCTCCATCGAGCGGACCCTTCTGGCTTGCTGCGTGTGACCTCGACACAGAGACGAAAATTTTGTGTCGACACACATTTCTGGCACACCTAGTGGGACACCACAATTGTTATGGCGGTTCACAACAACGACAACATCCTTATGGTACATTATGAAGACCTGCCTAATGAAGATAAGGATACCATCAACAAAGCTATAGAAGAATTTTAGAAGAAGTGTTTGTTATCCTACACCAAAACACGTGACAATACAATTATTCAGAAATTTCCACTACCAAAAGTTCTACTACATGGGTAGACAGATACGGTCGAAGCTGAAGATAGGCCTTTCTTTACGGAAGCCATAGACAAGTCTATTTGTGATGCCATATCAAGCTGCAATGAAGCTTTCATTGACGCATTTCACAACGCCATGAAAGAGGCGATTTATGGAATTCCAGTTGGTCAGGTTGGATCGACTTGTTATAAAATTCTAGATCCGTCGACTCAAGGGACTAATTAAGTCGGTAGCAGCTATCAAGAAGCAGCACCAGCTGGTAATGGTGATGTCCAAACACTTCAAGGTTCATCTGAACAAACTCTGGGTACTGCTACAAATCAGATACAGTACAATCCTAGACCATCAGTACAGCATGTGCAGCATCTGGTAGGGCAAAGTCAAAACCAGATGATCAATTTTGGCACATCAGGCCACATACCATCGTCGGCTCAGAAGATAGCACCATCAATTCAAAGGATCCGTAGAGATATAGATCCTTATGTCTATAATCAGAGACTTCAAGCAGCAAACCAGCAAAGGACCCAACAGATTGAGATTCCACAAGGCTATCACTATGGCACAAATTATAACACCCTCCACATGATACCAAATCTAGAATATCAAGGCACGCGAGATTTCAATCCATAGATGGGTCAGCAAGTACCGAGAAATCCAAATCCATGGGTTATAAGTTGCTGCTGAAGGTGACCGAGATGATGAAGAATCAGTTCAGTCTGAAGCCAAAGGGGCTGACCTTTTCATACAAACGTCCATATCTAGAATGGTATGATTTGGTCGCCCTTCCTACAAATTACAGGCTCCCGAAATTCGCTAAGTTTACTAGTCAAGATGGTACAAGCACAATAGAACATGTTAGTCAGTATCTTACACAATTGGGTGAAGCGTCAGTTGAGGATGCCCACTGAGTTTGTTTCTTCTCCTTGTCCCTATCAGGGCCAGCCTTCACTTGGTTCTCGTCGCTACCAGTCAACTCCATTACCAATTGGGCTGACCTGGAGAAGAAGTTTCATACATATTTTTACACTAGAACTGGAAAGAAGAAAATAACCGATTTGACAACCATGAGATAGAGGACTAATGAATCAGGCACTAAATTTCTTCAGAGATTTCGAGAGACTAAGAATCTGTGTTTCTCGTTGAGCTTGGCCGATAATCAACTAGCTGCTTTAGCCGTCCAAGGAATGCTGCCGATGTAGAAAGAGAAACTGTTGGGACAGGAATTTGACAACTTGAGTCAATTGACTCAACGAGTGGCAGCACTTAATAGCCAATTCCGGAGCATACACAGAGATACCCGATTCTAGAAGAGTACCTCAGTGGCCGAAGCTTACGATCCATATTCAGTTGATGACGGCTATGAAGATGAAGAAGAAGAGGTTGCTGCAGCTGAATAGAATTGGGGCAAGAAGACAGTGATGATGCCAAATCCTTAGGGAAGAGGAGTTGAGGAGAGTTATGACTTTGATGTTACCAAATCGGACAAGCTCTTCGATTTCTTGCTTGAGAAGGGGCAGATCAAGTTGCCCGATGATCATGTCATGTTGCCCACTGATCAGTTGAAGAACAAGAAGTTCTGTAAATTCTATAACGCTACTTCTCATTCCACTAATGAATGCAGAATCTTCAGGCAGCATATACAGAGAGCTATTCAGCAAGGGAGGCTCAAATTCGATACACCTCAAAAGATCAAAGTCTATGATAATCCTTTCCCAGGAGATTAGAACATGGTTGATGCTGGGCTATTCAAAGGAAAAACTAAGGTCCTAACATCGATCAAACCAAGAGAAGCTGGAATAGTCAATCCCGAAATGCAAATATCGGCTGATGAGTACAGAGAGATTAGAAGACGTCGTGCCGAACAAAAGAGCCGATACGAGCAGGGGAAGACGTCGAAAGCAGAGACGTCAAAGCCATGGGTCACATCTCAGACCCTATTGAATAAATGGTAGCGGCAGAAGGAAAAGAATTATCAGCGTTGGTTAAAGGATCAAGCATACCAGCATCAATTAGAAGAAGAAAGGTATGAAAGGGAACAAGCTAAATTACATTGAAATTGTCCCTTCTTTAGACATTGCTGGAATGAAGGTTTGAAGTTGCCTACCAGACACGACTGTCTAGAATGTAGCAATCAATATTGAGAGTATAGGCAATCTCGAACCAACCACTAGTCTATCCTTGCTCAAGATGCGTATCATCATAACAACATGGATCGACGCTTAAAAAATAAAAGTGTTCATGATTGGTTGGGAAAAAGAGTCATTGGATAGGACTGGGCTGATCATGAAGAGGAAGGCACTGAAAGAAGATACACGTGGTAGGAAGGCCAGTGGTGCCCAGGAGATTTGATGAGAAGCCAAAAGAGGAGGGTGCAGCGCCTAAGGAACAGAGAGATGGAACAGGCTCAGGCACCCGGTAAAACTCAAGTGTGGCATACCAAACAAATAGCCGATAGAAAGCAATCATCGGCTAATATCCAAATGGTTTTTCTGTTGCTGTTAGAATTCATAGTCAGTGGCAAAAGCCAACAGCCGATCCAAGCAGTCGGCTTTGAGAATTTGGATAATCCAATAGATGGCACAAATGGCAAACTAGGACAGGGCTTTACGTCGGCCGATGAATTAGAAGAGATAGATATTGGTCCTAGAGATAGACCTAGGCTGATGTACATAAGTGCTAAGTTGGATCCCGAGTATAAATGAGAATTGATTGATTTATTAAAGGGATTCAAAGATTGCTTTGCTTGGGAATACTATAAGATGCCTAGTTTGGACAGATCGATTGTCAAACATTGGTTGCCAATCAAACCTGGACATCGGCCATTTAAACAAGCTCCAAGAAGATTCAACCCGAACATGCTTGATGATATCAAAAAGGAGACTAAAAGGTTGCTGGAAGCAAAATTTATCCGACCGTGTCGATATGCGGAGTGGATATCGAATGTTGTCCCTGTATATAAGAAGAATGGGAAATTGAGGGTTTGCATTGATTTCAGAGATCTGAATAGAGCCACACCTATGGATGGTTATCCAATGCCGATAGCTGATATGTTAGTGGATGCAGCAGCCAGACACAAGGTTATTAGCTTCACGGACGGTAATGCAGGATATAACCAAATTTTCATGGCTAAGGAAGACATAGCAAAGACCGCTTTCAGGTGCCCCAGCGCAATCAGTCTATTTGAATGGGTCGTAATGACCTTTGGTTTGAAGAATGCTGGTGCAACTTATCAAAGGGCAATGAATTACATTTTCCATAAGTTATTGGTAGGATTGTTGAGATTTACATCAATGATGTGATGGTAAAATCCAAGGGATACAAAGAACACCTAGCTGACTTATGAGAAACCTTGGAATGCATGAGGAAGCATGGTTTGCAGATGAATCCTAACAAGTGTGCTTTTGGAGTATCAGCCGAACAATTTTTTGGGATTCATGGTTCATGAAAGAGGAATCGAAGTTGTTTAGAAAAGTGTAAAGGCAATTGACGAAGCAATTCCCCCAACCACCAAAATAGAGTTACAGTCTCTGCTAGGAAATATTAATTTCATCAGAAGATTCATTTCAAATTTGTCGGGAAGGATCCTGCCGTTTTCTCTCTTGCTAAGATTGAAAAGTAATCAAGAATTCACGTGGAGTGACATACAACAGAAGACGTTTGAAGAAATAAAAGAATATATGAAGTGTCCACCTGTGCTGGTCCCTCCTCAGCAAAGTAAGCCATTTAAGTTGTACATATCGGCTGATGACAAGACAATTGGATCAGCCCTGATGCAAGAATTCAAAGGAAAAGAGAGGGTTGTTTTCTATCTAAGTAGGAGGCTACTGGATCCAGAAACAAGATATTCTCCCACCGAAAGGTTATGCTTATGTTTATATTTCTCTTGCACTAAATTATGACATTACTTATTATCGGCCGAGTGCACGGTTGTTTCTAAGGCTGATGTGGTTAAACACATGTTATCAATGCCAATACTAAATGGAAGAATGGGAAAGTGGATTCTTGCGTTATCGGAATTCGACTTGAAGTACGAATCGGCTAAAGCAGTCAAAGGACAGGTAATGGCCGATTTTATCACTCAGCATCACAAGCCAAGCATTAGTTATGCAGAGTCGATGCCCTGGACACTGTTCTTTAATGGATCATAATGCAAGCAGGGTGGTGGTATTGGTATTGTTATCATTTCACCTCGGGGGGCAATCTTTGAGTTTGCTTTCCCAACTGAACCAATAGTTACTAACAATCAAGCGGAGTATGAGGCTATTCTCAGAGGACTTCAACTTCTCCACGAATTGAAGGCCGAAGTAATTGAGGTATTTGGAGATTCACAGTTAATTATTAATCAGTTGATCGGCCTATATGAGTGCAAAGAAGGGACTTTGAAAGAATACTATGATGGCTGCCAAAAGTTAATCAAGGGGTTTCTTCACATCTCTTTCCAACATATCCCGAGAGCGCAAAACCAAGAAGCTAACCGTCTAGCTCAAAGTGCATTAGGGTATCAAGTATTTTGGGAAATATTGAGTAGTGAAGCCTCAATTGATGATTGGAGAGTTGAAATAGCCAATTACCTTAGGGATCCATCTCAGAAAGGTACTAGGAAGCTAAGGTATAAGTCGACTAAATATGTTTTGTTGGATGAGCAGTTATATTATAAAATAGTCGATGGAGTGTTGCTCAAATGCTTAAACCAAGAAGAAGCTAAGGTATTGATGGGAGAAGTGCATGAAGGGATATGTGGAGCTCATTAATCGGCTTATAAGATGAAATGGATTATCCGCAGAGCCGGATATTTTTGGCCAACGATGCTAGAAGATTGTTTTGAATATTACAAGGGGTGTTAGGATTGTCAATGCTTTGGCAATGTTCAGAGATCGCCTGCATCGGCCATGAATCCAATAATTAAGCCATGGCCGTTTCGAGGTTGGGGAGTTAATCTGATCGGCCAGGTTTTTCCGCCTTCGAGCAAAGGGCATAAATTTATATTGGTAGCAATAGATTACTTCACCAAATGGGTCGAGGCAATTCCTTTGAAGACGGTAACCTCAAAGGACATGATCAATTTTGTTAGGGAACACATTGTATATCGTTTTGGGATCCCCCAAACTATAACTACCAATCAAGGGACAATGTTCACGTTGAAAGAATTCGGGGACTTTGCTGCCAGTATGGGTATCAAGCTACTAAATTCCTCTCCTTACTATGCTCAGGCTAATGGCTAGGCAGAGGCATCCAATTAGATTATGATCAAGTTGATCAAGAAGAAGATTGAGGAACAGCCAAGGAAGTGGCATTTGACGCTAAGTGAGGCATTGTGGGCATATAGGATGGCCTGCCATGGGTCAGTTAAAGCATCACCCTATGAACTTGTGTATGGCCATAATGTAGTTCTTCCTTGGGAAGTTCAGATGGGATCAAGGCGTGTCACACTACAGAATGATTTGTCGACAGAAGTATACAAGAATCTCATGATAGACAACTTGGAGGACTTGAGTTGCCTTCGGATGCGTGCTCTCGAAAACATCAAAGCCAATAAGTTGAGGGTTGCAAAATATTACAATAAAAAGGTTAAGGTTAAGCAATTCTCTGAAGGAGATTTGGTCTGGAAAGTGAAATTGCCGATCGGGTCAAAGGATAATAAATTCGGCAAATGGTCGCCCAACTGGGAAGGACCTTATCGAATCAAACGTTGTGCGCCTGGTAATGCTTACATTTTGGAAACACTAAAAGGAAAGGAAGAATTTGGCCAAGCAATCAATGGGAAATATTTGAAGAAATATTATCCTAGCATTTGGATCAATACTTAACAAGAGATTTGATTCGGTCGATGACTTTTAATAGCCAATGTCTGAAAGGTATCGCCTCCAGCACAAAAATGGACCCAAGGGGGTAAGAGCCGATATGATGTATCGCCTATAGAAGCGAGGCAAACACTAGAATAGCTCTACGAGCATGGTGAGAAGACATAGGTGATATCACAAGACTTCTTCTAGCCGCAGTAGCTGATTCTCTTGCTCGACAAGGCGCTAAAATGAGCGACACAATCACCCTATGCACAAGAATTCTCCTAACCGC
This sequence comes from Miscanthus floridulus, assembly GCF_019320115.1. NCBI lineage: Eukaryota > Viridiplantae > Streptophyta > Magnoliopsida > Poales > Poaceae > Miscanthus > Miscanthus floridulus. The sequence continues at coordinate 47,836,226 of NC_089587.1, forward strand.
TCAAGATCTACATAGCAAAGGGATAAACCATGGAGGATCCAGCGGGATCGGGGACACCTGAGGAGGCAGATAAAAGCGAAACATGGCTGAATTGTTGAGTTTGCTCTCACTAGGGTCGGATAGCCATTTTTATAGCCGGCTTGGAAGGATGAATCCAAACGCCCATGAAATAATAATGCTCTAAAAAAGTTTTGAAGCATGGGCTCATGGGTTGATATGGATGGTGATGAATAGTTGACCCCAGATCAAGATTCCTTACCCGTGACTATGGGCCTACCGGGAGCATGGACATGGTAATTTTGGAACAAAATTTCTTTTGTCCCAAAATTGGGGGGCATGTGTTTATATCAAAATTTGGAAGGAGAGTCACAGGGACCCAGAAGCTTCCAGGATCGTATCATCAAGGGATCAGTTGCGGGCGGATCATAAATAGCTGATTCAGATGCAAAATCTAGGAAACGGCTTTCTTCGGATAGCGCCAGCAGATAACGACAGAGGCTACGCTCGATGCTAGGAAGAAAATGTGTTGGACTCTACAAAAAAGAGAAAGATTAGAGTCCAAGTTATCTTAAATTAGGAATGTTTTCATTTTATGCCAAAGTTTGTAAAAAATCATGCTCGGGTAGGATTCATGTTTAGGCTCTAGGTATAAATACCAAACCCCGGCTATTGTATCAATGAATCAATCAATCAAATACAAGTCAATTACTTTTTTTTGGCTCGGCCACCCCTTAGGAGTAGGAGTAGAGTAGATCTCGATGAGTTCTTCGGCAAGTACAGCTGCATCGATCCGATCGACCTCCATTGCTTGTTGTAAGTACCGTCATGATTTATACCTCTGTTTGTATGGCTACATCAATCCGGTCGACCCCCACTATGGCTCTAGTATAAGCTAGTTATCGACTCTTGCCTAATTCAAGTATGGCCTATGTGATTCTGCCTCACACCCCACTGCTTGAATTGGATCAAGGTCAAGTTATCGACTCTATCTTAGAGTGGCAGTCTTTGGTAGATTCATTAAGTTACCGATATTGCTTATCGCTTTCATTGTTTATCTAATTACAGCAATATCACTCTGCCTGATTGAGATTGATCTGGATCGGCCTTATATCTTGTTTAACTCATCATTTGCTAATCTAGAACTGATCTAATCTACATCTTAAGCGATGAGTTGTATTTTTATCGGCTGTTTTGCGTCAATCTTAATCGTGCATAGCGTGCAGTTAAGGCATGTTCAATCTTGAGTAGATCTATCGGTTAGCGAGAACCATTTCATGGCCTATCATCATGGCCTGTGGGATTCTGCCTCTCACCCCACTGTTGGCACCATGGAGTGTGGATCATTGGTTGATAGACCCGTTCCTAAGAAGACATAACCTTAACTGTGCGCTATGCCTGAATCGGCTATTTAGCCGATATCGAATACTTTCATGAATAGTTCACATCATGAGATTGTTGAAGTAGAGATAAGTTGAAAGATGTGTTAGCCCCATGATCTTGTTATTGTATTACAGCCTGCATGATTTTGTCTCATGCCCCACTGATATTAGTAATGAGTTAGGGTCATCGAGTCTATTGTTATTTCTATGGCCTGCATGATTCTGCCTCATGCCCCACTGGTCATGGCGATAGATGAGATCTAACATGTTCATTAGATTTATCTTTATTAAATGATTAAGTGATGTTGAATTGTTTCTTTATATAAAATAAGTTTGGTTACTCGTAATCATTGGCTCAGTATGGACCGATCATCATTGATATCTTATTACCATTGATTAATATTTGTTTAAATAATGTTTATCCTGAATGATAACCGATTCTCCTCACACGACCCCATGAGCTCTAACTGACTTATTCTCATGAATATACTGGAATCAGCTATTTAGCCGATTTCCTTTCATATCGGCTCTCACAGCCGTACATTCGGGACTGTCTGGCAACACCAGCAAGTTCTCCCTTAATTACTGATGAACTTTCTCTCCTTGTCAATTACAGGGTCAAATTGACTGACACGCCTCAGGAGGATTGCGCAGGATCGACCACACCTGCGCTGAAGCTAGGCGGATCTGCTCCATCGAGCGGACCCTTTCGGCTTGCTACGTGTGACCTCGACACAGAGACAAAAATTTTGTGTCGACAGTAAGCTATGCTTTGTTTTTCAAAACCATAAAATGTTTCTTCAATTGACTTGACTGAAGGAAGATGGTGATCTGTTTTACGTTGTTCCATTCTTTAATAGCCCAAAGTTCCATGGTAGACGTTGTGAATCCTATAGAGCATGTATGACTAGGAATGGTTTTATGATGATGTCTTGTCCCAAGGTTATGTCTAAAGTAATCCATTGTTTTATCAAGAATGAGTAAAAGCCTAAGTGTGGGGGAGTTTGTTGATGGAAGTTAATGTCAATCATAAACCATCAATATACCTTGCATAAAAGCCTAACATGGATCACCAACATAGACTTAGGGGTTTAAACTAACAATTTCCACGAGTTTTGGTGAACCTGTGTTTTCAACAGGATTTAATTAGAAAACCACCAAGGGGAGCCAATTCATTAAAGGAAATCACGTTTATCCATAGTGGAACTGACATGGGAAGACTCTAAAAGACTCTAGGAGGCTCTCCAATGAAGCAGGTCCTGATCCACTGCCATGTGGGCCCGGTGGGCCCCACCTATAGGTTGGTCGACCTGTGGGCCTCACCTGATAGCCTCTCCTCGTTACATCGGTTCTCCACCACCTCAAGGATCACATCTATGCCTTTTTAAGTTGGTTTGATCCGAGGGTCTAGGATGCTTGAAGGCCCCTATATATACCTACCTGCACCCCCTCCTCTAGGCAGATCCTAAAACCCTAGAAACCAGAGCTACAATTCATATCCTCTCTATCAGGATCAGAGCTAGCAATCAAGAGAAGATTAGTCCTTCATGTATGGATCTAGTCTTGTATTAGAAACAGAGAGAGAGTGTGAGGGAAAATTTGGAGTTTCGGTCTATCGGTGCACTCTCTATGGCTTATACCCTAACGAAATTAAGTTCTTGAGCTTGCTTCTGAGATTTCTCTAGTAATCAACTTCTAATTCAGGTAAGCATCTTGTTCATATTGTTCTTCAGGTTTGCGACTCTTTTGAGTACTTTAATCCTTGTCGCTCCTAGCGTAAAGTAGTATTTGTAGTGTAAGCGTGGTGCTTAGACTCGGTTACTCATGGGTGTACCCTATATTCTGGATCATGGTAGCTCGCGAGGGTGACTCTTATAGCATCGTTAAATCCTTTGTAGTCCACCTCCCGCCTGTAGGCCGAGCAGGACCTTGTTACTATTGGAAACATACTTTGCATATGTTTTCCTTAGTAATATCCCTAGAATTGAACAATAGAAGACATAGCTTACCGAAGTTAGAACTAGAAGACCTTAGCAATCTCCCCTATGCTCCTGTTATCTCAAGTCTTGTTGCTACTCTGGGTTAAGTTAGACTTAGTTATTCTCACACACATTTCCTTATTAGATATTCTAGAATACTTTTCGGTGAAGTGCTACATTGGTATCCGTGCACTTGTGGATTATTCTATGTGCGTTTAAATATACCAACACCTGTAGTAGGTGGGAGCAACCACCTAGGTTGGTGTTCCCTAAAGTACGACGGTAGGCAATGCAGAGCTAACGATATGTCCGTGCTAGGATCGTGCTGCCCCAGCTGTACGCTGCTATGTTCTCCTATGGCTGGCCTAGTATCCTTAGGGAGACCTAGCTGATGGTGTTACCCGACGTGTCAGGGAACAGGAAGGCACCTAAGAAGTGCCATAGCCACACTCTAGCGCACCTCTCGATATCATGCTCCACAGTATTTAGGTGCAGTGGTGACCCAAAGTTTTTTGTTATCCACACTGAACTGACACCTGAGGTTTTCCTAAAATTTTTAGTAGACAATGAGACAGATGGATTGTCAAAATGAACTGGCAATGAGACAGATGGATTGTCCAAATGAACTGACACTAGGTACTTACTTTGCTTTTTTAGCAACGTCATCGTCAGGTGGCCTTCTGCCACAGAACTGCTCGAGACCAAGTCCATCCAGTTATCGTTATCAATGATTCTAGTCACTCGAAGACCCTCCAACCATAGACACAAAATAAGCTTCACGTATGCAATGTGATAGTCATCTCGCCGCAAGGAAGGTGGAAGGTGTGGGTCTTTGGCCTCCGCCTATCCATTTATAATTCAAAAAGAAACATTTTAGTTAAAACAATGAGACAAATTAGTCCAGCAAAGGTCAACAAAATTAAATGAAATGTTACCTATCCACAGCTATAGTGAGAAGTGCAGGATCGAGGATCGGTAGCCCAGTGTTGAAGACCTAGACGAGCTCAAGGAAGCCGGCACACCCTATGTATGGCGTGAATCGCTCATCCCAGCGGTGCGGCTGGTGTGTGCATAGTCTGAGAGGTAACAAGGGCTCCTAAAGGTTCAACAAGTGCCTGGCTCGATAGTCCTTGTTGCAGTGCTGCTCAAGAAGGGGGTACTACGGATGATGATCCCCCATCTTGGTTCATAATGGAAATGGCCGTGTTAGAACAAACATTAGGATGAATACAATATGATGGAACATTAGTGCATAGAAGCAAAGTAAATGTAAAAGGAACCTGATTACAGTATTATGCAAAATGAGAGAACAGATGAATATCAAAATTGGTACTAACATAGCAAAATTAAAAAGCATAGCAAACAAAAACATTAATAGAATATAATGTGTGCTATATGCACCTGCTATCCTTGTCTTCTGTGCCTGCTAGCCTTGTGACCCGGTTCTTTACAAACAGAGCATAGATTCCTACCATGAGTCTCGTTGAAGTCCCCCTCGTACTTGTCTTCGCCATATCCTCTCATAGCGTCCATGTCTCCCTTGAGTCGCTTCTTCTTCCTCCTACCCTTCCCTACCTTCATTAGATCTAGAAGCAGCACGTAGTCGAAACCATGATAAGGGGGCCACCGTGTCTAGTCAAGGTACATCTTGAAGCTCCTCTCCCAAATACTAAAAGTGTTTGAATGGAGATACAAGGGTGACATATATGGCAGACCCTCGAAGTCATATCCGTGGACCCTGTAGGCCATGATCATGTGAGAGCAAGGGGCATGCATGATCTGAGGGATGTTGCAACAGCACTCTACTTTGTCAAGATCACCATAACGTTCACCGTCGAAACTTGTGCCACCCTTCCCTTGCACACTAAAGACATGCCAGGCAGGTCCATACGGCTCTATAGTATGATGCTTGGCCAATTCCTCGGCCTCCTTCAAATGTTCTATTCTTGCCTTTCCAAATCACCCAAGCTTAGCTAGATTCCTCTGCGCAATTTCCCACCTCTTGATAAAATATTCTTTGGACATGTGAAACAAGAACTCAACAATTCCAGACACTGACAATGATCGAACTCCGGTGAATACACGGTTGAAAGACTAACGAGTTGGTGGTCATGATAACATACCTAAAACCACCCTCGTCATATGCTAACGCCCACTTAGCCTTCTGTTCCATCTGCCCCTCTAACCTAGCCTTGCCCACTTGGTTTAGCATCTTATCTAGTTCTCTCTTTATCTCTTTGAACTGGTGCTCTGTACGTACATAACATAGAGCCTTTACCTTGTCATAAACCTCCTTCTTCATCTGACGCCGCCAGAAATTAGCGGCAAAATGTCGCATTCACCATCTGTGCACTAGAGGCGGGAACCCATCGATATGTTCATCTGTAGCATTTAGAAGCCCTGCATGATGATCTGAGATCAAACATATAGTGTGAGATGAACCAAGCACATGTACACATAGATGTCGCATGAACCATGACCATGATTCATTGTTCTCTCCCTCTGCTAAAGCAAAAACCATGGGTACTATCTGGTCCTCTAGATCAATAGCAGCAGCCATCATTAAGGTGCCCCTGTACTTTTTGGTCAGGAAAGTGCCATCAGGAAGTATGACTGGATGATAATACTGGAATGCATATTCCGTCTGCGTGAATGACCAGAACACATGATACAGGACATGCGTCAATGGGTTCTGCAAATACATCCCTCCGGTGTCTATAAACCATTTCAAGCTAGGGTTGTAGTAAGTCACTACACACAATATTCGGGGAACCCTATTGTACGCTTCCTCCTAGCTACCCCAACGAATCGCCAGGGTAATTTACTTAGCACGCCAAGACTTTCCATACTTGACATCATACTTAACAAATCCGAATATGGACTGTTGTAAGGAAGACACCAAAATGTCATTATTGTCATCAACGAGTCCCAATATGCGACGAACAAGGTAACATATAGTGAGCTGCTGCTAATTTTCTTTCCCCTTATTTGATAGGCAAGTGTGGGGTTGGACCACTTTACTTATCCTCCACTTACCATCACTCTGTCTCTTTCATGCATTTAACCTCCACATACCACCATTTTTGTAGATCACGTGATACCTCAACTCCTGGTCCAAATGAGTGACAGTGTACGTCCTATGGTGATGGACAGCATAGTCCTGAAGGAACAGCTTCATCTCTGACATTGTATTGAATATCACCCCCTTGTTAAGGATTACATTCTCATGGTCATACAATGATTTCCTACATATCTATAGACCGGTGTCACAAATTGCCATATCCGTCATGCTGACATCCTTATAGTTCGAAACACCACTGAAAGGTACGTTCATCGACCTCAGTTGCATAAGCTCTATCGCTGTGTAAGGATCTGGTGGAATATATTGCTGTGCTACGCTAATTCTAGCCCATGAATCATAGGGGGTATCATCCTCTGGTGTTGACACAAAATGTGACGCACTGTGCCTCACACACAGCAAGCCGAAAAGCGTGGCTTCAATCGGGTTCCCGGGTGCTTCGTGATCCGGAAGCGTGCCAGTCAGTTTGACCTAAAAACTAACAAGGGATAAAACAATTAAATATCAAACCGGAACATGTCGGGTGAGACCAGACAGTTCCACATATACAGCCCTGAAGCCACTTACAACGACATACGGCTATAGAGAGCCGTCTGCCAACAAGTTCATAAACCATTCAGCTAATCGTAAGATGAATGCACGTAAAGACCTGATTGCCGAATGCACGTGCATGGGAAGACATGTTTGAACAAGTGAAATTAATTATGAGTTAACGCATAACCAAGCTCGGCAGTCCAGCCGAATTGGGGTCCATGAAGAAGGAACGTGCAAATAAACACGATTAAACTAATCTAAAACCTGCATCTGCCGCATGACACCTGGTTTCGTTAAAGCTTAAACGTGATTAACATGCATGAACCCGCGACATGTGACAATCTAGATTGAAATAATTCAGCCATCATGAGCGCATTATCTATTTGCAAAGGTAATATGAAAAGCAATGATCGTTGAAGCATGAATAAAACCATAAGAGAGGGCCGAACATATCAATCTAGATTGGGCAAAAGTGTGTTACAAATATATAAAATATTTAAAACATGCAACACTGGATAACTTAATGAATCTACTTAGATTTGCCGTATCTAATAGAGCCGATAACTATCTTGCTTTCACTAAGCATATTGAGCAAACGCCTGCCGCACGGTGTCTACTCATAAACAAAGCGTAAGCAAAGACTTCTTGATTGTCAAGCAAAGATCCACCGCACGATCATTGAAAACAAACAAGACTACTTGCATCACGTCTAAATCCACCACATGATACTAAACATGATAACAAGGTTGTCGGAACTTACGGAGGTCGACGGATCGATGACTCCTCTCGAAGAACTCGACGACACGACAAAAGGACTCAAAAGTTGGCACGGGGCCGGTTGTATTGATTTGATTGTGTACCCCTATTACAATGGTCGAGGGTCAATATTTATACCCTAGACAAAACACGAGTCCTAGAAGACTACGACTTACAAAGAAACTTTTAAACAAACTTGGAAACTTACGATTCCTTACCCTAAACTCTCAAGTCCTTTATTATTACAACTTTCATCTTTTCGATCAGCTTCGCCTACCATCTTCTGTTTTCCCGAATGGAGTCACCCCCTTCTGGAGTAACCGACCGCACAAGCATTTAGCCAACCGCTTGTTTTGTTTGCCGAATACCCTTCTTCCCGCATGCGGGTCCACCTATCATCCTCTAGAATCGACCAAAATCCAGTGTTAACACATGCCCCTGAATTTCGGGACAAAAGTTGTTTTATTCTGAAATTGACCACAAGCTCCTTCTTCCTCCTAGGTCAGCACCGTTCAACACCGCCTCCGCTGCCCAAAAATTCAAGCTTTCAGCACAACCTCGGACCTACTTCGAATCTTCAATGGCGACCCAGGATGAAATCCCAGAGGTAAACTTTACTTATATTCGGCAATTTTCATTTGATCCTCCCGTTCCTCCTTTGGCTTATTCCTCTTTGATTTCAATCACCTTCTAAAGGAATACAAGAATCAGATTTTGATCCCCTACGCTGCCAACCTCGATTCCTATTTCCTCAGCCCAATGGGAAATCCTGATCCTGCCGAAATTATCGAGAAGGAAACCCAAAGAATCCCTTTCAAATCTGGGATCACCTCGCCAAACCGATGGCCAAACACGTTCAAGAATTGGCCATTTCCCCCAATCGCTGGATGGCGGAACTGGTACAGGAGAATGCTGGAGAAAAGCAGCAGCCACTGGGAAAGCCAAGACATCAGTCATTGTCTGGAATTATCCTTAGCAGAAACACCCAGAAACGACTCCCTTTTGATAGCAGCTTCCCATTTTTGGTCTGACACCATTAATGCCTTCATCTTCGGTCATGGTATGATGATCATTACTCTAGCCGACGTGTTCATGATGACTGGCTTGAACGTGTCACTACCAGTATACCCCTATAAGTACAAGAGCAAAAGCAACCAAAGAGCTGTCAGCTCTGGAGGTGGATGGGTCAAGCACATCCAGAACTACATGAATGCATCTGGCACCATCTCTGACAAAGAGTTAAAAGCCTTCATGAATATGTGGCTATGCAGATTCATCTTCTGTGGAAAATCCAATGAACCAACCCTGAATCATATGGTGATGGCTGAAGACTTAGCTGCAGGCACTCAGATCCCACTAGGCAAATATCTCTTAGGGTCTATTTATCATATGATGCATCAGGTTACTCTTCAGATGTGCCAAGGTGGAGAAATCTCTTGTGTGAATGGTCCCTGGTGGCTAATTCAAATGCGGCTCCAGCTATACATGCATCAGATAACCTCTGTGAGCCTTTTCAATCTGAGTTTTCCTTCGGTCAACTATGCTGAAGGTAGCACAGCAAAGGTTAAGGCTTGTCAGACTTATGGGGAAGCAGCATCATCTATCAGCATTGACATAGATATCGGTTATTTCTTCAAGCTATTTTTTAAAGGATTCGGCAACGTGCTCTGGTTCCCTTACAGAGAAAATGAAAATTTAACTCTACCCTACAAGTTTAGCTATGAAATTGGTTGTTCAGGTCAAGAATCTACGAATATCTTCAACTCCTTTATCAAACCTTGCACTCTACCAGCCAAATTTCATCATGGGAGATTAGTGCAGTCCACCTATGAATTCTACTATCCAAATACCCGCCAGACAATTAGGATGTGGCCAGCTGCCTCCAAGATTCCTCTTCTCAACAATCATAAAGTCAAGGGAAGTAATAACAGAAAGAATGGAAGCCAAGAAAATCTTTGAATTAGGATGGGAATTGCCAACATACGAACCATCTCCATTTGGGCTAATAGATGTTGCTCATCCCTTCTTTGTTTCTTGGTGGCAATATAGTTTTCCAAACCAAATCTCCTTCTGCGAATTGCTTCAGCCTAACCCTTTTGTTATAATATTTGGCAACGCGTATTTTATTTTTCTCAATATTTTCCAACGCTTTGAGACGAATCAAATGTAAATCTTCCAATTCATCCATCATCAGATCCTTATAATCTTCTTCTACCAATTCTTTCTGTAACACAACTCGCCTTGAACCTGACCGTAATTCCCATGGTAATACAGCATGATGCCCATAAACCAGTTCATAGGGAGACGTTCGAGTGGACCCATGACAAGCCATTCGGTAAGCCCACAATGCTTCATTAAGAACCAAGTGCCATCTCCTTGGTCTTTCATCAATCTTCTTATGGATGATTTTAATCATAATTTTATTTGATGCTTCTGCCTGACCATTAGCTTGTGCATAATAAGGAGAAGAATTATACAACCTAATCCCCATATCTTTGACAAAATCACAGAATTCTGAAGAAGTAAACTGAGTTCCTTGATCAGTTGTTATAGTTTGAGGAATCCCGAATCTGTGAATTATATGTTCCTTAACAAAACTGATTATATTTTCTTATGTTACTTTCTTCAAAGGGATAGCTTCAACCCACTTGGTGAAATAATCCATGGCCAAGAGTACAAATTTATGTCCCTTACTAGAAGGAGGATTGATCTGACCAATTAAATCTATACCCCATCCTTTGAACGGCCAAGGTTTGATTATGGGATTCATAGCAGATGCTGGAACTTTTTGAATATTGCCGAATTTTTGACAATTGTGACACCCTTTGTAATATTCAAAACAATCCTCCAACATAGTCGGCCAAAAATAACCAGTTCTCCTAATTATCCACTTCATCCGATAAGCTGACTGGTGTGCACCACACAATCCTTCGTGAACCTCATACATCACTTTCTTGGCCTCTTCTTGACTTAAACATTTTAGCAATACTCCATCGATGGACTTGTAATATAATTGATCATCAAGAAACACAAATTTGAGAGCTTTGTACCTGAGTTTTTGGGAAACTTTTTGAGATAGACCTTTCAGATAATTGGCAATTTCGTGTCTCCAATCACCATCTACTTGATCAATATTTAAAACACCTTCTTCTATAGCAAAAACTTCCCGACTCTCTCGATATCCAGAAGCAGCTTGAGCTAACTTATTTGCTTCTTCATTGCACTCTCTAGGGATATAATGCAAGGTTACTACCAGAAAATTCTTCAAAAGTTCTCTACACTCCTCATAATATTCTCTTAACACATTGTTCTTGCATTCATACTGACCATTCAATTGATTAATCACCAACTCAGAATCCCCAAAGATTTCAATAGCAGCGGCCTTCACTTCTATAAGAAGCCGAAGCCCTCTAAGCAACGCTTCATACTCTGCCTGATTATTAGTAACATGAAATTCAATAGGAACCGCATACTCAAAAGTTTTCCCTTGTGGGGAAATCAAGAGAATACCAGCACCACCACCTTTGTTACAAGATGATCCATCGAAGAACAAGGCCCAAGGCACAATGCTTATCGCCTCAACAGAAAGATCCCAATGTTGGGTAATAAAATCGGCAATAATTTGACCCTTTACCGCCTTTGCCGATTCGTACCTTAAATTAAATTCTAACAATGCTAAAATCCATTTGCCAATTCTTCCATTCAAAATTGGCATCGATAGCATATGTTTGATTACATCAAAACTAGAAACTACCACGCATTCGGCATTCAACAAATAGTGCCGAGATTTGGTACATGAGTAATACACACACAAGCAAAGTTTTTCTGTAGCCGACTACCTTGTTTCCGAGTCTAGCAGCTTTCGGCTAAGATAAGCTATGACTCTTTCTTTTCCTTCAAATTCTTGCATAAGGGCCGACCCTATCGTTAGGCTATCGGCTGCCACATACAACTTAAAAGGCTTGTCAAGTTGTGGAGGTACCAGCACAGGTGGTGCCTTCATATATTGCTTGATCTCATCAAAAGCCCTTTGTTGTATGTCACCCCATACAAATTTTTGATCCTTCTTGAGCTTTAATAAAGGAGAAAAGGGTAAAACTCTCTCTGATAGATTAGATATGAATCTTCTTACAAAGTTGATTTTACCTAACAATGATTGTAATTCTGTGAGATTAGTTGGTGGCACAACTTTGTCTATTGCTTCCATGCTCTTTTTCCCAACTTCAATTCCTCCTTTATGAACTAAAAATCCCAAAAACTCACCAACCGAAACTCCAAAGGCACATTTGTTTGGATTCATCTTCAAGCCATGCTTTCTTGTGCACTCTAGAGTCTTTCTCAAATCGGCTAAATGTCCTTCATGATTTCTAGACTTGACTACTACATCATCGATGTAGATTTCTACAATCTTGCCGATCAGCTCATGAAAAATATAGTTCATAGCTCTTTGATAAGTTGCACCGGCATTCTTTAACCCAAACGTCATGGCTATCCATTCAAACAAACCAATATGACCAGGACATCTGAAAGCTGTTTTTGAAATATCTTCCATTGCCATAAAAATTTGATTATAGCCAGCATTACCATCCATAAAACTAATGACTTCATAACCTGCTGCTGCATCTACTAGTAAATCGGCAATTGGCATTGGGTAACCATCCATGGGAGTTGCCTTATTAAGATTTCTGAAATCTATGCAAACTCTCATTTTTCTATTTTTCTTGTATACCGGTACTATATTTGAAATCCACTCTGCATACTTGCATGGCCGAATGAAGTTTGCTTCTAATAATCTTTCAACCTCCTTCTTCACATCGGCCAATACCTCCTCTTTGTATATCTTCCGTGGAGGTTGTTTGTAAGGACGAAATCCAGGTTTAATGGGTAATCGATGCTCAACAACGGAACGATCCAATCCAGGCATTTCCGTGTAATCCCAAGCAAAACAATCTTTAAACTCTTTCAACAGATTTATCAACTTTGATTTATATTCTGGGTCTAACTTCGCACTAATATACATCGGCCTTGGCTTAGAACCATCACCAACATCAATTTCTTCCAACTTATCAGCCGACATAAAACCACGTCCCAACTTTCCTTTGTTGCCATCGACAGGATTTCCCATTAAAAATTACTATGAGAGCCGACTGCTTGGAACGGCTGTTGGCCCTCGCTGAAAACATTTACAGGACCTTCTTTCCACACTTTTCCGGAGAAACAATCAACGCCTTCATATTCCCAGTAGGTAGACTCTGTGGCAGCAACACTTACCGAATCATCAGCATGTACAATTTCAACATCATCTCCAATCCATTGAATGAGAATTTGATGCATGGTTGAAGGAATGCAGCAATTAGCATGGATCCAATCTCTGCTCAAGAGTAGACTATATGCCCCCTTGCCATCAATGACAAAAAAAGGTAGTAATCAAAGTTTTCGACCCAATAGTCAGCTCGACATGGATAGCACCTCGGGTATTGGAAGGATTGCCAGCAAAGTCCCTAAGCACCATGTCAGTTTTCAACAATTCTTCATTAGCCATCCCAAGCTTTTTGAAGGTAGTATAAGGCATGATATTGATAGCAGCCCCTCCATCAACAAACATCTTGGTTAAAGGCTTGCCATTGACATATCCTTTTAAATAGAGTGGTCTCAAGTGACGATTCTTGATTGGTTTGTCAAAAACAGCCTGCTGCGTTAATACAAGCTGAGCCATCAAATCCTGACATTCACTTTCATCAAAATTAGAGTACACCTCTTCTTGGACATCTTGGCTTTCGGGAGCTATAAACTCTGATGGGAGGAAGAAAGCCATGTAAGCATCAGCCGAAGGACCACATCCATCAGGCTTCTTCTTAGGACGCCATATTTGCTTTGTCTCAGTAACTTCCTGTTCCAACTCCCTATTCCTCAACCGTTGAACTCTTCTTTTTTGACTTTTCTTCAGGCCTGGAGGACACCACTGTTCTTTTTGCCATACGTATCTATAGGAATCAGCTTCTTCATCATGCACCCTATCATATATCCAACCTTGACCTGCAAATCTTTTCCTTTGCTGATTCTCAAAATCATCTATTTTTAGGCGCCGATCATCTTCAGGAACCTTTGTTCCAAGTCTTTCATAGACGGGACGGCGGTTGACTCGAGATTGTCTATATTCGGAGTATTGAGCACTACACTCTAGACAATTATTTCTTGCAGGCAACCTCAAGCCTTCATTCCAATAATGCCTAAAGAACGAACAACCCCAATGAGACTGCTCCTGTTCTGTCATGTATTCTTCTTGCTCCCTTCGGTATACTTCTTCTTCATACCTCCGGCATTCTTCCATAAACCATTGCTTCTTATAGCATTCCTTCTCTTGCTCAATCTGCCACTTGTTTAGCAAAATACATGATGTAACTCTGGGTTTGGAAGTTTGACCTTTCTCGGTTCGGCTATTTTGAAACCGAACTCGTTGCTGCAGCTCTCTACTGGTGACTTGCCGATCCGGGTCAACAGCACCACTTCCCTTTGCTCTATCAGAAGTCAACACCTTCACCTTGCCTTTACCTTTGAGATCATTGGCAGAAACCATATTCACAGAGAAAGAAATCATATTTTGTGGAAATGGCTGATCATCAATTTTCATCTTGCCATCAAACTTCAAATGTCCCTCTTGGATAGCTTTCTGGATTCGTATTCTGAACACCCGACAATCATTGATAGAGTGAGAATTAGTGTTATGGAAGCCACAATACTTTTTGTCTTTCACTCCTTTAGGACGTAGCATAGGATGTCCTTCTGGCAGCTTGATGCGTCCTTCCTTTATCAACAATGCAAAAAGCCTATCTACCTTAGTAACATCAAAATCATAGGTTCCCTTTTGTTGTTTCAACCAACGTTGACTAACTTGAGTAGGCTCCTTTGCCCAATTCAACTCAGCTGCAGCTATCTCATCTTCATCAATATACTCAGTCACTTCATCTAGAAAACCTTGATACACCTCATTAGTGGCATTGTTCTTCTGAAAGCGATTATCTCTCCTGAATCCTTGGGCCTGATTACTCATGGCTGCTAAACGCTGTGCAAGTTGGCCAAGATCATCAAACTCCACACCGAACAACTTCTCCCTGATATTCGGCAACATTCCTGCTATAGCTATTCCAGGTAGTTGATCATCTGGTAAATTCAGAGAATAACACATATTCTTGGTTTCCCTAAACCTACGAAGATATTCCAATGGTGTTTCATTTGTTCTCATCCTCAGATTCATGAGATCGACCAACTTCTTCTCATTAGTACCTGTGTAGAAATATGAATGAAACTTCTGCTCTAGCTCTATCCACGTACCAATGGAATGAGCTGGTAAAGATGTGAACCACGTGAAAGCTGGTCCTGTAAGAGACAAAGGAAAATATCGAATCCTCCAAGCTTCATCTAAAGAAGCTTCTCCAAGCTGCATCAAGTACCGACTGACATGCTCTATGGTACTAGTATCATCTTGACCAGAAAACTTGGTCAAATCTGTTGGAGGCTTCACCCTTGGAGGTAACGCTACTCTGTTGTACCACTCTGGATAAGGAGACTTGTATGAATAGGATTGATTTTTTGGCTTCAAACCGAACTGATTCTGCATCATATCAGCCATCCTGCGCATCAAAACATCAATGTCTGAATCCTGATTTCCTTGTACTTGCACTTCAGAAGGCAATCCTGAAACACTCCTATACCCTGGATTTGGTATAGCATTGATAGCATTGTAATCAGTAAATTCTTGATACCCATCTCCATACATATTCTTCTGGAATCTGTTTGATGCTGGAGAAACTCTATAAGCTGACGGTGGCACTTCTCCTGTGGTACCAAATGTCACCTGGCCATAGGTGGGATGTGATTGCTTTTCAGTGTGGGTCAATCCACCTATATTTGAAGTCGACGCTATTTCTTTTCCAATAGGCTTCTCTTGATGCTTTGGAACATTGAAAAGTGTCGGTCCGCTGAGTGGGCCAACATTTTCTTTAAAGTATTTATCAACCATTGGACCAAAAGTACTGATCATGATTGCCCGAAAGGTATTCAGAAAAGCTGTGTGATGGTTTGTCATGGTTTCTCCCATAGCTTTATAAACCAGGGCTGCCATCTTCTGAGCATCCTCCTCTTCAGTGTAATCAGTCTGATGTGGAAGAAGAACCCTTGACATTGACTACTTTTGAAACACTTTATTGCTCTTGTTTTTGGAAAAAAGACATCAAATACTTCCATTGGTATTGCTCACATGCTTGTAGCACTAAATCCCTGTAATTATCTGGCAATTCTGTCATGCTCACATCTAGAACATGATCATTGTTGATCTCAGACGTCATCTTGAACTAACAGATGGTCCCACCGGACGTGCCAAAAAGTGTGTTGACACAAAATGTGACGCACTGTGCCTCACACACAGCAAGCCGAAAAGCGTGGCTTCAATCAGGTTCCCGGGTGCTTCATGATCCAGAAGCGTGCCAGTCAGTTTGACCTGAAAACTAACAAGGGATAAAACAATTAAATATCAAACCGGAACATGTCGGGTGAGACCAGATAGTTCCACATATACGGCCCTGAAGCCACTTACAACGACATACGGCTATAGAGAGCCGTCTGCCAACAAGTTCATAAACCATTCAGCTAATCGTAAGATGAATGCACGTAAAGACCTGATTGCCGAATGCACGTGCATGGGAAGACATGTTTAAACAAGTGAAATTAATTATGAGTTAACGCATAACCAAGCTCGGCAGTCCAGCCGAATTGGGGTCCATGAAGAAGGAACGTGCAAATAAACACGATTAAACTAATCTAAAACCTGCATCTGCCGCACGACACCTGGTTTCGTTAAAGCTTAAACGTGATTAACATGCATGAACCCGCGACATGTGACAATCTAGATTGAAATAATTCAGCCATCATGAGCGCATTATCTATTTGCAAAGGTAATATGAAAAGCAATGATCGTTGAAGCATGAATAAAACCATAAGAGAGGGCCGAACAATATCAATCTAGATTGGGCAAAAGTATGTTACAAATATATAAAATATTTAAAACATACAACACTGGATAACTTAATGAATCTACTTAGATTTGCCGTATCTAATAGAGCCGATAACTATCTTGCTTTCACTAAGCATATTAAGCAAACGCCTACCGCACGGTGTCTACTCATAAACAAAGTGTAAGCAAAGACTTCTTGATTGTCAAGCAAAGATCCACCGCACGATCATTGAAAACAAACAAGACTACTTGCATCACGTCTAAATCCACCGCATGATACTAAACATGATAACAAGGTTGTCGGAACTTATGGAGGTCGACGGATCGATGACTCCTCTCGAAGAACTCGACGACACGACAAAAGGACTCGAAAGTTGGCACGGGGCCGGTTGTATTGATTTGATTATGTACCCCTATTACAATGGTCGAGGGTCAATATTTATACCCTAGACAAAACACGAGTCCTAGAAGACTACGACTTACAAAGGAACTTTTAAACAAACTTGGAAACTTACGATTCCTTGCCCTAAACTCTTAGAGTCCTTTATTATTACAACTTTCATCTTTTCGATCGGCTTCGCCTACCATCTTCTGTTTTCCCGAATGGAGTCACCCCCTTCTGGAGTAACCGACCGCACAAGCATTTAGCCGACCGCTTGTTTTGTTTGCCGAATACCCTTCTTTCTGCATGCGGGTCCACCTGTCATCCTCCAGAATCGACCAAAATCTAGTGTTAACATCTGGCAAATCTATGACTAGTCTTTCCTGAGCTGGCATAGCATGAAGTACCTCAGTTGGTACTGGTAATGGCATAGCGTGAACCGGTATTGATATAGCATCAACCAGTGTTGGCATAGCATCTCTACCTCCTTGGTCATCGTTCGAATCATCTGAATCACTGCTAACTACATCACTGATCCTATTCTCCTCCTCCTGCTCCTCCTCTTCCCATTCGAACTCGTTCACATCGAAGTCATTGCTTATACAACCTACTGAGAACTGCCTTGAATCATTGACTGCCACTAGAGTTGAATGAAGCTGCTCCTACGTCAACTGACCATCCAAATCCATAGTACTCGTAGTTGGTTCCACATGGACCCCACATTCTTGTTGAGTATCACCGTTGAAGCAAGGCCTGTCCTGGAGACCATGTATCATGTACCCATTCTCCACCACCACCTCAGCCATGGCCACATTGGAACCTTGGATTACCCTATTATAGTAGGATCAGTGAGCATTGTCGCGCAAGGGCATCATCACGTAGTGTACCCTAGTCTTTTCACTATCAAACCTCCCATTTAGTGTGAAATCACCGCCAAACTTTCCCTTCAAACGGACACAAAGGTCGCTAAAGCTAGGAGGTTCATCAAACTATTCCAATTCTTCTTCCATATCCTCAAACATACCATCTTCTTTCCTAACACTTCCTCCGTAAAAAAACTCTGACATAACAATCCATCTACAAAAGCATCTCAGGAAACTTCATCAAGTCATCGAAATCGCCGTACCATGAATTACCTAAACCTTAACTAAGTACCAACACAAAAAAATACTATGTATACTAACTACAATTACTACTACAAATTACCTAAACCTTAACTACCAAACCAAACCCTAAAGCCTAAATCCTAACTAACAAAAACCTAAACCTAATCTACCTAACCAAACACTAAACACTAACTAGAGTACAACATACAACCTAAACCCTAAACCCTAACTAACTAACTAAACTAAATCACTAACCCTAATCAGTTTATTAAAAAAACCAAAATCATGAAATTTAGGGTCTTGGAGAAGGGAAATACCTTGGTTACGATGGGGGACCTTTTGGGGGTCACCCTAGGAGACGGAGAGGCCTCCCGGCGGCCTCGCCAGCCGCCGATCGTGCCCGTACGGACAAACAGGAAGGGAGGGGCGCGGGCGACCAAGGGGGTGTGGCCTCGCCTGAGAAAGGGAATAGGGAGAGAGAGGGAGGGATGGAGGTGCGGTGGAGGGCTCAAGCGCGTGGGCGGGCGCGATGGGAGGGCGGCGGCATGGTCAGGCGGGTGACGGCGGTGTTAGGCGACGGCGGACGAGACAGAGGAGAAAGAGAAAGGAATGGAGAGAAAGGAAAGAGGGGGCCTTGTTGCGGGCCTATGATGGGCCTTACCGTGCCATGCGGCGTGGCGCATCAGTGCTACGCCCTGATCCGCGGCGTGGCAGCCCCGGCCACGTCAGCTGTCAGCGGCCCTAGTCGCTGCCACGTGGCCACCTTCGCCGCACCGCCATGTAGCCGCGCCATGTGTACAGGCGTGACCAAAAGTGTTAGTTTTGAAAAACATTAAACAGTGTTATATTTGAAAATAGTTTAAAAAATATTAAAAATAAAAAAAAATCACGGAAGCAGCCGAACATCAATGCCAGGGGGGAAAATCTCTGGGGGATCGGTTGTCCTAGAATAATCACGAGTATCCGTAGGTTCACAACACACGTCTATATACATAGTCATAGAAGAACTATTGCTTAAGAGGATAATAAATAGTTAAAAATAGAATTTTTAATTCTCTTATGCATCCTTCAGTTCTCGTTTTGGTGTCGCCCATGGCCGCCGCTGCTCCGTGCAGAGGTCGCCCCCTGCTGCTCCCATGCAGAGGTCGCCCCCTGCTGCTGCGCCTGCCAAATCTGCTTCCTTCTCGCCCATGGCCGCCGCTGCTCCCGTGCGGAGGTCGCCCCCTGCTGCTACTGTTCATCCTGCTGGAGCTCGTGACCTGTGCAATCTGCCGGAGCGGCCTCCTGCTCCGGTCCCAAATCTCGACGAGATAATTTTATTTTTTTAATTTGTTTAATAGGTAAAGAACGACGGGCTGCCCCTACCGCCCCCTAGATCGCCGCAATTTTGCGTCTCTCGCAGCTCGTGCTCGTACAATTTTCTGATCGAGGCAGAGGAGGATTCGTGTAGTTTCTTGTTGCAATACAACTCGAGATACCTTGGGTTTACAGCTCGTAGGTATTCTGGTAGCGCGTCCATGGTGGCGTCCTGCAGCACGAGGCTGTCGAGTGCTGCGACACCTTCTAGAACCTCCAGCTTTGGGCAGCGAGCAATCTTAATATTCTGCAACATGGAGAGAACGCTGATCTTCTCTTTAGCTCAGGGCAGCCAAACACGTCAAGTTCCACAACTGAAGGGATGTCCTCCACATGTGTCAGGTTGGTGAGCTTGTACAGGTATAGTTCTCTAAGACCATGCGTCTTGCTGCTGGCGTACACAAAATTAGAAGCTGTTATAAAAAAAAAATCACGTATTCGAGCCTGTCGGCATCTCACCAGCCGATAGATACACGGGCATCTGCACGCCCGAAAAAATCATCCTGTCCGAGGGCCGACGGGACCAGTCAGCCCGTGGACGCCCGACAGGGTAGCAGAGCAAAATAGGCTGCCGCAGGCCGGACCCTATCGTTGTTTGGTTGTCACCTACTACTACTGTAGTGAGATAGCACGGTACAGCTCCACAGTCTTACCTCATCCGCGGGCCTGTGATGGGCCTTGTCGTGCCATGTGGCATGGCGCGTCAGTGCCATGCGGCATAGCAGCTCCGGCCACGTCAGCTGTCAGCGGCCCGGGTCACTGCCACATTGTCACCTTTGCCGCACCACCATGTAGCCGCGCCATGTGTACAGGCACGACAAAAAATATTAGTTTTGAAAAAAAAAATAGTGTTATATTTGAAAATAGTTAACAAAAGTATTAAAAATCACAGAAGCAGACGGACCTCAACGCCAGAGGAAAAAAATCTATGGGGGATCGGTTGTCCTAGAATAATCACGAGTATCCATAGAAGAACTATTGTTTAAGAGGATAATAAATAGTTTAAAAGAGAATTTTTAATTCTCTTATGGGTCGGATGTATGTGTATGGACATGATTATTACGTAAGGGCAACTCCAACCAAGGCCTTATGTCAGCCCTCATCACATTTTGAGGGTCCAAAACATAAAAAACTCTCTCCAACCCATCTCCTATCTCGGCCCCAACGGATGAGGATGCCTCATTCCTCTCTCCTCATCCCCCACATCCGAGGGAGTCCTATCTAAAGCCTCATCCGGCGGAGGGGAGCAATGGCCATCTTCCCGCGCCGCCCTAGAGTTCTCTATGGCGGTATGTCCCCATCCTTCTATTCTCGTTTTGGTGTCGCCCATGGCCGTCGCTGCTCCCGTGCGGAGGTCGCCCCCTGCTGCTCCCATGCAGAGGTCACGCCCCTGCTGCTGCGCCTGCCAAATCTGCTTCCTTCTCGCCCATGGCCGCCGCTGCTCCCGTGCAGAGGTCGCCCCCTGCTGCTCCCATGCGGAGGTCGTCCGCTGCTGCTGCGCCTGCCAAATCTGCTTCCTTCTCGCCCATGGCCGCCGCTGCTCCCGTGCGGAGGTCGCCCCCTGCTGCTACTGTTCATCCTGCTGGAGCTCGTGACCTATGCAATCTGCCGGCCTCCTGCTCGTGTCCCAAATCTCGACGAGACAATTTTATTTTTTTTGAATTTGTTTAATAGGTGAGAGAAATATAGGGAGGCTGAAATGAGGGTTTAGTTGGAGTGCAGAGATAAATGAGGATGTAATCTGGATGAGGGACTCTCATTTCTAGGTGTAGGGGGTTAAATTTTGAGAGATTGGTTGGAGTTGCCTAAGAATGTCTCCGACAGTCAAACCCCTGAAGTGGTGACACTATTCCTCTCTGTGTGCACAGTAGCTAGACCCACGATCCACCTTTTTTTGCCCCTTATTCTATCTCTACTACATAACTGGGCGGTCAAGGTAAGTTCGGTCGACTGTGCGACCTCCAACCCGACCACGTCATCTTGATCAAGAGTTGAGGACGAGGCACTCCCACCCGAAACCTCTTAACCAGCTCTAAGCATTTT
This sequence comes from Miscanthus floridulus, assembly GCF_019320115.1. Lineage (NCBI taxonomy): Eukaryota > Viridiplantae > Streptophyta > Magnoliopsida > Poales > Poaceae > Miscanthus > Miscanthus floridulus. The sequence goes on from NC_089587.1 coordinate 47,857,850, forward strand.
TTATATTTTAATAGAAGAAAAGAGAGAAAAACTAGTTTTGATCAAGAGCTAAACTCTTACATATATTTCAAAATTATCTAAGAGTGTCATATAAGGCTATCTATATTATAAACTATGTGATAAAAATTAGTATTATTGGAGAAGTTGTCTTAGAGCTACTAACTAGCTATTGCGGTGGCTTAGAGCCGCTCGTAAACATGAAGTTAAAAAAGAAAAATTTCCTGCCCCAAGTAAACCAGGTTGAGCCCTAAGAACATCTCCAGCAGTTCCCTAATAAACTTTCTCCAATCTACATGTATTGGGGTAACCTAATATTATCTTTTGTCAATATTGGGGGAGTTGCTGCAGCAGTCCCCAATATATCTTCTCGAATACCCATATGGAAGGTGGGTCCCACAGGAGTGTAAGAGAAAATATGGCTGAAAAGTGATAGTTGGGATGATCCATATGGTATTGGGGGAGTTGTATCTCCCCTTATTTTGAGGGGAGACAAGGAAAATATTGATGGCCACCGAAAAAAGAAAGATGTATTGGGGAGCTTTTGGAGCCAGAACAAAATATATCCGTCTCCAATGCGATAGTTTTATGGGGATAGGAGAGGTATTTGGAAACTGTGGCTGCTCTAAGATGTCACATGCCCCTGGTCCACGAGGCAATCGAAAGCTGTCACGTGTCTTGGTGATTTTTTTAATTTTAACACTTTTTGTAACTAATTTTAAATTTAACATTGTTTTTTTTAAACTAACACTTTTTATCGTGCCTATTGCCATGGTGCGGCGAAAAGCCTATGCCGCGTCATACATGGTGGCGCAGCAGGGGACTGACGTGGCGACGACCGGAAAGGCTGACCGTTGACGTGGCAGGGCCTGCCGCGCCACCGATCTTGGCGCGATAGTGCCGCGCCCTGATCTGTGGTACGGCAGAGCCGAATAAAAGCCCTGCAGCTAGTCCTGCCTGCCCGAACAGCAAGCCCGCCTTCCCGTGCCTGGCCGCCGCGCCCACCGCTCGTCCGGCCCTCCGTTGCCGCCTCCCTCCCTCCTCGTCCTCGTTCAAGGTTAAGGTTAATTATTAAGTTAGAAGTATGTTTACCATGTATATTTTTGTTGCTATAAGTGTTGGTTATATTATTTTAGTTGCAATGCAAATGATTATATTTTACATTAATTTGCGTTGTTTTGATTGATGTTTAATTTGAACTGTTTTATTAGATGGAAGACATGTTTCGGGAGCAGTTATGACGAAAACGGGCTCATCCTAGAGAATTGTACCCCGATGAGTCTAGCAAAGATGCTTCCGTCCCTCGTGAACTCCTTGTCCCTAACTGTGACTGTGGTCGTCCGGTCGACGTGTTTCAATCGAGATATCCGGACACAGCGGCTCGTTGCTTCTACATATGCAGTCGTTTTAATGTAAGTAATTATTTCCGTCTATTTTTTTCTTCATTTGTATTACTAGGTTACTAATATTTTGTTCGAATTTTGATTTGTAGGCCCATGAGAGATGCTTTTTCTTTCAGTGGATTGACGGTGCATACAAGTTTGACCCCAGATATCTCCTTTTCGACAATTGGTGGAGAGAGCGACATCCACGAGAGCACTTCGAGCGGTGGGTTCCACCTCCCCCTAACCCCCTCCAATGACGGCTAAGGAGAAGCACTTAGCTACAGTTAGATGACTCGAGGAACCTCCTCTATGCGATTGCGGAGATCGAGCTATGTTAAATCCTGAGAATACGTTGGAGTTTATGTGTCCAAACAAGCATGAAGTAAGTGCAAAATGTATGTGTTGAAATATTGAGCTATATGTGTTCATGTACTAATGTCATGTTATTTAGGTGTATTCAATGGCGAAGTGTCAGTTCAAGGAGTAGTTGTATGGTCCTAAGAACCAATGGCTAGAAGAACCTTTAAAGGCAAAGCAAAAGAAGAAAGAAAAGTTAATTTACAAAGCACCTCCAGTCAAGTGCAAATGTGGTGTTAAATCCAACTATGACCTAGCCCCTTTGGAGCTTGGAATAGGCCATTATTGCGGCCATATGGTTGACTATGATGAGGTTGGTTATTTTTGTGGTAACCATAAAATCGTATTTTATTTTTTTTGCTAAGACATATATGATATAATTTTTCGTTTGAACAGAGCACTAGGAAATGCAGGTCAGAATGTGATGATGGTCAAGCTAAGTTCTTGGATGAACTGAAAGGGAAGCAAGTAATTGCATGAAAGAGGGGATATGGACCTGACTACGTCAACCTTTTCGTTAAACATCACAAAGACAAGATGCGTGAGTTTGCTAGACAGCGTGGTATTTGTAATCCCGATCGATGTTGGGCTTGACAAATGGGGATTGGAGAGATGGATGATGTTAGAGGAGGAGAGGGCAAGGAAGGAGGCAAGGGAGAAGACAAGAGTACAGATGCAGGTCTTAACGAGCATGTTTTTGCATTATGTGTCAATGAGTGTTTGAAAGCCTTTTTTTCGTTGCCTGAATTTTAAATGTAATATAATCACATGTTGCTAACTGATTGCATTTTATACATAAAGGGATTGGATGTAGTGAGGAACATGCTGCAGAGGTGGCTCGTGCAAGGTACAAGGAAAAGAAGTTAGATGAGTACAGATAACTGAGCTGGTCACACAGTTGAATCACCGATTAATATAAAATATAATTATTTACATTGCAACTAAAATAATATAACCAATACTTATAGCAACAAAATTATATATGGTAAACATACTTAACTTAATAATTAACCTTAACCTTGAACGAGGACAAGGAGGGAGGGAGGCGGCCGGGGAATGGAAGGGAAGGGAGGACGGCGGCAACGAAGGGCCGGGCGGGCGGTGGGCGCGGCGGCCAGGCGCGGCAGGCGGACTTGCTGCTCGGGCGGGTGGGACTGGTGAAGGGTCGAGATGGTGACTAGAGGGGGGTGAATAGTCCTTTTTAAAACTTAATCACGTTGGCTAACCGAAACAAGTGCGGAATTAAAAACTATAGGTCTAGTCAAGACTACACCCATCTATCTATGTTCACTAGCACCTTGCAAAGATACTAATCAAGCAACAAAGGTGCCGGGCTAGCTAGAGCTCTCCTAACCAATTCTAGAAGCAAGGCCACACAAACCTATGCCACTAGTACTTTAAGCAACAAGGGAGCTCCTACACATGCTAGTAAGCAAAAGCACAAAGCCACCTAAGCTTACTAGCAATGCTCAATAACAAGGCAACCAATGCCACATTAGAGAGAGCAATTACTTAGCTACACAAACTAAGCAATATGACTAACAAGGTTACACAAACCAAATTAGCCACGCAAGGGAGCTACTTCTATGCTACACAAGCAAGAAGGTAACTAGCAAGCTACACAAGCTAACTGATTACAAAAGCAACAACACAAGCTCAATGTATATGAAAGTAATTGTAAGTTTGTGTAACGGGGATGCAAACCAATGGGAAGAACAAGGTTGACACGATGATTTTTCTCCTAAGGTTCACGTGTTTGCCAACACGCTAGTCCCCATTGTGTTGACCGCTCACTTGGTGGTTCAGCGGCTAATTGGCATCACCCGCCAAGCCCGCACGTCGGGCGCCGCAAGAACCTACCCCGGAAGTGAGGGTAGCTCAATGACATGCTTTACTAAAGTTGCTCTTCACGGCTCCCGCGGGGCGAGCACAATGCCCCTCACAAAGCACTTCTCCAGAGCGCCGCACAAGCTTCTTGCGGGCTTCGACGGAGACCACCACCAAGCCATCTAGGAGGTGGCAACCTCCAAGAGTAACAAGCACCACCGGCTTGCAACTCAATCACCTAGTGCCACTCGATGCAACCTCATGATGTAATCGCACCAGAATCGCTCACTCACACAATCGGATGATCACTATCAAGTATGTGTGAGATGGAGGGCTCCTAAGCACTCTCAAGCATGGACACAAAGTCCCCCAAGGTGCTCAGCACCAGCCATGGCCGAAGGCCACTTCTATTTATAGCCCTAAGGGCTAAACTAGTCATTACCCCTTCACTGGGCAACTGTTGGGTCGACCGGATGCTCTGGTCGTGTTGACCAGACGCTGGACCTCAGCGTTCGGTCGCCCGATGATAGCCATGTGTCACCTATGTTCAACAGCATTCTTCTAATCTCAACGGTCATCTTTAGACCGGACGCAGTAGCTTCAACTGACCGGACGCTGGACCCTCAGCGTCCGGTCATTTATAGTAAGGTACCGACCCTAACGTCCGGTCAGACGTGATCGGACGTAGCCCCAAAGTCTGGTCACTCTCCAGTGACACTGCTTCATCCGACAACAGGACTGGACACTACCTCCAACGTCCGGTCACTGCGTGACTAGAGTCCGGTCCACTCTCTGGGACCACTCTTTTCTGTATAGGGCGCTGGTGGCACCGTCGGACTGTCCGCACTCTATGGGCAGACACTCTACCAGTGGTGTTCCTAACCCTTCTCACCTCCATTCCATCATTGAGTTGATCCACATCAACTCCAACTTCATCTCCTTTGGAAATGTGCCAACACCACCAAGTGTACACCGCAATGTGTATGTGTGTTTGCATTTTCACTATCATTTTTCAAAGGATTAGCCACTCAACATGCCATGCCACTCAATCCTAGCGACGATGCAAAGTTAGATCACTTGAGTGGCACTAGATGACCGATATGCAAACAAGTTTGCCCCTCTTGATAGTACGGCCATCTATCCTAAACCCGGTCATAAACTCCTCTACACACCTATGACCGGTGAAATGAAATGCCCTAGGTTATACCTTTGCCTTGCGCATTCCATTCCATCTCCTTCAATGTCGATGCAACACATGCACCAACACGATCAACAATGATATGATCCACTTCATATCATCACGTGATCATATTGGTTCATCGATCTTGACTTCACTTGCTCTTCACCATTGCCATCGTCCATCAGCGCCAAGTCTTGCTCAAGCTTCACCGCCACGCGGTCCATCACTCTAAAGCCTTCGACTTGCCCTTCATGCTTACAACCAGTCCATCAAGCCAAGTCTTATCTTGATCTTCTCCACCTTTGATCACTTGACTCAATGTCATGTCTCATGTGCAATGAGCTCCTTCATCTTCACATGTGTGAGCTTTGCAACATCTCAAAGCTATTTTCACCTTCATGGCATATGTTGCTCACACACATGTACCTATGGACTAATCACCTATGTATCTCACATAAACACAATTAGTCCACCTAGGTTGTCACTCAATTACCAAAACCACACAAGGACCTTTCAATCTTCCCCTTTTTGGTAATTGATGACAACTCTACAAAGATATGGAAATTAAGCTCTTTTGGATTCATGTTGCTTGCCCAAGCAATTTTACCATGTGAAAATGATTTTGGACAAGTACCACAAACCCGAGATGGTAGTATTAGCTCCCCCTACATATGTGCTAGAATGTTTGATTTGAAGCTCGCACATATGCATAGATTAAAATTGTGGGAGAGTAATTACTACCGGATGATGCTAAGATGTATAGAATAAACCTTTGAAGCGTGTACCAATCGGAGTTGCACCTTTAAGTTCATCCTTAGCACCATGGTTAGCTAGATAACACTTGGAAATAAAAGCACTAGATACCTTGTGAGATCAACATTAAAAGCAAGGTACTAGCATTACTTGAAATACATACCAAATGTCTAGCTATCATCATATGCATGCTAGTTATCAAATCATCATTCAAGTTCTACAACTAGCATACACCACACAAGCATGCATATTGAATTTGAAAGCTTATGCAATGAAAGCAAGCACATGAATATGCACATATAAAATGTAATCAATCAAAGTTCATGAGCTTACTCCCCCTACTTGTGTGCTTCTCTTGTCCAAGAATTTTGAGCCATCTCTTTTCTCCTCCAATGTTGCTCCCTCTTTGTCCATATTTATGTCCAACCTCCTAAGCTTTCATATCTTATCTCTCTCCTTACACAATTTATCTCTCCCCCTTGTAGAGGCTTTCATATTTTTGTACAATCTCTCCCCCTTTGTCATCAATTTCCATAAAAGGTGTGCTTCTCATTGATGCAAAGGTATGCTTTTGGGGTAGATAGTTGAGGCTAGAATCTTGCATTTTTGATGGACATCATTTGATTGTTGGAATGACACCACTTGTAGACACCACTTGTAACTTGTGTAGGGCTTCTTGAAATACCGCATATAGGATCTTTGATCTTGATATCAATTTGTGGTATATCTCTCCCTATGTGATAGCATGGGTCATCCATTTGATACACTTGAGCTCTTGTAGTTGAGGGATGCATTCTTCATTTGATGATCACTTAAAGTTGAGGATCACTTGTGGAACCATTATCTTGCATGATTGATACTATGTATAGATACCATTTGTAGGAAGTGAATACCATTTGAAAGAATCTTCTAGTATGTAACCACTTGTTTGATTTATCAATAAAGACCATTTCTTGAACATTTGCTATCTTCATGAGTACCACTTATAGGATGTCACTTGTGAGTTAATCTAGACATCATTTATTGATTCTTGATAAAATACTTGAGTCTAGATACCATTTGAAATAAACAAACTAGATATCCATTTGCATTATCATCTTGTGCTTGTACTCTTATCACTATCATGAGCTTCTATGGTTGACTTGAGCTAAATTGAATTGTCTAAGCTTCCAAGTCCGGTTTGAACCAATGACAAGCTTCTTCATACCTCTTGCAAGGGTTATCTTGCCAATGTTGTAGTTGTCACTTGTTAGCAATCCAAATTAGATTAAGTACTTGGGATCACTAGCTCATGAACAAATTTATATACTAACCACTAGATCAAGTAATCATTCAAACAATAGTGGTAGGCTATGAATTTAAACATTTCATTTGTTATGCATGATCCTATGAAGCATGTACTATATACACTAATCGCATACTAGTAAGGGATGAAATGATCATGCATATTACAATGATACCTTTGCTATGTTGGAGTAGAGGATGGTCACATAGATTCCAATTAATTACTCCAATAGCAATGTGAAGTCCAATTATTAGCTTGGTGAAGACCAATAGATACCATATTGAGTTTCATTCTTTACCCATATAAAATGAATACCACTTATGATCAAGTGCACTTTCTTATTGTGGTTGACTTGCTTTATCTTTTGATCTTTGCTTGCATGAGAGTATCAATTTGAGAATACCACTTGAAGTATCATGATTAGCTCTCTTTTGGGTGTTACTTGCTTTTCTTGATCAATCCTTTTGATTTGCTTCAACTAAGCATCTCAAATGTTCCTTGGATCACCACTTCCATGTTAGCCTTCCAAGTACCACACTTGGTTCACCTACACATAGGCGGCGAGCCCTACACTAGGGAGAAGTGACCTTTTTCTAAGAATCATTCTTGATACTCACTTGAAATGACTTGATTGATTGATCCAAGTGATGGACTTAACTTGATGAGTAACCTTGATTCCTTCTTTAAGTCCTTTTCCTTTCTTCTTGTTTAAGTTCTTTTCTTTCTACCAAATGATTTTCAATAGTCACTAGAACTTAAACTTCAACTTCATCTTGAGTTTGATCTTGATCTTTCAATTTTAGTACCGAATGTGTGCAAAGTACACTCCTCAATCAAATAGCCTTGTACTCTTTGCTTGTCATGCTTTTAAATCATCTCAAAACCAAACTTAGGTACCTCAAACACTTGTAAACATGTTTTCAACTTGAGGACCTTTCAATCTAAGTGATTCTAGATCAATCCAACATTTTTCACTTTTCTAACAGATTTTGTACCCTTCAAAGAAATAAGCATATCTCCTAAAGTACAAATGCAAATACCACTGAAATTTGGTGGAGATGTTCTTTACCAAGTTATCTAGCAGCTGTAAAAATTTGAGCTTCATTTGACATCTAGATTGCTGTCCATATATCAATTCTTCCACCATTGCTATATGCTGAAAACTGCTGCACTATAGCTGACAAGAACCACATCCAAAATCGAAGCATTTCTTATCCAATTTTCATGAAATTTCTACAGCATCTTATACCATAAGTCTAGAGCATGTATACCAATTTTCATGCCTAATCCTAATATGTTTTGATCACTTAAACATGGACTAAGATCATAGTTAGCTCAGATTTTGCAATATAGGACATATTTCAACAATTGAGCTATACTTCATCAAATATGAATCAAACTTGAAGCTAACTTGTTTGAATACTTCCATAAGACATATATCCATTCAAACCACTTACTAAATGTCATCTTATGAACTTATCTAACACAAATCAATCCAAACTTGACTACTAAACTAATTATCCATTCAATCATCTCATAGCAAGCAACATTGCATATTTATCCAATTCAATCAACTCATATGCACCCAAATGAAATGATCAATAAGAGATATACCTTGGTTGGCTCATGATCATCCAACTAGCAAGCTTCAACTCAATTATTTGTAAGTCATCGAATATATCCAATGAATCACCAACAACTTGAAATTGACACTTAGTATGTTGTAGCACATCTGGACTTCACTCAATTTGTACATGGCATTGGGATAATGATCATTACTTAGTAATACTTGGCTCAACTACATGATCAACAAGATGAATATCATTTGAACCAAGCCTCCAATGCCGATGGTACCTACAAACAATCATCCACTTTTGAATAGTATCCAAACAAGTTTGGGTCCTCTCAAGTTAGGAGCAACATACTTAGGCGTAATCCTTAATATGAATAGCAGGATGTTTTGCAATTGCAACCAATGAGGTACCATTGACATCCTTTCTAAGCACATTATTATCAATAATTGAAATAGGCTTAGAAATGTCACCTAGGGGACATGAATGTGCCATGTGTCCCCTTTCCCGGCATGAGTAGCACTTTCTCTTTGATTGAGCCTTCTCTTCCTTGCTCATGTGGTGCTTCTCATTGCCTTGCCTCTCATGAATTGCTTGAGCCTTCTTCTCAAGCTTGGTAGGACTACTTAGAGGCAAAGTGTCCCGTATTTCCACACTTGAAGCACTTGATGTAAGCATAATCTTTCTTCTCATCTTCATTCTTGCTCATTATCTTGGCATCTTGAGTTTGCATTGGATGCATTACCTTTCCACCCCTTCTTGTTTTCTTCTTCTTTATTATCAAATCACCACCATCTTTATGGTTGATCTTGATTTGAACTTGGGGTGTCTTCTCTTGCTCAACTTGTGGCTTTGATTGAGGCTTCACTTGTTGCTTCACCAATTGCTTGGTTGGGCACATTGAGGTAAGATGACTCCAAGTGCGGCACTTGAAGCACTTCACATGCCTTAGCCTCCCTTCTTCTTTCTTCAACTTGAGCTTTTCTTCATTGGGGCAACTATTTGCAAGATGTCCCACTTCATGGCACTTGAAGCACATGAAATGAGAGAGCTTCTCTTTTTCTTGCTTCTTCATTTCTCTTTCATATCTTCTCTTGCCCCATCTTTTGCCCTTAATCTTGCTCTTATTGAAGCCAATGCCACTTATGTCATTGCGGCTTTCTTGATGATTGACTTTGCTTGTCTTGAAGCCGACTCTATTCTTGTCACCAAAGTTTCTTTGAGTCTTCAACATATGCTCAAAGGTGACTTGAGAGTTGTAGCACCTCTCTAACTTGTTGCTCAATTTATTCACTTCACTTTTAAGCTCAATGTTCTCATTCAAAATGTTAGTCTCACAAGACATGGAAGTAGAACAAGTATCTATATGTGAAGAGCATGGCATATCTAATAAATCGTCACAAGAGGTGGAATACATGCTTCTTGCCTACATCATAAGGGTTAGCAACATTTTATAATTTATCATTTGATCCATGTGATGAGCTCTTATTATTTTTAAGTTTCTTTGTAAACACTTTAATGAGAAAAGCATGTTGTTCTAATAATTCATCATGAGATGCAAGTAGTGTCTCATGATTCAATTTTAGCTCATCAAGTGAAGATTTATAAGCATCAAGTAATTTCTTATGTTCTTCACAAGAGTTCTTTAGAAATGAGTTTTCATTTTCTAATTTTAATGTTTTATCTTTCTCATTTTCTAAAGATATGGTCATGCTAGCAAGTCTACTAACAAGCTCATCATATGAATCAATATGATCAACCACATTATCGTTTGATACCTTAGTGTCACCTTGTGACATGAGACAATGTGGTGAGGTTGGAGAGCATGTAGTAGCATCTTTATCATGGCTTGAGCATGAACTATCATTACCATCAAGTGTGCAATGGGTAGCATCATCACTTGCAACACTTGTGGCATCATCATCAATCTTGTCAAGTGAACTTGTAGTTGATCGATCATCATCATCACTTGACCATGAGGTGGAGCAATCTTCCACAATCACCAAATTATGGTTATGCTCAACACACTCATGTACCTCCTTTTTGGGCTCATCCTTCTTGAATTTGCCATCATCCCATGTGGAGGAATCACCAAAGGTTTCCTTGATGGACTCCCATATCTCATGAGCGGTCCCCTTGTAGTTTACTTGCTTCATCAAATCAAAATGTAAAGCATTCAATAGAAAACAACAAGCATGTGCATCAAATTCATAGAGGACTCTTTGAGCTTTGGTTAGAGTTCTATGATCCAAGACATGGGTGAGACCACTAGTGACAACCCACTAAAATTTAGGTCCCTTTGCACGAAAATGATCAAGCATGTGATTTTTTCAAAGTGTAAAGTTTGTGCCATAAAAAATATGTGCCTCACAAATATCTAGCCCATTAGATGCCATCCTCTCGGGTCGGTGAAGACCGCAAATGAGAGACCGGGCTTTGATACCACTTGAAGGGTCGAGATGGCGACTAGAGAGGGGGTGAATAGTCATTTTTAAAACTTAATCACGTTGGCTAACCGAAACAAGTACAGAATTAAAACTATAGGTCTAGCCAAGACTACACCCCTCTATCTATGTTCACTAGCACTTTGCAAAGATACTAATTAAGCAACAAAGGTGCAGGGCTAGCTAGAGCTCTCCTAACCAATTCTAGAAGCAAGGTCACACAAACCTATGCCACTAGTACTTTAAGCAACAAGGGAGCTCCTACACATCCTAGTAAGCAAAAGCATAAAGCCACCTAAGCTTACTAGCAATGCTCAATAATAAGGCAACCAATGCCAAATTAGAGAGCGTAATTACTTAGCTACACAAACTAAGCAATGTGACTAACAAGGTTACACAAACCAAATTAGCCACGCAAGGGAGCTACTTCTATGCTACATAAGCAAGAAGGTAACTAGCAAGCTACACAAGCTAACTGATTACAAAAGCAACAACACAAGCTCAATGTATATGAAAGTAATTGCAAGCTTGTGTAACGAGGATGCAAACCAATGAGAAGAACTAGGTTGACATGATGATTTTTCTTCCGAGGTTCACGTGTTTGCCAACACGCTAGTCCCCATTGGGTCGACCGCTCACTTGGTGGTTCGGCGGCTAATTGGCATCACCCGCCAAGCCCGCATGTCGGGCGCTGCAAGAACCTACCCCGGAAGTGAGGGTAGCACAATGACACACTTTACTAAAGTTGCTCTTCGCGGCTTCCGCGGAGCGAGCATGATGCCCCTGACAAAGCACTTCTCCGGAGCGCCGCACAAGCTTCTTGCGGGCTTCGACGGAGACCACCACCAAGACATCTAGGAGGTGGCGACCTCCAAGAGTAACAAGCACCACCGGCTTGCAACTCAATCACCTAGTGCCACTCGATGCAACCTCATGATGCAATCGCACTAGAATCGCTCACTCACACAATCGGATGATCACTATCAAGTATGTGTGAGATGGAGGGCTTCTAAGCACTCTCAAGCATGGATACAAAGTCCCTCAAGGTGCTCAGCACCAGCCATGGCCAAAGGACACTTCTATTTATAGCCCCAAGGGCTAAACTAGCCATTACCTCTTTACTGGGCAACTGTCGGGTCGACCGGACGCTCCGGTCGTGTTGACCGGACGCTGGACCTCAGCGTCCGGTCGTTCGATGACAACCATGTGTCACCTACGTTCAATGGCATTCTTCCGATCTCAACGGTCATCTTCAGACCGGACGCAGCAGCTTCAACTGACCGGACGTTGGACCCTCAGTGTCCGGTCATTTACAGTAAGGTACCGACCCTGATCGAACGCGTCCGGTCGGACGTGATTGGATGCAGCCCCAGCGTCTGGTCACTCTCCAATGACACTGCTTCGTCCGATAACAGGACCAAACACTACCTCCAGCGTCCGGTCACTGCGTGACCAGAGCCGATCCACTCTCTAGGACCACTCTTTTCTGTATAGGGCGCCAGTGGCACCGTCGGACTGTCCGCACTCTACGGACGGACACTCTGCCGGTGGAGTTTCTAACCCTTCTCACCTCCGTTCCATCGTCGAGTTGATCCACATCAACTCCAATTTCATCTCCTTTGGAAATATGCCAACAGCGCCAAGTGTACACCGCTATGTGTATGTGTGTTAGCATTTTCACTATCATTTTTCAAAGGATTAGCCACTCAACATGCCACGCCACTCAATCCTAGCGACGATGCAAAATTAGATCACTCGAGTGGCACTAGATGACCGATATGCAAACAAGTTTGCCCCTCTTGATAGTACGGTCATCTATTCTAAACTCGGTCATAAACTCCTCTACACACCTATGACCGGTGAAATGAAATGCCCTAGGTTATACCTTTGCCTTGCGCATTCGATTCTATCTCCTTCAATGTCGATGCAACACATGTACCAACACGATCAACAATGATATGATCCACTTCATATCATCACATGATCATATTGGTTCATCGATCTTGACTTCACTTGCTCTTCACCATTGCCATCGTCCATCGGCGCCAAGTCTTGCTCAAGCTTCACCGCCACGCGGTCCATCACTCCAAAGCCTTCGACTTGCCCTTCACGCTTACAACCGGTCCATCAAGCCAAGTCTTGTCTTGATCTTCTCCACCTTTGATCACATGACTCAATGTCTTGTCTCATGTGCAATGAGCTCCTTCATCTTCACATGTGTGAGCTTTGCAACATCTCAAAGTCATTTTCACCTTCATGGCATATGTTGCTCACAAACATGTACCTGTGGACTAATCACATGTGTATCTCACATAAACACAATTAGTGCACCTAGGTTGTCACTCAATTACCAAAACCACACAAGGACCTTTCAACTGGCCGCGGGGCGTTTATTCGGCTCGGCCGCGCCACAGATCAGAGCGCGACCAAGATTAGTGGCGCAGCAGGCCCTGCCACGTCAACGGACAGCATTTTCGGTCGTCGCCACGTTAGCCCCCTGCCACGCCAATAGGCACGGTCAAAAGTGTTAGTTTAAAAAAAATATTGTTAGATTTAAAATTAGTTAAAAAAAATGTTAAAATTAAAAAAAAAATCCCCCCTGGTCCACGCAGTCAATCGGTAGTCGGGCCCAGCAGCAGCAGTCCCTCTCTCCAAATCAGGTCTCTGTGTCTCTGACCATCCGTGCCACAGACATCACGGCCCCACCTTACCGTTGCCGGCCTGCCCTTCCGAGCCCGGCAGTCCCCACCTCTCCCCCTCGCTATTTCAAATCGCTCTCTTCTCCACCCAATACTACTCGCCGTCGTCAATTCATCATCCATCCATCCCCATCAATTCTCAGATCTCTCCCCTTCTCGCTCTCCTCTCTCTCTCTCTCGCGCGCGCTGCGGCGGATGTCGTTGTCGGCGCGCTTCGATCTCCGGGTAAAACCCTAGCCCCCAGCCGGCTGGCTCCAGATCCGCCGCCCTCCCCTCGCCGCCTCTTACATCCTCCCTCCAATGCAGGCCTCGTTGCAGCAGCTGCAGCCGCCGCCGTCGCACGCCAGCATGAGGTGAGCGCCATCGCGACCTCCCTTCTCTCTCTACCTCCCTCTCGGGTTCGAGGCGGTTTGGTTCTGATGGCGGTGGTGTGCGGCGTGGCTTGTTCGTGCAGCGAAGGGGGCGCGTTCGCAAACGCGGGGAACCTGGAGCACTGCGCCCGGTACCTTAACCAGACGCTCGTCACCTTCGGATTCCCCGCATCTCTCGACCTCTTCGCCACCGATCCGGTACCCTCGTCTTCCCTCTCTCCCCCACTCGGCTCGCCGCTGCTTCACGTTTATGCATTCATTTCGGTTGCAGGGGTTCGTTTGCTTATGATTTCGGGGTTTACGGGATTTATCTTGTCGCCATTTGTATATAAAAAACAAATTTCCGAGGCCAGTTCGTCGATCCTTCTGGTATTTCGCCTCTATCCGTTTTCCTGGATACCTGCTTAATTTTCCTCTATCTATCTCTTTATTCCATCTTCCATTGTCTTTATCTGGGTTACCTTTTGGGTTTTGTCCGTGTCTTTCCAATAATCATACGTTCTTTCTCCCGTAGGAATGCTATGGTGATTGTTACGTTGTTCCCCTCAATTTTTAGTCAGATCTTCTGATATATTTTCACTAATATATTGTGAATTTTTATAACATTGTGAATTTTGTGGTTCCGCGCAGTGGTAGTGTAGCAACTTCTTTTGGAATTTGGAGATCAATCCAAGAAGATGGCTGTTAAGTTTTCTTTCATGTGCTTTTCTCTGTAAACTTACCACACCTCTTTTTGGGTTCTGTTGTGCAGGTCTCGATTGCAAGAACATGTAACTGCATCTATGCACTGCTGCAGCAGCGGCAGAGGGATATTGAGTTCAGGGAGTCCACAAATGACCAGCGGCAGCGGTGAGCCTTGCACTTGCCATTTCTTTCCATTCTGCTTCATGTTGTAATTCGGATGTTCTTAGACAGTGCCAACCTGTTAACTGTGAATTGTCACCAGATCTGGAGGGCAGCACTGATTAGTGATACACTACTAGACATAGTGCTGCATCACTAAACTTAGTACTGATTGGTAGTGATAGATGCTGGTTATTCTTCTCACATGACATTATTGTTGTCATTCATGTTTGTTTTATTGACCTAGGGCATGATGATCGTAGTTGAACCTACCTGTATTAATTAGCAATAAGAGTATGAGTTAGAGGCCCATGTTATGAAACCTGAAATATGCCTGGTCCAAAAGAATTGCATGTTAAGGAATCTTGCCAAACTTCAGTGTCATAGCCTCATAGGGTATAGACTTGTAAAGAGGAAAGCCCTGAGAAATTGAAGTGATAATTTTTTTGTTGGACACTCTGCTAAAGTGCCATGTAATAATACATTTGATTAAATTGTGCCAGTGCAGCTTCATCATATTTTGTACCTGATGTTCTTATTCTTTTCCTACTGAACCAACCCATTATTCTATCTCAGACATAGTGAAATGAGGCTTAATTATATTAATAATTTTGAGTTAATATATCATTAGGTTAGTACATGCCTTTAGTGTTTATTGCTGGTTGAGTCTTGATTTTGCTTGCCTGTGAAGTTTAACTTTCACAGTGCAATTCTGCCTTTCAATCAAAACTATACCAGGCAATTATGGAATACTGTTTTCCTTTACATCACGCTACCATATAGTCTCTTTTCCCTGACAGTACCACTTTGTGCCATGAGCCAACCCTGTCACCACCAACAGGCAACATGGCACCCTTTGTCCTTTTTCATCTACCTTCCTCTTTTGCCCTTTCAACATTTGTGTCTCCTCTACGGTCCTGTTGGTATTGAAATTTTATTGCTCGTGCCTCCTATTTGTCTGATATAACCTGCAGACGTGTGAAATATGTCTATTTTGTAATTAGGTGCACCTAACAACTAAATGCGTTGTTCTATTTGTCATCGTTAGTTGCACCTGCATGGTACTATTTGTCCAGAGCCCATTCCTTCACAGTGCTGATGTGCTGCAGGGCATTGTTTGCTTGCCACGAGTCAGTATTAGATCAACACACCATGATTTTGTTATCAGCTCTTTCCTATGTTCATGCATGTTGTATCAGTTTAGGTGAGGAGGTTAATTCATTTGATTGCAGCATTTGGACAGTTCTGCCAGAATATTGTTGAGTTTTGGTGTAAATGAACAGAAGTCAGTTGTTTGCTTCATTCCAATATGCGTTCATGCCATTCAATTGGGTGGCCACATTAATGCAATTGACTGCAGCATTTCGAGAATTTACTAATGCTGCTTGAGACTGACTAATGGCTGCTTGATTAATGTTATGCAATGTTCAGGATGCAATCTGATATATCACGACTGGAAGCCAAGATTGAGAGAATGGATGCTCAATTAGCAGCGAAAGATCGAGAGCTAGCCACTCTTACTCGAACGGTTTGTCCTTGTATCAACTCCTCTTTGGTTTCTTGACCATTCTTGGGATTCTAAATTCTTTTCAATTATCAGGAGGCCAAAAACACTGCTGCTCTGAAGTCTCAGATTGATAAGCTGCAGCAAGAACGTGATGAATTTCAGAAAATGGTTATAGGAAATCAGGTTAGACTGCCTTATTTTATTCCTTTGAAAATCATCCTAACCCTAGCATGTTTAGTTTATTATTGCATTGATGTTTGCTGATGAGGTAAGTTGAACCTGTCCTGACCTACTTTGGTTCTTCTGCAAGCAAGTACGCACCCAGCAAATTCATGAAATGAAGAAGAAAGAGAAGGAATACATAAAGTTGCAGGCAAGTATTTATACCTTTAATGGGCGACTCTGTAGCAGAAACAGCATTGCAATGCACTGAAAGTACCTATGCCTATTTTGCAGGAGAAGCTAAATCAGGTATTGATGGAGAAGAAAAAAGAATCATCCCGTTCTGGAATGGAGATAATGAACTTGTTGCAGGTGATATACCTGTGAATCTTCCTGAATGTTAATTCTTAATGCTATCTTATCTTATTTTGTTTTTGAATCTTATTTGGCTACTGAACTTAACAGAAAGAAGGACGGCAACGTGGAACATGGAATGGAAAAAAGAATGACAATGATTATTACAAAATGATTGTAAGCAGTAATGCAATTCTGAAATGCAGATCTGATTGAATTTATTCTGATGTACATCGAGCATGTATTCAGGTTGATGCATATGAAGTGAAGAAACAAGAGCTGATGCAAGAGAATGCAGATTTACGGGCACTGTTACGTTCAATGCAGGTAAAAGAAATGTGATGTTTCAAGTTTTATTCCCTGCTTTTGTATGTTATAATGCATGTAACAGAACTGGATTCGTATTCCTTGTATTGGCTGCTTGTTAAACTAGTACTCGTGCTGTTCCAAATTATAGTTCACTTTAGCTTTGTCCTATGTCAAATTTCTCTAACTTAGACCACGTTTATAGAAAAATGCACCAACATCAAATTAGTTTCATTAAATTATTCATGAAATATGTCTTGACAAAGCATTTATTTATTTGAATTTGTAGATGTTAATATATATTATTTTAAAAACTTGGTCAAAGTAAGAAAAGTTTGATTGGGACAAAGCTAAAATAACTACAATTTGAAATGGAAGGAGTAACTGTTTGATAGTTTTTACTTTTTGTACAAAACCTGTAGTTACTGTATTTGATAGACCGAGAAACCACCGTGGTAACATATGTGATCATCAGTGTCATATCTAATCATAAAGTGTCAAACAGTTCGTTGATCCAAATGATAATGTTTTACCTCAGATGGACATGCGTGAGTTCCTCAATGCCCCAAATGGGTCATCACAACCTACTGTTACTGCTAATGGAAGACAGGAGTCAGGGTCTCCTCAGTCTCCACTTGGTGGCAAGACGGTATGAATGCCGGATCTTTACATGTCACACTGCTGGTTTCCTCTGTTTTTCTTCCCTTTGAATTTACATGGTTCTCTGCCATGTATTAAGTCACACTTTCTCTTTATTTATGTTGGCAACTTCTGTATAGTTGGAGTCACATGATCATTTTTTGTTTCCACTTCGGCAGGATGTCTTTGACCTGCCCTTTCATATGGCCAGAGATCATATAGAAGAGAGTTTGCGCACAAAAATGACTTCAATCAAGGTAGGAGCCACTGGATTGAGACACTATCCCCATCTTATAATTGCTGTTTCTCCATACACACTTGTTTTCATTACTTCATGGTAATTATTTGTGATGACAACCAGGCACGAATGACACAACTTCAAGATGCTCAGAAAGGTGCAGAAGTGACTTCAGAGGCAACTGACCGGGAGCTTGAGCTTGAAGCTCAACTGGTTGAAGCAAGAAGCATCATCCAAGAGCAGGTTTGTGCATTTTGTATTTTGTTTATCGTTTCTGAATGAAAGTACTCCCTCCACAAGAAATAGTAAGTTGTTATGGCTTTCTAGAGTTTCTATTATACATCTAGACACAGTGTATATCTAAGTGCATAATAAA
This sequence comes from Miscanthus floridulus, assembly GCF_019320115.1. NCBI lineage: Eukaryota > Viridiplantae > Streptophyta > Magnoliopsida > Poales > Poaceae > Miscanthus > Miscanthus floridulus. The sequence goes on from NC_089587.1 coordinate 47,876,144, forward strand.
AGCTGTGTACCTAGAAAAGTCAAAACAAAACAGATTACAGTTAGGAACAGAGGGAGGAGTTCTCAACATGATGGTAATTGCCAACACTGTACTGTATGGAATCCTGTTTATAGTTGACATGAATAAATTTTGTTGTTGTATATGCTTTGACAGCCAATAGTTTGGTCCTGAGGAACCTTACATTTAAGAACTGAATTTGTTGCAGGCTTCCATCATGTCGAAGCACTTCACCAAGTCTGATAAGCCAAGGTGATCCGACATGTCTTGTTTCCCTTTGCTTCTCTTCAGTCCACTCCAAGTCTCCAACTAGACCTTCAATTCATGTATCCCCTCGCAGTGGCAGGAGGCATAGCGGTCTGGATGGCGAGCGTGAGGCATCTGCCGAGGTGTAAAAACATGTCTGTAGCAAGGATATCTGTTCTGCAAGGCCTCCTGTTTTTATTAAGTACTGAGGTATAGTATGTTTGCAGGATAACATCGTTCTGTGCTGTTGTAGTATGTTGCAGGATAACATCGTCCTGTGCTGTTGTAGCCCGAGTCTAGGCGCTGTCTATGCAGTATGATGTACCGGAGCATCTCCTCCGGCACATGGCTAACCCGATCACTTCTAATAGTAACATGTAGCCTAAATGTAATCATATTCATACTGTATGAAGAATGTCTGTAGCAACCTTTATACCTTTGGAAAAAATGAACCTTTCAGACCTTACATCTTGAAGGAAGTGTTCGCATGCTATTTTTGTTAGTTTATGTTTATGCAATCTTTTTTTTTTGAAACATTATGTTTATGCAATCAGCAGTGACTAGTCTTGACAGCAGGTTGTGACCTGACCCTTTTTGTTCCCTGATGAAAGATGGTCGCCACCTCATCTGCCCCCTGGCACAATCTGGTTTCTGACTGCATGTTCATGGTTGCGGAATCAAGTTTAATACCGCAGCGTTAGGATCGATGTTGAGAAGATGCTTCTCCAATTGTATTGTCACACGGACCCTGAAATCATTTTGTTTTGAAAAGCAACCGCTCGGCATCGTGTAATGCTGTTCTGTTTCCCCCCAAATAAATTTGACTTGTGTGGCTATGAACCGAAAGAAAGACGCGTAAGTTCGAATCGCCCAAACTCTTTGGACCTGGTATACTTAGGAGGTGTTTGGGACTGCTCCACTTCATGTTTTTTAAGCTTCGGTTTACGTTTTTTAGTCAAATGGTTTTAGCTCTATGCACTCTCAAAGAAAAAGGGTGGAGTTGTGAGAGCATCTAAAGATGTGCTCTATAAACTCTAGTTTTTCGGTGGAGTCTGTGGAGCAGTTCCAAACACTCCCTTAGAGGATGTTGGAGTAGTTCCAAACACTCCCTTAGAGGTTGTTTGACATGGCTCCAGAGCCAAACTCCAGGCAGAGCTGGCTGTAGCTAGCCAAACACCCTAACTCCAGAAAGAAGTTGGAGCAGCCGAACTCCATGGAGTTATTGGAGCTCTAGTTCATTCTCTTGGAGCACCTTTTTTCCAGCTCTATAACTATTTGAATTAGACCTAGACATGTGTTCAAGGAAATTACCCGCCATCGCCATTGATTACACACTCCAACCCAGCGAACTGTTATTTCCCTTATGTTTTTGACCCCCCCTCTGACTCAACCCTATCCGCTGGGCGCCCGTACTCGGCCTCGCTCGCCCACTCGACACTGCCGCCCCCGCGACGCCAACCCCGCCAGTCGCCGCCGCCACCACGCTTCCATTCCCCTTCCTCCCTCGCCTCCTTCCCCGCGCCTCCACTCCCCTGGTCCTCCCTTGCGCCTCCACTCCCCCAACCCTAGCCCTCGACGAGAAGAAGGGCGTCCTCATCGACGGCCGCCACCCAACGATCTGCTCCGGCGCCAGACCCCACCGACACGCTCCCCCAACCCTACCTTGAAGATGCGACCAGATCTGCTCGCCGTGCAAGGTATTCCATCCCCATTCCAGGCTCTGTAGTTCATGTTAGCGAAATTTTGGTAGTGAAATAGTTGCTCTGTACCACTAAAATTTTGGTTATGAAATAGTTGCTCTGTAGTTCATGTTAGCGAACTGTGCATGTTCTGAATACTTATGTTGAGTTGGTATAGATGTCGAAAATTGATTGGAACGTAAAGAACACTCGGATCCTATGTGGTTTGATGGCCGAACAAGTTGAGAAAGGAAATCGGCAAAATACATTCTTGAATTCAGTTGGTTATGCTGCGGTTGAAAAAGGATTCAAAGATAGAACGGGTATTGAATTGACCAAGGGACAAATGAACAACAAGTGGGATAAATTGAAGAAAGATTTAAAGGCATGGAAAAAGCTTAAGATGAGGCAAACAGGAACCGGTTGGAACCGTAATAATAGCACTATTGATATGGACGAGGAATGGTGGAAGAAAGCTAGAGCTATAAGTGTTATATATATTTAGGAATGTTACCTTATTTATTAATTAGTTGCTATTATTATTTGTACTAATATGTGTTGCTCTCTTGCATATTTTCAGGACATTCCAGGCTGCAGGAAGTTTAGGAAGCACCACCTTCAAAATGAAGATGAGTTGACGACTTGTTTTCAAAGCATCGTTAATGTTGGTGCTGACTATTGGTTGGACATGATTATCTTGTAATATGTTGGTACTTTAATTTAATTCACATGCTTGTTTTGCTGCTGGACGCATTATTGAAGTACTCATGTTAACGAAGGGCAAATTGGGCAATCCACACTGATAAAACCCGCCCCGCATGCGCACCCTACCCTGTCGCAGCGCCTGTGTGTCCGAATGGCTCGCGTCGCGCGCGCAGCCCACCATGTTCGTCTCGATTCGAGGCTGTTCTCCCTGCCCCGCACGCGCACCCCGCCCCCGTTGCGCCCTGACCGCCGACCCTGAGTGCGCCCCGTCCGTAGGACATCGGCACGCCGCGTGCCCCGTCCGCTACCCCCAGCTTGTCACGCTTCATTCCCTGGTGCCCATGCCATGCCACCATCACTCCCCGCGCCCCTTGACTCTCCGAACAACACGAAACACATGGAACATGGAACACTTGAATGCAACATATGTATGAAACATATGAAACATCTAAAACATACACTTGCAACATATGTGTGAAACATATGCAACATCAAAATAAAACACTTGCAACTTGCAACACGAAAAATACTTACTGGAACATAAGACTAAAACAACTGAAATATTTGGAACATATTTTTGCAACATATGTGTAAAACATATGCAACATCCAGATTAGAACACTTGCAACATATGTTTGGAACAGATGAAACATTTGGAACAAACCTCTGAAAAATTTGCAACATGCCTCTGAAACATATCCAACATGTGCAACATCCATATGAAACAATTGCAACATACCTCTGAAACGTCTGAAAACTTAAAACACACACTTGTAATATGCGCTTTCATATCAACATCTCCTTGCCGAGGTTGCGCGTCGCGGCGGTCACGATGTCGATAGCGGCCACGACCTTCTGGTGGGGAACGACGGCATCGCAACACCCAGCAGCACCTCGGCGCGCGCGGAGGACGGGGCGCGGCGTGCAGCAGTGGGGGCGCGGTGGGGGATGGAACGCGGCGCGGTGATGTAGGGGGCACGACGCGGGATGGAGCGCGACGCTGGATAGGGGAGCCACATGGCACGGGATGGGGTGCGCGGCGGGGAAGACCATAGTGGTGAGCGTATGGCGCAGCAGCACACGATGGGCGATTATGAGAGTGGGAGATATTTGTGAGACAGAGATGAGGAGACGCCGAGAGGAAGCAGGCCCGTGGGCCGATAGTGCTTAGGCTGGAAAGCGGCGTCTGGACCTGCTCCTGAGCATTATCATACGGTTTTCTAAAAAAAAATAAGAATAGAGATTATTCGTTAATTAATTCAGTAGATACTGGAAGACTTTAGGGGCACGGGTCCGTGTGCGTGCTAGAAGTCATGGACCCCCTAGGGCCTAGGCTCGCGTGCGCGCCACAATGCGGCTGAGAGAGGGGCCTTCCCTGTTCTTTTAGTTAGAGATTAGAGAAAAAAATCTGTCTTGAGTTGAAGATCACATCTTAACATAACTGTCTGAAGGTTCTTATAATACATTTTTATCGCAGGCAGCAACAAAATTAGCGCCAAGGCAGTCCCTATCAGGATCGTCCATCAACGAATCTGACCAGGACCAGGGCAAGGCAGGCCAAGAGAAAGGAGTGATCGATGAATCTTGATCAGTCATGTTGATAAGTTGATTGCCAGTCCAGCACCGGTAGCTTACTGGCCAATCAACACAACAACGGACCTGTTGTAAAAAAAAAAAGGTGTGCTTATTTGGGCTTTTGCTTTTCAAGATCTCTATTGTGCGTACGTATGAAACTCTGTTTTCCAGAATATGAATTCACATGAATGTGGGTTTGTTCGGGGGCTGCTCCTACAGTGCTCTATGAGAGGAGAGCTGCTACAGTGTTACTTGAGTGGAGAAAAAAACGGCTGCTGCAGTCTTCTCTCACAAAATTTTACAGCAAATTTTGTTTATATTTTTTCACGAACATATCTTGGCAACATGCATCGGCAAGTACTCCCTCCGTCCCATTATATTTGTACATCTAGGATTATGCACGTATACCAATGTTAGGGCGTCCGTGGACGCCTACAACAGCATCTTCGTCGACCAGCTCAACCTCTCGTATGTTGAGGCAATGCGACAGCTCTTCCTAGACCCACAAGGAGAGCAACCGAGGCGCCGCGCACGCCAGCGCGTCTGATCCGCCGATGATGGCTATGTAGTATGATTAGCAAGTAATAGCCCATGATCTTCTTACGCTAGAGAGGGTAGAGCCGATTGTATAACACCATCCCCCATCCTAGTTTGCCACGTTCGTGGTACGTCGTTGTAACTTTCACTATTTCTGGTTTTAATACAAAGATACGCAAACCCTTTGCGTATTTGAGAAAAACCAATGTTGGGTGTAAAATTACAAAATTGCCCCTGCTTCTGTGCTACAAGTCAGTGCCATCCTGTCGCCTGCGGACCCGCGCCTCTTCGCGCACGCTTGCTGTGCGGTCAGGGAAATGGAGAGGACACGGGGGGCCTCGGTATGACCGAACGAGTGGTCCAAAGGCTTACTTTTCCTTTTTTTTTCTATGTCCATTTTTTTTTCGTTGCTGATCCTTGCAGCCGTTCAACTGGCAGCTTTAGGCTGCTACAGACCCTATATTGACCTTCTATCGCGGGGAAAAATTTGAAACGTAGAAGTGCGTTTAATCCGGAACGGAGGGAGTATTCTATTAAGAGGAAAAAAATTACAAGGCACTGCTACGAGGAGCCCTCATCGCGTAGGTTACAAACCACCAAACCGGTGGCAAGTGAACTGAAGCTGACCAAAGAGAGAAAAAAGGAGAAAGTACAGCGAAGGGGAGGAATCCACAACCCACAAACTCTACTAGCCATAACCTACGAGAAGGAGATACAACAACACAAAAGTTGCCTGCTGAGCAAACCAGGCAACGGTGGCAAAGCAACCACCCAGAGAGATGAAGAACCATCAACAACAGCGGCGAAGCATCCACCCGAGAGGAACAAAGCAACCTTGGCGGCAAAGCATCCGCTAGGTGAGAGGCCCGCACACACTCGGCAACAAAGTATCTGCCAGAGAGAGGACCCATGACAGTAACTGCAACAAATTATCCGCAAGGTGAACTAGCAACAACGAGGACCAATCATCTGCCCGGCAGGATCAAATCAACCTTGGCGGCAAAGCATCCGCAAGGTGAAAGGCCCGCATACACTTGGCAGCTGCCAGAGAGGGGACCAAGGACAGCGACAACAAAGCATCCACCAAAGACCAAACTACGGTGACTAAGCCAAGCACTCGAGTAGGACAGACCTCTGCGAAGAACATGAGGCACACAGGAATAGCAAGGGGCAGATCCAGGAAGAGGAACAAAGGATCGAGTGAAACAATGGAGGTAGGTGCATAACATGGACGCCTTCGAGAAGGAAAATGATATCCACATCGAATTTATATTATAACATAATTTTACATTTGCTGCACGATTTCCTGACCAACCTATTACAAGTCATGCTTTCTTCTTTGGATAAAGTATGGAAACAATTAACGGACTTGGATACAAGGTAGATGCAAGGATAAAAGACTTCATCAATCATCACAACCATTGCAACTCCTGTTGTTATTTCCCAGTAAGTACAACAATAATTTATAAACACACTACACTTTTGTGACAGTTTAAAGCTGTATATGTGACCAAAACGCTGTTAGCAAGGCAGTCTAGGATGAACAAACGTACGTAGAGTGTATTCACTCAGTTCCAAGCTAGCGACGGCCACCTGCTTGGCGTGGCGCCGTCACTGAAAACGCGCGACGAGCCAGAGCAGGAAAGCGGCGGCCGTGCCGTCGAATCCGGTGACGGCGAGCCAGTCATCAGTCATCACACGGTGTAGTGCTGCTGGACGCCTTCCATGTCGAGGCCCTTGAGCTTGACGACGGACTCCATCTGGCCCTTGAGCGTGCTGAGCTCCCTGAGCCTGGCCACCTCGGCGCGGCACTTGGCCACTCGGCGATCTCGGAGAGCTCGCGGTAGCTGGTGCGGTCGCTGAGGATGCTGCCGGCCAGCTCGGGCGTCTGCAGGCCGTGCAGGGTGCGCTGCGCCGTGGCCCACTGCGCCTCCCGCTCCTCCCGTCCGAAGTCCTTCTTGGTGGTGAAGGCGATCTTGTGCTCGAACAGCGTGTCCCACGCCTTGCCGCTCAGCGCGTACCGGATGGCGAACTTGAACACGTCCAGCGGCAGGAAGGTGACGACGCTGTAGAGCCAGATCACGCCCGCCCAACCCCATCCGATGCCCCGGATGTGCGCGAACCCGATGGTGGGAATGACCGCGACAAGGGTGGCAATCTGAACGCACGCACGCATTCGGCAATGATCAGCAGCAGGCTGCAGCATGCCATGGATCGGCTGGCAGCATGCAAGAATAGATAGATTGCAGGACAGGACGGAGATGATCGATGTGGCCGGGCTTACGATCTGGGCGACGACGAAGGCGACGCAGAGGAGGAAGCCGGGGTGCTCCGTGAAGCACAACCCGCGGGAGCGCGTGACGAAGATGAGCGCCTGGCTGATGATGCTCACCTGCAGGTACAGCGCCGACATCATCTCCTCCCGGCTGCCGTGCAGCGACCTCACGCCGAACGTGTTCTGTCGATCGGCCGGAGCAATGCAAACAAAGGTAGGTTCTTATCTTACTGGAAGAGAAGAGAATTTGATGGCCCAGAAATCGGCCGCCGGCCGGAGCAATGCAAACAAAGCTAGTGGCCAGTGCCTAGCTTTTTACCGTGAAGAAGTCGGTGCTGCGCATGGCCCAGAAGAAGATGACGGTCATGACGGCGAGGTAGGTGCCGTAGACGACGCCCGTGACGAAGATCTCGTTCAGCTTCCAGCTGTCTGGATGCGGAGACGGCCTCACCCTGTCCTTGGAGATGATCATGATCGTGCCTGCATTTTTTCATCAAAAGCAAGCAACAAGTGCCATGCTTCAGCTTGCCAACGGAGTATTTAGATGGTTCCGAGTCTGTCGGAGTTTTTCAAACCCACCGTCGTTGAGGATGGCAATGACCAGGATCATGAACGGCGAGAAATCAAACTTCCAGATCAGCGCGATCAGCATGAACCCGAGCTGCATATATATTCCCATCACCAGAGCTTGTGGTTTTCACAGACAAACCCAACAGGGGAGCAAAGTCCATATAAAAAATGGTTGACAAAGTGAACTTACCACAATACGGATTGTTATCGACACTGCGTAAATCTGACAAAAGAAGAAAGTTTCAGTCGAAAAGAAACTGCTGAACTACTGCTGCTGGTTGTCAGATCAGATGGATGTGGCACGTGCTTACGGTATAGTTCTTCATCCTCTGGAAAATGGAACCGCTGGCGAGCACGGCACTGATGATGACGCTGAGCCCGGGTTCAGTGAGCACGATATCAGAGGCACTCCGGGCCGCGTCAGTGGCGTCGGCGACGGCGATCCCGATGTCCGCCTTCTTCAGCGCTGGCGCGCCGTTCACGCCGTCCCCGGTCATCCCGCAGATGTGCTTCCTCTCCTGCAGTTTCTTGACGATCTCGCACTTGTGCTCTGCATCATATCAACAAGATACATGGCAGCCTTGAGATTGGATAATGCCGGAAGATTATTAGATTACGGGGGAACTGAGTGGTGTGCTCTCACCAGGGAAGACGCCGGCAAAGCCATCGGCCTTCTCGATCAGATCGTCCACAGGGATGGAAGCAATGGCTTCATCCTTGCACTGCCCCAGCAACGCCGACGAGGGGTACATGTTGGTGCCCATCCCCAGCCTCCTGCCCGTCTCCTTGGCGATGGCGAGCTGATCACCTGCAGGTTTCAGTTCCGGCAGTTGGATTGGAAATATTGGAGTCAGCCACCCCCAGTCCCCCACCCAACGCCGCTTGTACTCTCAAGTAATCTTTCAAACTGATCTTAGCTTGCAGTGATTTAAACATAAACAGTAGAAATATTTTTGATCAAAAGGTGAAGCTGGTACCCGTGATCATCTTAACATTGACGCCCAGGTTGAGCGCCTTCTTGATGGTTTCTGCACTGTCATGCCTCGGCGGGTCGAAAAGGGGCAGCAGCGCGACGAACTCCCATGGACCGCCGGGACTGTCCTTAGACTTCTCCGGCAGTTTCTGTAACAATGCATCGTGCCAAGTGTCATGTACATACAGGAAAGAAGAAGATGATGGTTTATACATTTATTTAGAAGAAGATGACGGGTGAGAATGTATACCTGTCTGGCGACGGCGAGAGATCTTAGGCCGCGCTCGGCATACTTGTCGATGATGGCCTGCACCTTGTCTTTGACATCCTCCTTGCAGTTGCACAGGGTCATGATCTGCTCAGGAGCGCCCTTGCTGACGCGGTGCCAGCTGCCGTCGGCGAGGTCGATGTAGGTGAGGGCCGTGCGCTTGTCGACGGGATTGAAGGGAAGGAAGTGCACCTCTTTGATGCCTTCCCTAGCCTCCTTGGGGTCACCGAGCATGCCAACCATGGCAGCATCGATGGCGTCCTGGTTCTCGACCCTCGAGGACCTGGCGGCGAGAAGGATGACGACTTCGTTGGCGTTCACTCCCATGACGAAGATCTCAATGAGGCCTCTGTCGACGCTGAGCTTGTTGATAGTGAGCGTGCCCGTCTTGTCGCTGCAGAGCACGGTCATGCCGGCCATCTCCTCGATGGCGGTCATGCGCTTGGTGATGGCACCCTGCGTCACCAGCCAGTGCTAGCCGATGGCCATGGTGACCGAGACGAGAGCACCGTGGGCATGGCGATGGGGATGCCACAGATGAGGAGCACCAGGAGGTTGTCGATGCCGTCACGGTACCTGCGGTGCTGGATGGCGTACATGACGATGACCTCGATGACGACGCCGATGGCGATGGCGGCGATGCAGAAGTTGCCGATGGCCTTGAGCACCTTCTGGAAATGGCCCATCTGGTTGGTGCTGTCGACGAGGTGCGCCGCCTTGCCGAACAAGGTGTGCACGCCGGTGGCGATGACGACGGCCTCGATCTCCCCCTGCTTGCACGTGGAGCCCGAGTAGATGCTGTCGCCGGGGCCCTTGGTCACGGGCAAGGACTCGCCAGTGATGGCCGACTGGTCGATCTTGAGCGGGTCGCCCTCGAGCAGGCGGGCGTCGGCGGGGATAATGTCGCCGAGCTTGATGCTGATGATGTCCCCCGGGGCGAGCACGGCGGCGTCCTGCTCGCTCCAGCGGCCGTCGCGGAGCACCTTGGCCATGGGCGCGAGGTTGGCCATGAGCGCCTCCGCCGCGCTCCTGGCGTTGCTCTCCTCCCATTAGGAGATGGAGGAGTTGAGCAGCACCAGGAACACGATCCCGACGAAGTCCTGCCAGTCCGGCGGCTTGCCGCCCCCGTTGGTGAGAGCGATGGCCATGATCGCCGCCGCCTCCATCACCTACGAGAGCGGGTTCCACATGAACCCGAGGAACTTGAGAATCTTGCTCTCCTGCATTGCACGCGCGCCAAGAAAAAGATCAATGGCTCGATCCGCCATTGTTACACAGCAGAAAAATGATGGAGCAGAATATCACGGCCTTCTTCTCCTCGAGCTTGTTGGGGCCGAAGACGGCGAGGCGCTCCTCGGCCTCCTCCGAGGAGAGGCCTTGCCTGCTGCATTTGAGGCTCTGGAAGACCTCCTCGATGGGGATGTTCTCCTGCCATGCATAGCAAAAACAGAGAGTAGGACAGCATCAAAACTAGCAAATCTATCCAAGCCCTGGAACAGCGACGTCGGTGCGTCTGTCTAATCAATGATTATGATTAGTAGTAGCAGTGATTATTGAGTCCAGCCGAAAAAAGGTGCGGTGGCTGCAGATCACAAGAAGAGGAAAAAAGGATGGAGAAAAGCGAAAAAAAATGGAAGCCGCATGAAGCGGCTTGTCACCCGTGAATCAAGCAATGCTACAGAAAACAAAAAGGAGGCAACTTTAGCGCTAGCTTCACATGAGCAAAAGAAGATTACTAATCACTAATCTACTCTAGCATATGAGCGACGCTGAACAGAGTGACGACTGGAGGCCAGGTATTAGCCAGCTGGTATGATACAAGTCGTACTGTCCACAACGTTTTTTTCCGAGGAAAAAAAAGTGTTTTTGGTGATCTATCTTCATCTTCATCATCTAATTATTCATGGAAAAATCTTGTAGATCTTCTAATACAAAGTAACGGACGGCAGACGTATTAGCTGAGAAGTGAGAAGCAGGCGCGCGGAGAGCAGAAATGTGTTGGTTTTTGAATCGACTGCCAAGAAAGACATGACGACAAACCAAAAGATCTTGAAGAAGCATACCAGATCGATTGCCTCATTCTTGATCTCCTCGAGCCCCGCCATGCCGGCCGCTAGCAGCCGTGCAGCTGCCGACGCAGCCGCCGGAGGGAGAGGGACGACGAAGGCGGGATCAGTTATGGCGCGGCCGGTGAGGAGTGGTGGGAACGAAGCGAGGCCATCCCAGGCAACTCTTATATATCGGGCTCGGTGGGGGCAAGTCTCAACCACATCATCTTTTCCTTTTTTCATTATTATTTATTACTTTATTTTAAAAATTTATTATTTGTTACTATATCGACCGCCATCATCCGATCTTATTGATCACGTATGGGCATCTCAGGCGAGGTACTGAATAGCAGTTGTAGCGGCCGCTCGGTCTCCTACTACTAGGATTTAGTAGGTTGGAATTTTTAGAAAAGGGAATATATTAATATTCCAGCTTCTGCGTCGACTAATACATATGGCTGTTCATTATTACAAGCGAACAAAACAAAGTCTAAGGAATCTCAAACACAAAGTTTTGAGCCATGAATACAACAAAATTCTCAAAAGGAAAAGACTAAAGAGCAATTCTGTTGCTAAATCGCCAGCCATGTCTAGCAAACACCTCCATCGTGGCCGTCTCAATAGTCCTACAGCCCGCCTTCATGAAATGACGATCCTCCTCCTTCTAAAGTATGGTCCAGTACCTGATCCAATATATTCCCTTAAAGATAACCTGTAAATAAGACAGTGCTATGGCCTTGTCAAACACAACATTCCGAGTTAACAAAGAGCCCAGCAAATGGCACTTGCACCCATAAGAATTTGAGACTTTCTTTTCCTATTTAACCCTTCCAACCATCCTGTAAACAAATTGTGTACACTAGTTAAGGGTTTCAGATTAAAGGAAATATGAATAATTCTCCACATAAATTTCGCATAATGACAGTCAAAGAGTAAATGTTGTATGGTCTCATTGGTGGAACAGAAACAACACTTCCTATCTCCTTGCCACTGTCGCCTAGCTAAATTATCCTTGGTCAAGATTGCGCCTTTGTATAAGTACCACATAAAGACTTTAATCTTGAGGGACAGTTTAAGTTTCCTAAATTAAAGTGTTGTAAGGTAAAGTCTGTACACCTAATAATGCTCTGTACATGGAATTAACTGAGAACAACCCTTTCTGATGCAGCCCCTACACAAAGCGATCCCTTTGGTTTCTTAAGTGTGCATCTGCAACCATGGCCACTACATTGTGCCATGCTTGCAAATTAACCCCTATCAGAGATCTCCTGAAAGCTACATTTAATGGTGTCGTAGACAGTACCGTCCTAACAGATGCACTTTTCTTTCTCATAATGTTATATAGTGACGAGAAGAGCGATCTTGAAAGGGCGTGGCGTTATTTAAGTTAGCAGACCATAGTCGGCAATCTTTGCAGCGGCCGCAAAGCATGGTATGGTATGTAATAATAATATAAATGAATAGTCCTAGCCTATTTAAGATACACGCACGTTTAAGTGATCATAGGACTGATGAGGTTGCTACTTTCTGACATAATAACGAATAATGGTCTCATCAACTATTTATGGCTCTCATAATGATCTATGTCTTAATAAACTCTGATATATGATGACTTATATGGAACACCATGTTTTTTCTTAATTTAAGTATGTGAAATATTTGTTCTTTGAGTATAGTTAAATGTTTATTTATACCTGTTATTCCTGATTATGTACTTCAATTTACATGTAATTATAATATGCTAATATTGGAACTTAGCGTCCTAATAGCACTCGCTATCTACAACCCCGACACTGCTCCCCGATGTCTTCACTATCGAGCTTCTAGCCAAAACACTGTGGGCCTTGTTCCCTCCGGTACGTGATGGCGGCCACACCACAAACGCGGTTGATGTTGTCTCGCACGAGTACAAGACCCGCCGAGTACAAACACGATGTGCACAAGCACCTAAGATCATGAGGTATGCAAACCTCACTAAACACTAGGCCCAACACCTAGAGCAAGCGCATAAGCATGGTCTAACTAACCTAAGCACTTCGCAAAGCACCTACGCTAATCACTGAGTGATTCCTTAAGCACTGATGTGGACAAGAGCACTAGAATGGAGTATCACCTCCCATGGTATGTTTCTCAGCTCCTACACCTCTCATTTGGCCGGTTTGGGCACATATTTATAGCCCCAAGCAATGACATAGCCGTTGGGGGTTTGGCGCCTTTTTTCTGGTGACCGCTGGACCGGACTGGACCGAGGCAAACCATCAGACCAATAAACGTCAGGGTCCGACGCTTTTTGTAGGTGATCGTTGAGGTAGGCGTTGGAAGTGTGCCGACCGTTGTGCTATTGACCACTGGGCCCCGACCGTCAAACGGTCCTACGTTACTTGGTCGGACTAAGTCCTATGCCAATTTCCCTTTCTAGAACTCTCTATAAACCGTCGGATGCTGACATATAGTTTGACGCTTGCACTGTTGCAAGGGTCCGATCGTTGATTCTTTTCTTCGTCAGGTGAATAGTGTGACCATACGGTCCGACGCCTGTTTCACCCCGAGTCCGATGCCCTCTACGATGCTGCCTTGGCTAGGGTTTAGCACCCATCGGTCTATACCCAAATGGTCTGACGGCCTGTAGGAACCCTTTCTTCACTTGTTTCTTTACGATCTTCGCATCGCGCTTGGTTCCATCTTCATGGATGCCTTTGACTTTACTTGTCTGTTAGGTCTTCAATAAAGCTTCTAATGTCTTGCTTGAGGTGTTGATCATCTGGATCATCATGTCGCCTAAGTCCAAGTCACTTTTGCACCCTATTAGACTACAAAACAAACATTTACAAATTCATTAGTGCAACTTGTTCATGTTGATCATCAAACACGAAAAAACCCAACTAAATGGGCCAATGGTCCATTTTCCTTACACACTTGAAATCCCATCACGGCTAGGGTGAGTGCTGTTCTTCATTTCCTTTAAAGCCCTATCCAGTTCCTCAAAATTGAAAGGTTGTACTAGCTCTGCGTTCTGTATCCCATATATCTTCTCCTCTTGTGTCCATAGATCATCATTAATATAGATATTAGCTCGCCCTGGGCGTTCGGTCTGACCGAACCCAACCGATCTGTTCTTCGGTCTTTTGGAAAGTTCAGTCATCTAAAAACGGAGACCGATCGGTTAGTTTTAGGACTCAGGATAGAGCAAGTTTGGTCTCGGTTAGTTCGGTTCGGTCTCGGTCATGACCAAACTAACCGGACTAGACAAAACAACTACTAAATAGTATAATTTGTAGCAAATTTTAGCAATATTTTTTTCTATTTAAGGCAAAAACAACAATAGAAAATAGAGATTAAACTAAGTGGTAAGAGTCATGGTTGATATAAACCAACTAGAATAAATATTATATCACTAATAATAGTCTGAAGTACACATTATGTCAACAAAATCCAAATGTTCGGTTACCCGAGCCATATAACCAAACTAACCATAAAAAGTTCGGGTAGTATGGTCTTAGGACAGAACTAGTGACCGAAAACTTCGGTCTCGGTCATGGTTAGTTCGGTTCGGTCTTCGGTCTTCGGTCAATTATGCCCAGGGTTAATATTAACTACCTCCTCTTTTACAAATAGCTATTTGTAAAAATCTGTAATGTTCTTTATCAAAGAATCACCCTCAACTATCATACCATGAGCATCCTCCAATGAAACAATTCTGCATTTTGGTTTTCTACTAGTAGCATGCCTATGGGAAAAAACTTGTGTTAGAATCCCCTTGTAACAACCACTTCTCTTCCCTCTCCATTGCTAATACATTTCTTCCTCACGTAGAATCACATCCAGCTGATTATCTAGTTCATACCTCATCTTCCATTCCTGGCCTGACAGATCCACGGATTCACTCTTTAGATCTTGTTCCTCCATCTTCCTTAGAATTTCCTCCTTCTTAGCTCTCTTCTAACTCCCATGATTCAGCCACAACCCTTTATATCTCTTCTAAGCTTGTTGGAAACAACATGCCAATGGTCTAGAACTCTTTCTTTGTATCTTACATGCCATTTCAAAGCTAACCAATCAACAAAGCCCTCTAGATGCAAGTAGCTAGAATTAAATTTGAAGTAGAAGTGCTTCCTCTGGATGTCTCCTCCAATATCCAAAATGAGTGGATTGTGATCAGAGCCAATTCTGGAAAATTAAATTTATCTTCCTAGTCATTGCTACACATTTACTAACGTTACTCGATATAGATGTAGAGATAGTACCTTTATCATAGAGCTTTTCTTCCTTTCTCAGCATCGCCTTCTTCATCATATCTTCCCCACCTCTACCACCTCTTGCGCTCTGCCTTGTAGCCAGTGGTGGAACCTTGCTGACAAGAGTCAAACATAGGGGTATGCTAAGTCCTTGGGAGAAAGACTCCCAACCGAGAGACCCTCCGACCGACCCCTCCTAGGATTGCTCAGGAGCTATACCCACTACTATAGATTGATATATCGCTGTCGCCACTTTCACTGCCATAGCGATAGAAGCGATGGTGTGATACTTTCACCATCGGTTGGAACGATAGCGAGGCCTCCTGGGAATGAATACGACAGTTCAGACTTCTACCACCAGCGGGTTAATGATAGATGCGACAGTGATTTTGTGGTTGCATTTGCTCCGTTGCTTGAAAAAACCGGGCTGACTGGGATACTCATTTTGCCCGTCGGCCCTGAACTAGGGTTTGGTCAACTGACGGTAAATTCAGCGTGAGTATTGAATTGCCTCAACTTCTAAGGCCGTCAAATTACCATTACTTCCGCTGCCTGAAGCCTAAGAGTCAGTGTACCCACTGCTCTACATATACTTCAAGCCTGGTGCCCTATGAAATGACCCCTCTTCTTCATCCATCATCCCCTTCTCTTTCGATCTACAAAGAAAATGTTAGACAACTCCATCAAGTTTCCAAGCAGCCCGTCGTCCAACGAGGACGAATTGCCTTCCCACCATTCCTCTAAGGAGAACGTCTCCTCCGACGACTACATGTAGTCTGATTATAGTCCTCCATGGAGCTCTAAGAAGGAGGAACCCAGAGGAGGAGGACAAGGATGAGGATGACGTCGACGCCGACGTCAATGACTATGACAACTCTGACTTTGACTCCGACTGACTCCAACTCCGACTTCGACTTCGCCTCCTCCCCAGTGAGCGAGGCGAGGAACATATTTAGATTAAGTAGTTTATAGTTAGGTTAGTTATTATGCTTCTGGACGAGTACAATCATATACTCGTCCAAATTGTATCTAAATGTTAGATATATATAATGAATCAATGAAAAAAATTCTATTCAGCGCAGATTTGATCTCTTGAATGCCACCTTTTTTATATGAAATGCAAAGCAAGTTCTTTCCAATACTACTTCCAAAATGTGCACGGATTTGATCTTTCGACGAATGATTTTTGGTTTTTATGTATATATATGAATGAATGAATGAAAAGGAAAAAAACTATCTTGTATGGTTGTGGTTGTTTCTAGGAGAATCTAAAAGCAGTTTAACTGCTAATAATCGCCATATTATAGCGTTGGATTAACGTGGCGATGGTCGACTTAATACAAACACTGTCTAACTTATCCCATGCTGTCCGTTCTCGCTGTTGGTCAATCTGGACTGTCTATTTGGGAACAAACCTAGAAGCGCCTGGCCCAGTTCCCAACTCCCCTCGGGCCCTGTCGGTGCCTTGGTGGCAGTTCGACCAACTAAAAAATCCCAATACGAATCCATTAGTCTCTCCACCCATTCTTGCTTCATCTTCATTCTCCCCACCCATTGCTTCATCTTCATTTTGACCCATCGCCTGTACTTTTGCCCTGCCTCGAGAACCTTGCATTGTCGTCATGGACAACGCCCCATGAAGTTAGATGGATTCGATCACCCCCCTATTTGCATTTGGTTCCAATTAGTTTTGGGTTCGGTATCAGTTTTGTTCATATTAGGAATTTCTTGATTGCAACAGATGTCTTACATCGGAAGAAGCCATTTCAATGCTAGCAGCCTTGCATTTTGGTGGCTAGGGGTGGCACTAGGACCCTAGATGATGTTGTTTGCTACTTGGAGATGGAGCATTCACCCAGACCAACTATTGATTGTTGAAGTCCGCTGTTTGTCACCTTCTCGGACCACAAAATTTGACAAGAATCAGTTCAAGACCCTGTTTGTGGAGAGATTTTTGTGCTTTGCAGGACTGGACAGGAAGTAGACATACTTTATAGATACAATGTGTCCGTGGACAGAGATGTTGTCATCTTCACTATGGTTCACTACCTCTGGCTTTCGGGACTGCATCAACCTAGTACCTTAGTAACTGCCTACCCATCCGATATTAAGTCTTAGAATTTGTGAAACTTTTATGTTAATGAAGTTTATATGTACTAATGAAGCTCTCTGGATTAGTATGTATGAGTACTGCATAATCAGTTGAACTATTACTTTGGTTGAAATGTTAATTGAATCAGTTGGTCTTGATTGTGATCCTCATGTACACCTCTATGTAAGCACAAATGATCCAAAATAGGCCTTCTTCTATAGTCCGGATAGTACCCTGAACCGCCGGTGACACAACATTTTATCTTGGCAGGAGTGCAAGGGTTTTCAAGGACATTTTGGCGCCTTGGCGGAAGGCAAAAGCGTAGACAAAAGACCTAGGCTGACCTCTTCACTCAGAGTGTGCAACACTTTGAGCCCTGACTGCTCCATGGTTGCATCTAGCTCCAACTCCTCCCAGTGGTCGCACCATCCTAGGGCACTGTCACGAGAAGAACACTAGCTTCTAGCGGTGGAGGCTACAATAGGAGGGGGCCGCCCATCCCATGCCGTGTCAAGAACCACCCCTACGCATACCAGCCACCACTTTTGTGTCACTATGGCTTGAAGACGTCTAAGTGGATTTCGTGGAGTGATGGAAACCCAGGACATCTGTACCACAGATGCTGCAGGGCAAATAATGTAACTCTATTTCTTTCTTGTTCATTCTAT
This sequence comes from Miscanthus floridulus, assembly GCF_019320115.1. Lineage (NCBI taxonomy): Eukaryota > Viridiplantae > Streptophyta > Magnoliopsida > Poales > Poaceae > Miscanthus > Miscanthus floridulus. The sequence goes on from NC_089587.1 coordinate 47,894,012, forward strand.
TTTTGCAATGCAAATGCTGAAATCCTGTTGTACTTATGGTAATTTGGTTTTTCGTAGTCTGACTTAGATTGCGGGTTTTATGAGTGGTATGATCCCCCATATGGAAAATATCTAAAGACTTCGATTTTGGATTTACGTAACAAGATTTGGGAGCTAAAGGCGGAGGCCAATGTTATAACAAATGAAGAACAACTGCAGGAGGTGGAAGAGATTATGCCACTAGATTGAAGAAATGGTCAGGGTTTCAACGAAGATGATGGAAGATTTTGTACCTTTGAGAAAGAAATGTGCTTCCTGTTCTTCTTTTACCTATTTTGTACTTACCTTAGTTCTTGGCATATTGATTGGCAAGTTGCTTAGTTCATCACCAGCAATAGATTCAACTATCAATTTATGTATGGGACTGAAATATGTCACTTTTGTACAACTATTGTTGAACTAAATGCAAGGTGATTAACTAGGTGTTCAATTTATTGAACTATAAATGCTAGTACATCCAAGTATCAATTGATGTGTTGGAGGCATCCTACTTCCCTAGACACTGGGCCCTGGTACAGGGGCAACCAATTTATTGAACTATATATACACTCTCCTACGGTCCTACCACACCTTCCTCCCATCCATTCCCCACTCTGCTCCCTTGCTCTGCTTCATCCTGCTAGCATCAAACGAAAGGCAACCTCTCTCCTGCTCACTGCTCCTTCACCTCCAACCTCGCTAGCGCACAAATCTTCAGCGCGCCGTCCCTGATTCTCTGCTCCCTCAGGATCTAAGGTAACTGCACTAGATCTGCTCCTTCACCGAATTATATATTCCTTTGTATTGCTCTCTCGTGCTCTCTGCTCCTTCACCTCCAACCTAGCTATAGTAATTTCTCTTGTATCTATAGATGGAAATGCATCTTCTCGTTCTAGAGTTTGTGGCCTTTTATGTCCGTGGAGTGCAGCTTGTGAGCCTTATTGTCCTCGGTATTGGTTCACCGAATCAGTGCTTTGTGAACAAAGTCGATGAGCTAAATGAAAATGTACCAATGGATGTGGATAGAGTTGTAGTGGTCAAGGCTCGGGATGACATGGAGATTGACAACAATCTCATGGGGGTCAACAATGATATGTAGGATCTTATGGAGATTCAAAACGATCCCATGGAGGTCGACTAGGATCTGCATGGAGAATGATTAATTATGCGACCAATGATGTACATATAAAGGCCTTTTAACTTTTGCATTGTGTCGGCCTAATTAGTATTTGTATGTTAGCTTTCAGGCATGCTTGTTAGCTTGGTAGTGTCGACCAACTTATTCAATATGAGTGTATGGAACTCAAGTTAGATTCCTTTCAATCCGAGAGTACTGACATTGTGCTTTCCTTAAGTTTTCTAAGTGCGTAGTTTGGCTATCTTTCAATATAAATATGTGTGCCTTATTATTCACCATCAAACTCAAGTTGGCATCCTTTCAATCTGAGTACTGGAATTGTGCTTTTCTTAGTTTTATAAGTGCACAGTTTAGCTTTGTTTGAATGCCAAAATTGTGTGCCTTACTATTCATCACCATATCATACGGAGGTCTCCGGGTGGTACTAAGAACCATCTGCCGATGATAGTACTGTGCATTCACCGCCACTTAGTTGCAAAATTTCCAATCCCATGTTTGAACCCTCCCGCACGGAACTGATGAAAGTTTGATTCCTACGTATCGTAAAAGTTATGCAGAGAGCAAGCAACCCCTACCCCAACATCCCCCACCCCCGCTGCCCCTCCCTCCCCCCCACACACATAGCTGTTCTTATCCTCATTGCTGCTAGTTCATCATCGCCACTCCTGCTCATCACCACTGCTTAGCTCTTGCTCCACGCCGGTGCACATCACCGGCTTGCCCGCACAGATCCACCGGTGAACGAGCTGCTGCTGTCACCAGCGTTGCCACTTGTGCCCACCTGCCGCTAGATCCAAAGGCAAGTGTAATAAGGTCTTACTTGCATTGCCTGTCCCTTCTCCTCGAAACTCATCTATTTACTAATGTTTATTGATGTAATTCCATGGTAGGGCGGCCTCATCTCTTTGGCTGGTGGTGTCCTTCTAGATGAAGGAGGCCCCCAATATGAGGAACATAGTGGATAGGCTCTCAGACGATGTGCTTGCCGACATCTTCCCTTACCTCCCTGCTCGGTCCTTGTGCTGCTGCAAGTGTGTCTGTCACTCCTGGAAGCACGTCATCTCTGACTCCTATCACCGTAAGAAGCTTTCATAGACTGTCGTTGGCTTTTTCTATGGCAGCTGGTGGAAGGGTAATTGCCACTTCACCAGCATCACCTATGAACAACCCTCCTTGTCCTTCTTGCCTTTCCCCCCTTTAAAAAGTCCTAGTCTCAAATTGTTGCAGCAGCCCCGTCCTTTACTAGTGTGCTAGGCCTGATGGATTACGGCGCTATGTAGTCTACAATATGGCGACCCACAAATGGCATGTACTGCCGTGTAGCATCCGTTCTATTGGTCAGGCTCGCTTAGGTTTCATCCCAACATCCTCGCACTTCCATGTGATTGAATTTGTTGAGGTGGAGGGTGCGTGCGTAGGTGTGGAGATCTACTCATCTAAAACTACAGCATGGATCTTTAAGGAAGCTGAATGGGGCAAGGGTATTGTTCTACGTTCAAAATCAAGAAGTGTTTTTCTTAATGGTTTTATGCACTTGCTTGAGTACTCCGCGATAGTTGCTGTGGATATGGAGGGAAATACATGGAGGACAATTCATAAACCACGTGGTGCAGAAATGTCCACCCATCAAGCTTAGGGTCACCTATGTGTGTGCTGTGCTGATTTTCACAATATGTGTTGGCTTTTAGTATGGATACTTGAAGACTATGGTATAGATAACTGGATATTGAAGAATGCTGTGGACACAGAGGAACTATTTGGATACATGAATATTAAAGTTGGTTCAGAGCTTTGTGTGAGGAGTACAGAGTGATTACAGTTCACCCAGAATGGAATTTCATTTTCTTGTTGGGAAGGATAGAACACTGATTACATGTGACATGGACTGCAGAAAGGTTCGTGTCAACCATGCTCGTGTCATCTGCTTTTGCAGATCAAGAGGACGTTTCTATATGAACAAGCCTTACTATTTTCCTTATGTTTCTTTGTTCATGAAGTCATTAGCAGAGTAGTAAAGGTGCATTTGCTATATTTCATCGTCACGACAGTCTTTGTTTAGGTAGGGAGTTGTTTTCATTCTATGTATCTATAGGCCAATTTTGGCTTGTGAACTAAAGGAATGGTTTGTTCAATATTATTAATTCTGATGCTTTGTTCAAGTTGTGGATTAGAGATGAAGAAGAGGGGTTCCATGGTGCATTGGCTACCAATCTGAAGGATGCACTAATTATATTCATTTTGCCTTGCAAGCAGGAGTGCCACATAAAAGAAGCATAGCTACGTCGTTTCATTATGTAAGTCTGTATAGATCAGTACCTTTAGTATATATGCTCTATGTACCGCTTATGTTAGGACATTAGTTGAAAAAGATGTTATGGTAGCGTCCATTGTTATTGTAAAAAGTACTCTTGTTTGTGAACTTGATTTCTAGATGCAATGATTATATATCTGTATGCTTTATGGTTCATGAAGCTATTAAGGGCCTAGCCGAATTAGTAACTATTGTGAAATCGTATGAAATTCTAACACCGTTGGATGTAAGCGTCGTTCATTGTTTTCTTATCACCACCGTCGGTGGTGGTGCAAACGTCCAACACCATCGCTATACGTATGATGCGGCAGGGATCAAAAGGATATCACCACCGAATTGTTTAGTACCCCAACACCGACTAAATGATCATCAGAGGCAGATCGTGGTGCAAGGCGACGATGACCATGATTTTTGTACTAGCGGTTCATACGCTAGTAGCGACGGTGGTGTTAACCTCTACATAGATGTCTCGACCGTCGAAGGGACAACGAACCTACACCGCAAGTAGTTCAGGTCGAAGTACAAGGTAACAGTGCTGGTGACCACTACACAGGTGGTTGATGTGCCCACATGACGGTTTTGATAGCCTCGACATAGGTGAATAATTTTTCAATGCGGCGGTGTTAGTGTATACCCACAGCCTGGGTCGTGCTCCAATGCAACAGAAGTAAGGACCTTATCACAGATGGATGATAAGCCAATACGGCGGTGTAGTGTACACCATAGTCGGTCTCAGATGACAACGGTGATGGCTATGACTATCACTGTCGATAGCTTACTACCGAGGCTGAAATGCAGCTACGATGGGGGTTACGATGTGGCTGTGAAAGGTGTGAGTGTAGTAGTGACCCATCAGGTATGCTCATGCGTACCCTTTGATTGAGGATCAGGCAGAGCCCAAGCACACCCTTGGCCTCTGCTCATAGCTTAGGGGCTCGCTAGAACCTCGGGCTCCCGACCGACGGTAGCCTGAGCCTGATCCCTGACTCAATTGTAGCCTGAGCCAGTGCCTAGGTAGGAATTCTATGCCTTGAGCATCAACCAGCCCACAGAGCGTCCAAAGCTCAGGGGCTCCTTAGTGTTGCCCCGATCGACGGGCATGTGGCGCTGTCACCCGCTCCTCTGATAGAGTCACGCAAGCAGCGTGACACAAATGAACAAATCTATCCACTAGCTCTAGGTGCACGGGGGATCCCGAGCCCACTCGTTAGCTCCCCGAGCTAGGTGCCTTCACCACCAAGGAAGCCTTGAGAAGTCTCACCCGGTGGAGGCTGGTCAAAGCAAACAGCCCTTGACAGTCAGAGCGTCAGGGCCAGAAGGGCTAGAAGAGCCAGGCGGTGCCCGAGGCTCCCCTGAATCCATGACAACGCTAGGGTCCATCCACACCGCAACAACGCTATCCCAGACTCTAGTGCACGTAGACTACTATAGGATTGAGATGGTGGACTAGAGGGGTGGGTGAATAGTCCTTTCTAAAATTAATCGTGTTGGCTAACCGAAACAAGTGTAGAATTAAAACTATCGGTCTAGCCAAGACTACACCCCTCTATTTATGTTCTCTAGCACCTTCCAAAGATACTAATTAAGCAACAAAGGTGTCGGGCTAGCTAGAGCTCACCTAACCAATTCTAGAAGCAAGGTCACATAAACCTATGCCACTAGTACTTTAAGCAACAAGGGAGCTCCTACACAAACTAGTAAGCAAAAGCACAAAGCTACCTAAGCTCACTAGCAATGCTCAACAACAAGGCAACCAATGCCAAATTAGAGAGCGCAATTACTTAGCTACACAAACTAAGCAATGTGACTAACAAGTTTACACAAACCAAATTAGACACGCAAGGGAGCTACTTCTATGCTACACAAGCAAGAAGGTAACTAGTAAGCTATACAAGCTAACTAATTACAAGAGCAACTACACAAGCACAATGTATATGAAATATAAATACAAGCTTGTGAAAGGGGATTGCAAACCAATGAGAAGAACAAGGTTGACACGGTGATTTTTCTCCCGAGATTCACATGCTTGCCAACACGCAAGTCCCTGTTGTGTCGACCGCTCACTTGGTGGTTCGGCGGCTAATTGGCATCACCCGCCAAGTCCGCACATCGAGCACCGCAAGAACCTACCCCAAAAGAGAGGGTAGCTCAATGACACGCTTTACTAGAGTTGCTCTTCATGGCTCCCACAGGGCGGGCACAATGCCCCTCACAAAGCTCTTCTCCAGAGCACCGCACAAGCTTCTTGCAGGGCTTCGACGGAGACCACCACCAAGCCATCTAGGAGGTGTCAACCTCCAAGAGTAACAAGCACCACTAGCTTGCAACTCGATCACCTAGTGCCACTCGATGCAACCTCATGATGCAATCGTACTAGAATTGCTCTCTCATATAATCGAATGATCACTATCAAGAATATGTGAGATGGAGGGCTCCTAAGCACTCTCAAGCATGGAAACAAAGTCCCTCAAGGTGCTCAGCACCGGCCATGGCCGAGACCACCTTCTATTTATGGCCCCATGGGCTAAAATAGCTGTTACCCCTTCACTAGGCGTTTTTTGGGTTGACCAGATGCACACCTTGCCAGCGTTCGGTCACTCTACGTCATCCACGTGTCGCTCTACGTTCAACCGAAGCCACCTGATCTCAACGGTTAAGTTGCAACCAGACGCTACATGGTGAATGACCAGACGTTGCTGCGCCTGAGTTCGGTCATTTCCAGAGAGCTCCCTGAGCCTTTGTTTTACTGATCGTACGTGTCTGGTCCATCATGACCGGACGTAGACCAGCGTCCAATCAGTTCTGTGCCCGCGCGCCTAACTCTAGTGCCACCTACATCACCATACGTTAGCACTGACCGGACGCAGACCCCGAGCGTCCGATCACTCTTCGCGCTAGTGTCTGGTCATGAGATCGAGACCATGTGGTAACTGTTGCCACTGACTGGACGCGCCGGTCCTACCGAGGCCAACGTCTGATCAGTTCTACAAAACCCTATTTTTCTATATAGGGCATCGGTGGCACCATCAGACTGTCTGCACTCTACAGGCGGACACTCCGCCGGTGGAGTTTCGAACCTTTCTCGCTTCTGTTCCATCGCCGAGTTGATCCACATCAACTCCAACTTCATCTCTTTTATAAATGTGCCAACACCACCATGTGTATGTGTGTTAGCATTTTCATAATCATTTCCCAAAGTATTAGCCACTCAACTTACCACACCACTCAATTCTAGCGACTGATGTAAAGTTAGATCACTCGAGTGGCACTAGATGACCGATATACAAACAAGTTTGCCTCTCTTGATAGTACGGCCATCTATCCTAAACCTAGTCATAAACTTCTCTACACACCTATGACCGGTGAAATGAAATGCCCTAAGTTATACCTTTGCCTTGCGCATTCCATTCCATCTCCTCTAATATCGATGCAACACATGCACCAACACGATCAACAATGATATGATTCACTTCATATCATCACGTGATCATATTGGTTCATCGATCTTGACTTCACTTGCTTTTCACCAATGCCTTCGTCCATCAGCGCCAAGTCTTGCTTAAGCTTCACCGCCATGTGGTCCATCGCTCCAAAGCCTCCAACTTGCCCTTCACGCTTGCAACTGGTCCATCAAGCCATGTCTTGATCTTCTCCACCTTGATCATATGACTCAATGTCATGTCTCATGTGCAATGAGCTCCTTCATCATCACATGTATGAGCTTTGCAACATCCTTCGAGCCATTTCAACCTTCATGGCATATGTTGCTCATACACATGTACCTATAGACTAATCATATGTGTATCTCACATAAACACAATTAGTCCACCTAGGTTGTCACTCAATTACCAAAACTACACAAGGACCTTTCAATCTACCCCTTTTTGGTAATTGATGACAACTCTATAAAGATATGGAAATTAAGCTCTTTTGGATTCATGTTGCTTGCCCAAGCAATTTTACCATGTGTAAATGATTTTGGACAAGTACCACAAACCCTGAAATGGTAGTATTAGCTCCCCCTACATATAAGCTAGAGTATTTGGTTTGAAGCTCGCACATATGCATAGATTGAAATTGTGAGAGAGTAATTACTACTAAATGATGCTAAGGTGTGTAAAGTAAACCTTTGAAGCGTGATACCAATTGGAGTTGCACCTTTAAGTTCAGCCTTAGCACCATGGTTAGCTAGATATCACTTGGAAATAAAATCACTAGATACCTCATGAGATCAACATTAAAACCAAGGTACTAGCATTACTTGAAAAGCATACCAAGTGTCTAGCTATCATCCTATGCATGCTAGTTTTCATTTCATCAATCAAATTCTACAACTAGCATACCTCACACAAGCATGCATATTGAATTTAAGAACTTATGCAATGCAAGCAAGCACATGAATATGCACATATCAAATGCAATCAATTAAAGTTCATGAGCTTGCTCCCCCTATTTGTGTGGTTCTCTTGTCCAAGAATTTTGATCCATCTCTTTTCTTCAATGTTGCTCCCTCTTTGTCCATGTCCATGTCCAACCTCTACTTCTTTGTTTCAATCTCTCCCAAAGCTTTCATATCTTACCTCTCCCCCTTGTACAATCTCAATCTTAAAGCTTTTATATCTTTGTACAATCTCTCCCCCTTTGTCATCAATTTTCATAAAAGGTGTGCTTCTCATTGATGCAAAGGTATGCATTTGGGGTAGATGGTTGAAACTTGAATCTTGCATTTTTATGGACATCACTTGATTATTGGAATGACACCACTTATAGATATCACTTGTAACTTGTACCACTTGTATCTTGTGTAGGGCTTCTTGAGATACCACACATAGGATCTTTGATCTTGATATCAATTTGTGTGACACCTCCCCCATTGTGATAGCATGGGTCATCCATTTGATACACTTGAGCTCTTGTAGGTGAGGGATGCATTCTTCATTTGATGATCACTTAAAGTTGAGGATCACTTATGGAACCATCGTCTTGCATGATTGATACCATGTGTAGATGTGATACCACTTGAAAGAATCTTCTAGTATGGAACCACTTGTTGGATTTATCAATAAAAACTATTTCTTGAACATTTGCTATCTTCATAAGTACCACTTATAGGATATCACTTGCGAGTTGATCTAGACATCACTTGTAGATTCTTGATGAAATACTTGAGTCTAGATACCACTTGTAATAAACAAACTAGATATCCATTTGCATTGTTGTCTTGTGCTTGTACTCTTATCACTATCATGAGCTTCTATGGTTGACTTGAACTAAATTGATTTGCTTAAGCTTCCAAGTCCTGATTTGAAACCAATGACAAGCTTCTTCACACCTCTTGCAAGGGTTATCTTGCCAATGTTGTACTTGCCACTTGTTAGCAATCCAAATTAAGTCAAGTAATTGGGTTTACTAGCTCATGAACAAATTCATATACTAACCACTAGATCAATTTATCATTCAAGCAATAGTGGTAGGCTATGAATGTAAAACTTTTGTTTGTTATGCATGGTCCTATGAGGCATGTACTATGTGCACTAACCGTATACTAGTAAGGGATGAAATGATCATGCACATTACAATGATACCTTTGCTATGTTGGAGTAGAGGATAGTCACATATATTCTAATTCTAATCCAATAGCAATGTAAAGTCCAATTATAAGCTTGGTGAAGACTAATAGATACCTATTTTGAATTTCATTCTTCACCCATATGAAATGAATACCACTTATGATTAAGTGCACTTTCTTGTTGTGGTTAGCTTGCTTCATCCTTTGATCAATGCTTTGCATGAGAGCATCAACGTGAGAATACCACTTGAAATATTATGATTAGCTCTCTTTTGGGATGTTGTTTGCTTTTCTTGGTCAACCCTTTTGATTGCTTCAACTAAGCATCTTAAATATTTCTCGGATCACCACTTCTATGTTAGCCTTCCAAGTATCCACACTTGGTTTACCTACTCATAGGCAGCAAGCCCCTACACTAGGGAGAAGTGACCTCTCTCCAAGAACCATTCTTGATACTCACTTGAAATAACTTGATTGATTGATCAAGTGATGGACTTAACTTGATGAGTAACCTTGATTCCTTCTTTAAGTCCTTTTATTTCTACTTGTTTAAGTCCTTTTCTTTCTACCAAATGATTTCTAATAGTCACTAGAACTTAAACTTCATCTTCATCTTGAGTTTGATCTTGATCTTCTAATTTGAATATCGAATGTGTGCAAAGTACACTCCACAATCAAATGGCCTTGTACTCTTTACTTGTCATGCTTAAAGATCATCTTAATACCAAACTTAGGTGCCTCAATTACTTATAAACATGTTTCCAACCTGATGATCTTTCAATTAAAGTGACTCTAGATCAATCTAACATTTGTCACTTTTCTGGCAGATTTTGTACTCTTCAAAGAAAAATGCATATCTCCCAAAGTACAAATCTAAAATCCACAAAAAATGGTGGAGATGTGCTTAACTAAGTTATCTAGCAGCTGTAAAAATTTGAGCTTCATTTGACTTCTCTATTGCTACCAGATTTTAATTTTTCCACCACTGCTACATGCTGAAAACTGTTGCACTATAGCTGACAAGATTCACTCCAAAACTGAAGCATCTCTTATCCAATTCTCATGAAATTTGTACAGAATCTTATACCATAAGTGTAGAGAATGTACACCTAATTTTTATGCCAATCCAATAAGTTTTTATCACTCAAACATGGCTAAGATCATAGCTAGCTCAGATTTTGCAATATAGGACATATTTCAATCACTTGAGCTATACTTCATCAATGTGAATCAATTTTGAAACTCACTTGTTTGAATACTTTCACATGACATAAATTCATTCAATCCACTTACTAAATATCATCTTATGAACTTATCCAACACAAATCAATCCAAACTTGATTACTAAGCTATTTATCCATTCAAACATCTCATAGCAAGCAACATTGCATATTTATCCAATTCGATCAACTCATATGCACCCAAATGAAATGATCAACAAGAGATATACCTTGGTTAACTCATGATCATCCAACTAGCAAGCTTCAACTCAATTATTTGCAAGCCATCAAATATATGCAATGAATCACCAATAACTTGAATTATAGCACTTGTATGTTGTAGCACTTTTAGACTTCACTAAATTATCATGGCATTGGGTTTGGATGTGCACTAGGCTTCATATCTTGACTTAACATATGATGATCAATATGAAATCAATTGAATCAAGTTTTCAATGCCGATGGTATCTACAATCAATCATCCACTTGTTGATGGTACCCAAACAAGTTTGGGTCCTCTCAAGTTAGGAGCAACATACTTAGGCATAGCCTTAGTATGAGTAGCGGGATGTTTTGCAATTGCAACCAATGAGGATACCATTGCATCCTTTCTGAAGCACATCATGATCATCAATTGAAACAGGGCTTAGAAATTTTATCCTAGGGGACATGAATGTGCCATGTGTCCCATTTCTCGGCATGAGTAGCACTTTCTCTTTGATAGAGCCTTCTCTTCCTTGCTCATATGGTGCTTCCCATTGCCTTGCCTCTCATGGATTGCTTAAGCCTTCTTCTCAAGCTTGGTAGGACACTTAGAGGCAAAGTGTCCTGTATTTCCACACTTAAAGCACTTGATGTGAGCATAATCTTTCTTCTCATCTTCATTCTTGCTCATCATCTTGGCATCTTGAATTTGCATTGGATGCCTTGCCTTTCCACCCCTTCTTGTTTTCTTCTTCTTCGTCATCAAGTCACCACCATCATGGTTGATCTTGATTTTCTCTTAGGGGTGTCTTCTCTTGCTCAACTTGTGGCTTTGGTTGAGGCTCTTCTAGTTGCTTCACCAATTTCTTGGTTGGGCACATTGAGGTAAGATGACCCCAAGTATGGCACTTGAAGTACTTCACATGCTTGAGCCTCTCTTCTTCTTTTATCTTTTTGAGCTTCTCAATATTAGGGCAACCATTTGCAAGGTGTCCCGCTTCATTACACCGGTAGCACATGGTATGAGAGAGCTTTCTTTGTTGTAGCTTCTTCATCTTTCTTTCTCTCTTTCTTTCGCCCTTTGTCATCTTCTTATTGAAGCCAAGGCCACACTTATCACCATAGTTTCTTTGAGTCTTCAACATGTGCTCAAAGGTGACTTTTGAGTTGTAGTACCTCTCTAAATTTTTTCTTAATTTCTTCCACTTGTTCATTGAGCTCATTGTTCTCCTTCAAAAGGTTAGTCTCACAAGACATAGAGGTAGAACAAGCATCTATATGTGAAGGGCATGGCATTTCTAATAAATCATCACAAGAGGTGGATACATGCTTCTTGCCTACATCACAAGGGTTAGCAACAACATATGATTTATCATTTGATCCATATGATGAGCTCTCATTATTTTTAAGTTTCTTTGTAAACATTTTAATGAGATAAGCATGTTGTTCTAATAATTCATTATGAGATGTAAGAAGTGTCTCATGATTCAATTTTAGCTCATCATGTGAAGATTTAAAAGCATCAAGTAATTTCTTATATTCTTCACAAGAGTTCTTTAGAAACGAGTTTTCATTTTCTAATTTTTAATGTTTTAGCTTTCTCATTTTCTAAAGATATGGTTATGCTAGCAAGTCTACTAACAAGCTCATCATATGAATCAACATGATCAACCACATTAGCATTTGATACCTTGGTGTCACCTTGTGACATGAAGCAATGTGGTGTAGTGGATGGGCTTGTAGTAGCATCACAATCATGGCGTGAGTATGAGCCATCATCACCATCAGTGTGCATGGGGTAGGATCATCATGTGCATCACTTGAGACATCATCAATCTTGTCAAGTGAACTTGTAGTAGATTGATTATCATCATCACTTGACCATGAGGTGGAGCACTCTTCCACAATCACGAAGTTGTGGTCATGCTCAACATCCTCATGCGTCTCCTTCTTGAACTTGCCATCATCCCATGTGGAGGAATCACCGAAGGTGTGCTTGATGGACTCCCATATCTCACGAGCGGTTCCCGTGATGTTTACTTGTTTCATCAAATCAAAACTCAAAGCATCCATTAGAAAACAACAAGCATGTGCATCAAGTTCATAGAGAACTCTTTGAGCTTTGGTGAGATTTCTATGATCCAAGACATGGGTGAGACCACTAGTGATAATCCAACAAAACTTAGGTCCTTTTGCACGAAATTGATCAAGCATGTGATTTTCCAAAGTGCAAAGTTTGTGCCATAAAAATGTGTCTCATAAACATCTAGCTCACTAGACGCCATCCTCTCGGGTCGGTGAAGACCACAAATGAGAGACTTAGCTCTGATACCACTTGTAGGGTCGAGATGGCAGACTAGAGGGGGGGTGAATAGTTCTTTCTAAAATTAATCGCGTCGGCTAACCGAAACAAGTGCGGAATTAAAACTATCGGTCTAGCCAAGACTACACCCCTCTATTTATGTTCTCTAGCACATTCCAAAGATACTAATTAAGCAACAAAGGTGCCGGGCTAGCTAGAGCTCACCTAACCAATTCTAGAAGCAAGGTCACATAAACCTATGCCACTAGTACTTTAAGCAACAAGGGAGCTCCTACATAAACTAGTAAGTAAAAGCATAAAGCTACCTAAGCTCACTAGCAATGCTCAATAATAAGGCAATCAATGCCAAATTAGAGTGCACAATTACTTAGCTACACAAACTAAGCAATGTGACTAACAAGGTTACACAAAGCAAATTAGCCACGCAAGGGAGCTACTTCTATGCTACACAAGCAAGAAGGTAACTAGTAAGCTACACAAGCTAACTAATTACAAGAGCAACTACACAAGCCCAATGTATATGAAATGTAAATACAAGCTTGTGAAAGGGGATTGCAAACCAACGGGAAGAACAAGGTTGACACGGTGATTTTTCTCCCGAGGTTCACGTGCTTGCCAACACGCTAGTCCCCTGTTGTGTCGACCGCTCACTTGGTGGTTCAGCGGCTAATTGGCATCATCCTGCCAAGCCCGCACGTCGAGCACCGCAAGAACCTACCCCAAAAGTGAGGGTAGCTCAATGACACGCTTTACTAGAGTTGCTCTTCGCGGCTCTCGTGGGGTGAGCACAATGCCCCTCACAAAGCTCTTCTCCAGAGCACCGCACAAGCTTCTTGCGGGCTTCAATGGAGACTACCACCAAGCCATCTAGGAGGTGGCAACCTCCAAGAGTAACAAGCACCACTGGCTTACAACTCAATCACCTAGTGCCACTCGATGCAACCTCATGATGCAATCGCACTAGAATTGCTCTCTCACACAATCGAATGATCACTATCAAGCATATGTGAGATGGAGGGCTCCTAAGCACTCTTAAGCATGGACACTAGAGTCCCCCGAGGTGCTCAGCATCGGCCATGGTCGAGACCACCTTCTATTTATAGCCCCATGGGCTAAAATAGCCGTTACCCCTTCACTAGGACGTTTTTTGGGTTGACCGAACGCACCCTGCCAGCGTCTAGTCGCTCTACACCGTCCACGTGTCACTCTGTGTTTAACCTAGAGCCGCTTGATCTCAACGGTTAAGTTGTGACCGAACATTGCACAGTGAATGACCGGACGCTTCTACATCTGAGTCTGGTCGTTTCTAGAGAGCTCCCTGAGCCTCTGTTTTGCGACCGTACGCATCCGGTCCACCATGACCGGACGCATACCAAGTGTCCTGATCAGTTCTGTGTCTGCACGCCTAACTCCTAGCGCCACCTACATCACCATATGTCAGCACTGACCGGACATAGACCCTGAGCGTCCGATCACTCTTTGCGCCAGCATCCGGTCACTAGACCGAGACCACACGGTAACTGCTGCCACTGACCGGACACGCCAATCCTGCCGAGGCCAGTGTCTGATCCGTTATGCAAAACCCTATCTTTTCTGTATAGGGCGTCGGTGGCACCGTTGGACTATCCTGCACTCTACTGGTCGGACACTCCGCCGGTGGAGTTTCGAACCTTTCTCGCTTTTGTTCCATCGCCGAGTTGATCCACATCAACTCTAACTTCATCTTCTTTATAAATGCGCCAACACCAAGTGTACACAACCATGTGTATGTGTGTTAGCATTTTCACAATCATTTCCCAAAGGATTAGCCACTCAACTTGCCACACCACTCAATCCTAGCGATGATGTAAAGTTAGATCACTCGAGTAGCACTAGATGACCAATATATAAACAAGTTTGCCCCTCTCGATAGTACAGGCCATCTATCCTAAACCCGGTCATAAACTTCTCTACACACCAATGACCGGTGAAATGAAATACCCTAGGTTATACCTTTGCCTTGCGCATTCCATTCCATCTCCTCCAATGTCGATGCAACACATGCACCAACACGATCAACAATGATATGATCCACTTCATATCATCACGTGATCATATTGGTTCATCGATCTTGACTTCACTTGCTTTTCACCATTGCCTTCATCCATCTGCGCCAAGTCTTGCTTAAGCTTCACCGCCACGTGGTCCATCGCTCCAAAGCCTCCAACTTGCCCTTCACGCTTGCAACTGATCCATCAAGCCATGTCTTGATCTTCTCCACCTTGATCACATGACTCAATGTCATGTCTCATGTGTAATGAGCTCCTTCATCATCACATGTATGAGCTTTGCAACATCTTCGAGCCATTTAACCTTCATGGCATATGTTGCTCATACATATGTATCTGTGGACTAATCACCTGTGTATCTCACATAAACACAATTAGTCCACCTAGGTTGTCACTCAATTACCAAAACTACACAAGGACCTTTCAATCTCCTCTTTTGGTAATTGATGACAACTCTACAAAGATATGGAAATTAAGCTCTTTTGGATTCATGTTGCTTGCCTAAGCAATTTTACCATGTGTAAATGATTTTGGACAAGTACCACAAACCTAAAATGGTAGTATTAGCTCCGCCTACATATATGCTAGAGTATTTGGTTTGAAGCACTGCACATATGCATAGATTGAAATTGTGGGAGAGTAATTACTACTAAATGATGCTAAGGTGTATAAAGTAAACCTTTGAAGCGTGATACCAATCGGAGTTGCACCTTTAAGTTCATCCTTAGCACCATAGTTAGCTAGATATCGGTTAAAAATAAAATCACTAGATACCTCGTGAGATCAACATTAAAACCAAGGTACTAGCATTACTTGAAAAGCATACCAAGTGTCTAGCTATCATCCTATGCATGCTAGTTTTTATTTCATCAATCAAATTCTACAACTAGCATACCTCACACAAGCATGCATATTGAATTTAAGAACTTATGCAATGCAAGCAAGCACATGAATATGCATATATCAAATGCAATCAATCAAAGTTCATGAGCTTGCTCCCCCTATTTGTGTGGTTCTCTTGTCCAAGAATTTTGATCCATCTCTTTTCTTAATGTTGCTCCCTCTTTGTCCATGTCCATGTCCAACCTCTACTTCTTTGTTTCAATCTCTCCCAAAGCTTTCATATCTTACCTCTCCCCATTGTACAATCTCAATCTTAAAGCTTTCATATCTTTGTACAATCTCTCCCCCTTTGTCATCAATTTTCATAAAAGGTGTGCTTCTCATTGATGCAAAGGTATGCATTTGGGGTAGATGGTTGAGACTTGAATCTTGCATTTGAGACTTGAATCTTCAAGCCATTTCAACCTTCATGGCATATGTTGCTCATACACATGTACATGTGGACTAATCACCTGTGTATCTCATATAAACACAATTAGTCCACTTAGGTTGTCACTCAATTACCAAAACTACACAATGACCTTTCAACTATAGACTGAAACCCCGATCCGACTTGTACCTGACCTTCCTCGGAATATAAGGGGGAGGTCGAACTCACAGAACAACCTAGAGCATTCCGAGCTCTGCTGATAGCAGAGCAAGCTGATTGACACCGATCGATTCTCTGCCAAATCTCTCTTTCGTTGTAACCCCGATTTGGGTGCTCTCGAATACAAAGAACAACCACTGCTGGACGTAGGGCTCCGATAACCTAAACCAGAATACATCGTTGTGTCTTCTCTTGTGTTCTTGAGTCCACTCGAGCCACTGGAGACCCACACTCACGATGCTTGCCGCGGCAACTACCCGTGACACTTACATTCCCCCATTAGAGTTTCAGGAGCACCTGAAGCTTTCTTGGGTTGCAGTGATACCTCTCCCTGTTCCACTTCCTGTCTTGCCTTAAGTTGGCCTGGCAATACAAAATCCCCATCGCCGTCAGATCCACTATTATCGCCAGTTATGTCCCTCCCTACATCCTCTACCTTATCTTTGGTTGACTCTGTCTGAGGAGCCGATAGTTCTAACTGAATTGACAACTGACCAACCTTTATTGCCTGATTAGAAGTCCTCAACGTATCTTTTTTTTTTTGCGCAAGAGTCCTCAACGTATCTTGAGGAGATTGATCCAATAAAAACTCCAGCACCATCACCAACTAACTGCTGAACCTCCTTTTCACAAGTTGTCTCCTCAATATCACCCACTATTTCTTCTTCAGTATCTTGATTCTTTGACTGCGTTGTTTGATCAACATCCTGCTGGTGCTGTTTACCCACTTGCTTAGATGAACCAGATTCCTTGTGATTTACTAATTTTGGTTGGTCCAACCAGGCCAAACTATCCTGTGAATCTAGTTCATCCTCATCAATCACAGCATCCTCATCTAACTGTAGATCATCATTCTTGGGGTATATCCATAGATCTTCTCCCCCATATCGAACCAGGATATTTTCCTCCCTGCTTGTTGATGAACACCTTAGTAGTCCCACCTATTTGTTTGGGTTTTTTGCAAGACACTTCCACCCAGACCGACCTCCACTTCAAAGATTCCAAATATACTTCAGGTTGTCCCACCAGATAGGCCAGTTCTGTAACTACAGCTTCTGTCCAATACTACTTACTATCTTGTATGCTAGTTTATGAGAAATAACTTACTTTATTTAAGTAGTACTAGAATCCTTTATTACCTCTGTTATGATTCATATTCGGAATATATCACCCTGCAAATGACTAACATTTCAACAGGAGAGATAAAAAGAGAAGGACAGTCTTGTCTACCAACAAAATTTATTAGCTAGGATGCAAACACTTCTGGACTAATATTTAGCCTGTTAAAAGTTGGCTGGCTAATTTTTAGCCATAGCTAATAATTAGCTCTAATAATCGATTCAAACATGGTATTAGTTTGTTGTAGTATGTATACTTTTCGTACCGAACAATTCCTTGCGTGCATGTATCGACATTCTCTTTGCATGGAAAGAAACCAATGCAAGGAATTATTCCATGTATGTATTAAGGCAAACGACATGGATGGATGCACGGCTGATGGAGCCAAGAATAAAGGCCACGGCCGGGAGTATATCCCTTGCCTCCCTCGTGCCTGGCTCCAATTAGCACTGACTGTTTTTTGAACTAGCTCTGTGTACTACGTTGAGACAGTCACGGAGATGCTTTTGGTACACACGTGAATGAAGCAGCAAATGCCTGCACTGACGTTGTAATCAACATATATAGCCACTGCTATTCTTTTCTTTGGAAGAAATTAAAAATGGTTTTGAAATAAAAGAAAAGAAAATTTGAAAATAAAAGTTTTTTTTAAGTTGTAAAGTTTATCTTGGAAAGCCTATCAAAATTGTTTATTTTTATTTGAATAGGGAAGTATATTTGAAACTATACTTGAATTTGATTTGAATTTGAATTTGAAAATGTGTTTAGGAAAAATAGAAAATAAAATTTTCTTCTCCCCTCTCTTTTTCGGCCTATAGGCCCAAGCTGGAGCCCAGTTCCCTTCCCTCCTCGCTACTGCACGCATAGGCCCAGCTCTGCTTTCACGCAGGCCTCCTTCCTCCTCCCGCTCTTCCGCGCAGGCCCACTACTTCTCCTCCGTTTTTCCCCGTGGCCCGTTTTCTTCCGCCGGCCCACTCGCGTCCTGCTCCTTCCACGCCGGCCCAGCTTCATGCCCAGCAAGGCCCGCAATGCGCCCCTCTTCCCTTCCTCTCACTGGCGGTCTGGGTCCGCCCATCAGGGTGCCTTCTTACTCTCCGCGCCGTGTCCGCCTCAAGCACGACTACGCCTACGCCGTCCGTGTCCGGCTCCGCTACGCCGTGCGTGCCGTGCCGCCCACGCCTCCGTGCCCCTTAAATGCCGCCCGAGCCTGCACCGCCTCCCTACTCCGCCTCAAAGCAAGTTTTTGCCCTTGCTCGAGCCCACAGCCGCCATTGCCTAAGCGCCACCGTTGCCATCCGTTTTGCCAAGCGCCGCGTCGCCCTCCGTTGCTTCCCCGCCGGTCCTTTCGGTTCCGGTGAGTTCTCCATCCCCTTCTCTCTCCTCCCGTGTCTTCTCCGTCGAAAACTATGGCCCCTAAGTCCATTTTCGAGTTTCGCTGCTGAGCTCCGTCGCCGGCCATGGCACGCCACCGTGCCGGCCACTATTTCGGCCGGCAGCCTCCTCCCTCTCCCTTCCCGATCGAATCCTGGCCGCCCGCATCTGATCCGACGACCGATATTCATCCATACCCCTTCGGTTGGCATACTTGCTAAAGAGACCCTCTCTTTTCTACTAATCTAACCCGCAGTCCACTCTCCAGATCTAATCTCATCCATCCAACTCTAATCCAACGGCTTACATCTCTTCATACCCCTTTGTCTTGTAGTTTTGCAAAAGAGCCCTTACAAGTATTTAAGTCTTAACCTGCAGTCCCAAGCGCCATCACAGATTACGCTTTCTTCTTTGAAAAGCATAGTTTCTTCGGTTTGGATCCAAAATACGTTTTCACCTATTTACAGTTTTGCCACTAATTTTGTTTTAGCCATAACATCTCCGTTTTAACTCCGATTTGATCCGTTCAACTTGTGTTAGGTTCGTAATTTTATAATCTACATGTTCATACTACTGTTAGATATGTTTTCAACTTTTAAAATTTGAGGTTAGATTTAATCTATTATTTTAATAAAGGAAATCTTGTTTATTTCATATCTTCTGCGTTTTAGCTCTGTTTTGACCCATTCAAGTTGCGTTAGATTCATAACAACAAGATCTACGCGTTAGTAACAGTGTCTATCATATTACTATTTCTGAAATTTTATGGTTTAAATCATATCATGTTTAATAATTATGCAACTGGATTTTATAAATAAAATATGATTTGTTTCACTTTAGTTTTATGATTCAAATCTAAATTTGACTTGATTCAATTTATATTATTTATAAAATATCTTATATATGAATTTATATAGTTAAAATAAACGAAGCATATAGTTTTGTTTTCCACGTATAAAGCAAGTCTCTCGGTCGTTGTATCTTTTCAACCGTAGCTCCAATCAGAGTGCTTCTTGCGACTGTGTGTTCGTAGTGATGCGTAGAATCATGTTTCAAACTCTTTTACTTATTTTCTATGATTGGTGTAATGTTCTGATTTAGTTCTATTGTTTGCTTCGTGTATGATTGTATGGATGCTTGTGTGGTACTTTATGATTTCGTCCAGTCGGTGAGATATATGTGGTGATCAAGAAGAAGAAGAAGAACGTTGAAGATTAAAGCTTACCGAAGGATCGGTGTTTAAGGCAAGTATAGCATGGAACCATCCTTGTTACCTATTCACCTTTAATCACTTAATTCATATTACATGTGTCTACCTTGTTGCCAATAAGGATATCCTAGATATTTGATACCTTGTACCTTGATACCTATGGGGTATTACATTGGGTAGTATGATGCTAGTGCTCAACTAAAGACCATGATCTTATAAATTGACTAATGGTATATGCAATAAACATTTAAAAGATGCTTTTTAGCAACATGGAATAAGGGGGCTAGAGCATTGGGTTGTTTTATGGCGCTCTAGATTTCTCTCCCTAAGGACTTATCTGTAAGTGATCATCCGGGACTTACAGTACAACTGTGAGGGCTATATGGCTCTGGCTTTAGCTCAGTATGAGGATCTTTTCTAGCTTGTTAGAGGTTACCTTTATTAGCGTAAGAATGGCTTGCCGAATCGGGTATAGGACAGCCTCTACTCTTATGTGTATAGCCGTGATGGAATTGTGACATTCGATAGGGGGTTCCTATATCTGTTTGCCGAGTGAATCTAATAGCCCTAACTTGTTAGACGAATCTTTGAAAGGCTTTATAGTGAACCCTGCCGACCTTCCTTGGTAGTGGGTCAAGAGGCTGATCACCTCGGGCGAAAGGATAAATTATGACTCATAGTGAAAGTGTACAACCTCTGCAGAGTGTAAAACTGGTATATCAGTCGTGCTCACGGTTACGAGCGGCCTTGGAACATTTACAAAATAGATGATGAACACTGATGATACTAATGATAAAGATGCTCACTAATGATTACTGTTTATGCTATTTATTATTCATGTTTACCTGATCATGTATTTATATGGGCTTGTGATAAACTTGTTGCTACTCCTTTGCTAAAATTATGACAATTAAAAGCTAATCGTAGTTAAACCAGTGTCAGCCTTTTGAGCTCCATGAACCCCATGTTATATTTGTTGAGTACGACATGTACTTACGCTTGCTTTATTTTTCACATATTTTGATAAAAATCCTGGATGGGTACCAGATTGCTAGTTTGGAAGAATTAGGCTTGTGATCAACCAGTCAGTTGTCTCTGTGGATTTGGAGTCTTCGCCTGATGATTGGAGATGTCTTTCCACTGTCTATACTCTGAGGTTATAATCTTTATACTAATACACTATGCATTTAAGCATTGTCTTTTGATATTACCCTTATTTGTAGCTATATGTGAGATTTGACATCCTGGGCTCACATATGGTATGTATCTGGTTTTGTTCTTAAAACCGGGTGCTACAAATAACAACTACACAATGTAAGGTGTTTCACATATCGAAAGATGATATGGTTTTACGCTGATCTATGTTCCAAAATGTAAGGTGTTTTCATATTGTTGTATGACTTCCCTTTAACATAGATCAAGTTTACTAGAAAATGCATACCACATCCAATTAGTTTGTAAATCCATCGTGAAATATGTCTTGATAGATGCTATCCTCTCCTTTCCAGATCATAGTTCATTTTGACTTTTGTCCTCAGTCAAACTTCTCTTGGCCTATTTTATTAAAAAATGCAACATCTGCAACATCCATTAGCTTTATTAAATTCTCCTAAAAATATGTTCTAATAGTTCATTATTTGAACTCATAGATGTTAATGTATTTCTCTAAAAGATTGGTCAAATTTTTTGTGAGTTAGAACACACTGAATGTGAACTATAATTTGGAATGATTAAAAATTGGACCTAGGTAGTGAAATTAGACTTATGAAACTAAAACACCTTACATTTTGAAAAGATGGAAGTACTAACTAGAAATTATTACTAGCTAGAATCAAACTTCTGCTATAAGGATCATGTGCCCATATCCATATTTAAGTATGATATTGGTGATTTAGATGATAATCCAATCACTAGGACTAACATGTGTGCTATGATAAATACCCTTGTAATCTAATCCTCTAGAAAGTACGGTAGTAGCATCCAAATATGCAAATATTGTGGCACGAGCAGGGTGGTCAAATCATCTAAGGTACATAAACTACTTTATCAATGTTATAGTTAGGCATTATAATAGATCCTAGGGATGAAAGGGCAGAAGAGGCATGGAGATTGGTAAAGAAACACAACCAAAACGATGAATATAGATAGATAAGACATCATCGGACATTTTACACCTCACCAAAATGAGTACGCTGGACAAATCGATCAGTGTCATCTGTTCGGTGGCTCTACTGCATGCACTATTCACTTGAATAGACCAACTGACCAAACAATGATGAGGAAGGGGGAGCACCAAACAAATGAGGCATGACTAGATAATTGGCTGAAAGCAATGAGTTGATAGCCACCTTTAAGGTCAATTGGACAAATAGTTTGGCCAAAAGAAAAGGAGAATCTCTAGAAAAATATAAGCATCATTCGGCATACATTACAATGTGGCACTACGCAATTTCATGGGATGGACAATCTTTCAAGAGGAAGAGTTCAAGCATCAGATAGTATGATTTAGCAAACTGCAATGGCCACTTCAACTATAGCAAATGATCTGATGGTCCAATGGATTTTTTTGGGTCACAAGACTGCCTAGCCAGTTGCTCTTTGGTAGTACTTAGTTGATGGGTAGTTGGGGTCAACCGACTATATATAAGAGTTCCTACTCACTTGGTTGATGTCTTTGGATTGTCCCAAGGATAGATGCTAGAAGCTAGATCAAGTGATTCTACACTCCATCCATCCTATCAAGTGCATATCTACCACATCCAAGACATGGTAGGAGTTAGTGTTCATCTTTGTGAGGGATAGACCTTAGAGCTTTGAGTGTTGTAGTTTTGATGAGCCAGAGGAATTTATGTCTTGGTGAACATGCATCGACGTCGACCCTTCATTCTTGGTGTGAAGTGGTAACAACTTGGTGTGCTAGAATGAGGCCTTTTCTAGGTATAGAAGCTCCATAGTGAACTTCACCGAAGCGAGTGAAGGCAACGAGTAGGTGGTGAGACTTAGTGGCTATCAACACTTTGCTTGGTTGTGCAAGCCTTTGTGTCAAGATCAACACTATGACTAGGGGAAGGCTTGGTGACCAAGAGTGCATCTTGGTGGAGATCCAATGTGAACTAGAGTTGCGGTTTGGCAACTAATACCACATGATACATCTTCATTTCGAGGAATTTGCTTTCTATTAACTTGCTCTTTTCTTACCATATTAATCTTCCATGATATGTTTTGATTGTGTGGCCTTTACCTTTCCTAGATTAGCACAATAGATTGATAATTTAGTAGTTCTTCATTGATAAACTCTTTGTGGGTTGGGTTGGTGAGCACACTATAAAAGTCTACGGTGCACATCATGATAGTTAGTTGATAGGATCAAGTGTAGATCAAGTTCATATCTAAAAGCATCACTCATTTGGATATGTACAACACTCCTCAAGTTGTTATGCAAGGGCCAATCCAAAGCTCAAGCATGATAATTAAATCTCTAGGTGAGCTCGTTCATAATTTCTCCTTTTTGTGATTATGAGGATAGATTCCTACCTAATGATATTATTATTCATAAGAACTACGGAGATGACTAAGAAGTACTTGGAGAAAGGCATGGAGGTGGAGAAGACCAGTATGACTGTCCAAGCCATGATGGAGGCCCAATCCATATGAAGTTCGATGTCAGCATCGGACTATGGAAGCAACCCTCACTAAAATTTTCAACTAGATTATACATGGACTCTGATCTTGATGTTCTACATGTGCATTAGGAATGCAAGTGGGCTAGCCCACGAACCCACATATAGGATTAATTTTGTGGTTTCCTCGTGGAGGCCCAATCCATATGAAGTTCTTAGTTTGTGAGACCAAAACTTCAAGTGCTTAATCTTTTTTAGCAAATTGAGTTGTGTTCTTTCTTGTTCTTGTTTGTATTCCTCAATTCATAGGAAGGGAGTGAATTAGTCTTCATGGTGAGGTCATCTTGACAATGGATGATTGATCAATAGAGAGGCGGGGGGTGTGGCGATTGTAATGTCTGGGTCTTGTTGATAGGAAGCTAGATCATGCGTGTCAATTCTCCACCTAACAGAGTTTGGGCACCCCTGTTCCCTTCACCAAATTCACCCCCTCTCCCTCTTAGATCTAAGTGACTTGCACTCACTCTCAAGTGTCACTACACATTGTGGTTGGTTGCACGATGCATGTTCATGCTTCCTTAACCAGTCGATCAAGACGAGTTTTGACCATATGGACTCAAATCTCTCTTGATGAATCTGCAGAAAAGAAGGTTTGGCAAACTATCATTCCCCTTTGATTATAAGATACTCCTAAATAAGCCAAAATTGATTTCCAAGGATAGTTTGTGAGCTAAAATGCTCCTAGTCCTAGTTAGAGGCGCTTTCTTACGTGGACCGTCTCTGTAAGAAATCGGAGCTGTCTGTAAAGAAGATATGTGCAGTAGTGAAAATGCAATTTAAGATCGGAACCAATTCAAATTTTCTTAAATTTATATAAAATAATATTTATATTTATATCTCTAAATAAGTTTACTATAAAAATATATTTCATGACTAATCTAACAATTTTTATTCAGTATCATAAATATCAGTATTTTTTATAGTTGGTTGAACTTCAAATTGTTGACTCCTCAAAAACTGAAAATTATATCTTTTTAGAACAGATGAAGTAGCGTTTTATTAGCACAAATGGATAAGCAATTGGTTTCTTTTTTAGCAAAAATGGATAAGTAATTGGTGATCACCAGAACTTATGATTAGAGTGTACACGACTACAGGCCGCTCGAGGTGCTTGAAAATGAAGAAGGCGGCCCGGCCCTACGGCCTCTTTGGCGAAGCAACCCACTTATCTAGCTGGCCAGATTGTAGGCCAGCCAAGTTGAAATGCTGAATGGGGTGGCCCAGTAGTGGCTGAGCCTTGGCAGGAGGAAACTGACAATTGTTTCTCAAAAAAAGAGAGGAGAAAACTGACAATTTCCTGTGTTCTGAATCGCCAAATGTGTCGCTGCACCTGGAGACTTGTGACAACGTAGAAAACCAAACTGGTGGAACCCGAAGGTAGCTAGAGAACCGAATCGGACTGACGAAACTACTAGCTTGCTGCAAGTGCAAGCTGATTAGCTGAAAAAGAGCTGGTCGCCCAATGTTCTGGATTTAAAGGAGCTTGCACCGTTTACTTTCCAATATGAATTTTAAAATGCAATACTAACTTTTGGTAAACTATGTCTGCCGTAGAAAATGTGGCGAACTAAAACTGAAGCTACATTTGTGGCAAAGTTTGATACAAAATGAGTCTACGACGTGTGTGATAGATCGAGGGCTAAGAAAGTATGGCGTGCCATGGTTATGGTAGTGAACCAAATCGAGCTGTCGAAAAAAACTATAGCATAACTACCTTTAACGTGGCAAGTTTTGATCAGGAACATCAGGGTGATGCTTTAGCCGTGAGCCGCCATTCATGAGAGACGAAAAAGACAAGCATGTCTGGTTTTCTAGGGTACGGTACCAAAAGAAAGGATACAAGATTATTTGCGCCTTCATGTCGTCACTAACACAATCCCGAATTACCTTGAATGCCAAAATCGCCAAGAAAATGATCCTTGGCCACAAACCATCAAGCAAACTCCGTCAAGGATAGAAGACAAGTGAAATTAGTTTCCTTGGTGGTTTTGGCTCTCAAGGATGATTTCCTCGGAGGCTAGCCGCCTAGAAAACTAGGACCATACTTAATTTGCCAAATGGACAAGAAAATATTGCAACTGTTAAGTAAATTTGTTTTCTTGAGGACCAGCAACCTTCTAGAAAATATTACTAACCATCACGGAAAATAGTTTCCTTGAGGGCCAGCAACCTCCGTAGAAATATAGAGCAATAGAAAAAAAAAGCATCATCAATAAAATTAGTTTCCTTGACGGGCCAGCAACCTCCAAGAAAATATACAACAATAGCAAAAGAAACATAAAGGGATTCAAACATGTGACCTATTTGCTTCACATGAAAATCATTTACCACTACACCTCAAAGCAACTTGTGACTAAGTGAATTATTTTTTCTTTTTCAGTCACTTTGTTGAATCATGTAATGAATATTCGAGATCCTAAACGATTTTAAATGTAAAAAGTTTGAACTAAAAAAGTTTTAGACCTCATCGATTACTTAAACTTTGGTTTAGGTCATATCTCCATCCGAGGTCATTTGGAAAATTCAAAAAATTTGAATTTTAAAGCTATGAGAATTTCCTTGGGGGTTTCAAATTACAGTCGAGAAAATATGAATTACTTTGGCGGCTTCGAATAGCACTAAAAAAATACGAATTACCTTGGCATTTCGAATAACACATAAGGAAATGAGCAATTATCTTAGAGTTTTGTAATAACACTCAAAGAAACAGAGAATTACCTTGGCAGTTTGGTTTAGCACTCATGAATATCCATTTCCTCGGAGGTTTTAACTATGGTGGTGTTTGGATCACTAGTCCAAGGACTAAAGTTTAGCCCATAAAGTTTTTCTGCTGGACTGTTTGGATCCATGGGCTAAACTTTAGTCCTCTAATCTACAATGACTGATTTGCCCTCATTTAATTATCCATGTAAAAGCCATGCATACGAGCGGCAAGGGGTATGGGGCGTCCAGCGTCCGCCCCGAGAGAGTTTAGCCTAGTTTAGGGTCTCTTTGGAAGCAAAAGATTTTAACCCAATTTTTAGCCATTTGCTCACTTTTAGCCCTCTGTTTGGATCCTCATGGCAAAAAAAAAGGGGCTAAAAGTGCAGGGCTAAAGTTTTACCATAAGATCCAAACAGGACCTATACTTTCCTCTTTTTTGAGGGCAAAAAACTATATTTTCCTTAACGGTTTTATTTTGGCCTTCAAGGAAATTTTTAACATTCAAGGTGATTTTGGATCGTGGAAGTGCGTTACTGTACGTAACTGACACGTCAGTAGCTGGTGAAGCCAATTGCTGGTAGGTTCGTTCAGATTAATTTGGACACCCAGACTGAAGATAGCCGAAGGTGATGAGACTGCTGTTCTGACGAAACAAAATCGCTGCATTGTTGCCGAAGGTAATTAACTAACCTTGACTGTGTTGTCCTTTTACTGTTGTTGTCGCTGACTGCGGATGTTGCCGTGGTCCTTAGCCATGGGTAACCCGGAGATAAAAAGGAGAATCAGATTCAATTCGTTGCCCTAAAAAAAAAGGGAGCTGATCAATAACCGGATCTGCAAAAACCAAGTTGGTTGAGGCGAAACACTATTAAATCTTGTTATATTAATTAACAAACACGTGCCCAAGGCACGATACGGCCACGATTTGGCTAATGTGCATGGATTATTTTTGCATCCTAAAACGAAGAGGGTGATTGGTTTTTTTTTTTTTTTTGAGGGAACGAAGAGGGGTGATTAGTTGCTTAACAAGATTTAATAGTGTTTGCTTGGGCTGACTACAGGGTGCCCAATCACCAAAGAGGCCTTTGCTTGGGCTGACCAAAGATGACTTTGCTTGCACTGGGCTGACGGTGTGTTTGGATGCAGCCCTGGGCCAATTTTGCATGGACAATTTGCAGCCTGTGTGGCCTACCTGGAAAGTATTTGCTTGAAGCCCTAGAAAGCAGGTCAGCAGTCTGAACCAAAATTGACTACCTGGCTGCTGCTTGCTGTTGTGGGGCTCTAATCACCGTGACTCCCTAGGGCGCCACGGCTCTCCTTTCCTAGGCAGTTTCAGCCAAACAATCACTCTTACGGATGCCTGACTAGACAAAATTGAATGCATTTACAAGCAGCATCTTTTTCTCCACGCAAATGATTCATGGTTGCGACCAAACATACCCTGAATACCCAAATGACTCTTCCCCCTAGTTTCACCTTCGCGTACCGGGCTTCTTGTGCTGAAATGGGGTGCATGGAGGTTACATTGGACGATCTTTCATTGATTTGTTTGGCTTGGAATTTAGCACTGATCTCTTGAACACTTCCAATAGCTTGTTGTAGCAGCAGGTGAATAATATTGGCTTGTAAGAATAATCCTGAATGCATGGCGTTTTGTAATTGGCACTTCTTTCCTTAATCTACTGCATGCATGTTTAATTGCATGTGGCTAAGGGTAATACTAACCTAGAAACTAGCATAGTTTTTATGTTCATTAATTAGGGTGCCAACTAAGTAACATAGTAGTGTGACACTATATAATTAATGAAGATAGATGAGAAAATGGTTTCTTATAGGCCCTCTTTAGTATGACTTCTAGAGGGGCTTCTGTGGCATCATGGGGAAGCCCTGCCAAACACACTGACATGTAAAACAGCCTCTGAAGCTAAGACCATGCAAAAAGTGATGAAACCAAAACCTTTTTAGCCTAGAAGCTGAAGCCACAAAAAATGAGGCTTTACTGGCTTCACCATTTTTGGAGAAGCCAAAGCCCTGCCAAAGAGGATCTTAGATAAGAAACCATGTTTACAGTGGAACCGGGATATAAAGAGATGTGATAAGTAGATAATAGGAGAGAATAGACACATGATTGGACAAAAAAATATTTTGAAGAAACCATCCGATAGAAATAAGATTTCTATGTATAGTGTCTACATGACTGACAAGCATAGACAACTAATGAGATGACTTAATGAGAGGCGTCCTAGTTTTTCTTCTCCATAAAGATCATCTGTCTAAGATTTTTACAATAATTAAAATATTTTAGACAGAAGGAGTACAAAGAAATATCATTTCACAATTGCCTACATGAGAGGGTACATACACTTCAGTTTGTCAATGGCATATAAGGTACATGCCTAGAAAATCTGAGTACACAGCACAAGCATGATGGAATAATGAATGTCATTTGGATTATCCATTAATCAGCTAGAAGCAAAACCTCCAGAACATTAAAAAGGAAACTCTCAAGGGGACGATGCATTCAGATAATAATATACATCGATGTGGAGAGAGAGAGAGATAGATGATCGGGGAACAACACATTAGTACACACACTGACATAAGATCTGGACTTAACAACCTACTCATCAAGTGTTCGTGCTTCCTAGCACATAACTTGAATCATAATACACAGCAGCAGGCTAGCTGATTAAGTTGATCTCGAAACCTGGGAAAAGGAGAAAACAGATTTTAGTCAGATAACGCTGTAAACAATGTGTCATAATAACTGACAGCATATATATACGACAACTCATGCATCTGCTGGTTCACCTACCAGGTAGTAGCATTCCCCCATCTGCAAGCTCTTCATGAGGACGCCGTTCTCGTTCACCGGTAGTATCTCGCCGGAGGAGTGAACCAGCATCGCGTCACGCCCGAACGTGCCAGCCAAGTCCAGCAATGCGCCACGGCCTGGCACCTCGTACACCACACCGTTGATGAACACCTGGACAGACGCCGTCGTCGTCGTCGTCGTCCCTGCAATTAAATTGTCATCCAGCCATATTAACCCCATAATCACAGACAGATGACCCTACAAACGATCATCAATTACTCTATAGGAGTAAGAGTGTATATATAATGCAATATATATCTTTGAGATTCCACATGCAATGGCAGCAATGCACAACACTGTTGATAAGAACACTCACCAGTTGGTTGGTAGCTCAGCTGGGAGGCGTCGTCGTTAGCCATGTAGCCGCAACGGTGCTGGTCGCCGCCGCGCGACATGAGTCCCCATTTGCCGGGAGATGGCGAAGAGGTCGTCCCCGCCGTCGATGTCGTCGCTAAACAAGTGGGGCGACGACGCAACCGCAGGCGGCATCGGCGCAACCGCGGGCATGCCAGCGGTGCGTGCCTGGCCCTGCCCGTGCATGGCGAAGAGAGAGACGCTGTCGTTGACGAGGCCGTGGAGGTTGCCGGCGACGGCCGCTGTGGCAGTCGTTGGCAGCTGGGGCGCCGCGCCGCAGGCCTGCTGGAGCTGGCGGGCGCGGCGGCGGGACCGGGAGCGGCGGTTCTGGAACCAGTAGAAGACGTTGGCGTCGCGGACGGCGCCGAAGCGCTCCAGGAGCCGGCGGATGCGCGCCATCTCGTCTTTGGCCGGGTTCACCATGCCGCTGTTGAAGATGGACTCCAGGATCAGGATCTGCTCCGGCTTGGGCGCCCACCGCGACCTCGCCGTCGTTGGCTCGCCCTCGCCGCCGCGGTGGTGGGCTTGTGCTTGGCTGAGGTGGGAGTCCATGGTGGGGGTCTTGGAGATCGGAGAGGAACAGGGTAGCTGTAGCCTGGAAACGGTCAAAGCTAGCGAGCTAGGATGAGACAGCGTTGTGGAAAGGGACGCAGGAATAGAAGAGAAGCCAAGAGAGAAGACCGACACAAGGACAAATTAACCTAATGGAGTGGAGGCATAATTGAGAGGGGTCTGGGTCTCTCCCTACTTATAGGGCTCCGTGTGCGGAGAGAGAGAGAGAAGAGAGAGAGAGAGAGAGAGAGAGAGAGAGAGAGTGAGTTCTTGTCTTTCGTTGGCTAGCTAGCTAATATGATAATCGGATCATTTAGCTAGCAAACAGCGCAGGCAGTGATTATGCTTTATATTGTCATGTTCTGTGAAGGGTGATTAGTACATTTTGGGTGCCGCTAGTTTGTTTGAACTTGCATAATTGTAGAGGTTGTTTGGCATGCATGCCTCGTCCTCAAGTGCTCCTTCGAAGGAGCCACAAATTATAACTCCTCCTCTAGACCCTAATACGGCTCCGGTTCCTTTACTATCTATCAAAAAACTATTTTTGGTCTAAAGTGTTTGGTACAACTTCTTTGCAGGAAGCTGATGCCAGAGTTAGAGGTGGAGCCGTGCCAAACAGACCCTTACACTTATAAAACTCGTCTTCACCAACCAATTCAATTAATATAGATGCAGTAAGTTGCCTTGCAAAAGCGATGTTTGTTGGCAATAGAAATTGCTAGATATCTAGAAAAGTTAAAATGACTTACTATTTGGAACGGAGGGAGTATGTTTCTAAGCCATACATATGTACCACTGCAGTCCCCAATAAAAGCCACCTTATGGAAAATCAAGGGGGAAGGTCTCCGGTCATGATCATCGACGGATAGGCTAGTACTTGGTATTGCGGCAATTAACTTCCTGTCGACTTTAATCTGATACTAGAACCACAAATTTTTATCGATACTCAAAGGAAGTCACGAAACTCTCGATTTTTAACTGTAAAAACACATGAATAGTATGTAAATTAAAGTTATGATATATGTACGAGTTAGTATTTCTATGCTTTGCATCTGCATTTTTATTCCATACAGACTTTATAGGATATTGCCAACATTAACTTATATTTTTGGATGTCACGATTCTCATAAAATAAATTATAGTTTAAAAATGTAATAGAAAGCGTAAAACATAAATAGACATGTAATATTCCCATTCTTGTTTAGCATGCACATTTGATAGTTTGTTTCCTCCCATTACAACATACACATATTTGTAATATGAACCTATTATTAAAGAGCAAAGTTATTTTTCTTTATGTTTTTTACTTCTTAAAGTGCTCTCGCATTTCTCCTATTATTTGTATTTCACTCGGACCCATGATCCATCTTCATACGAGTTATAACCACACGCGTTTTTGCGTGTTGCAACGATACACTACCGGACTCAGTGGCTTTGCCGAGTGCTGCACTCAGCAAAAAATGAATCGGCAAAGGTGTCTTTGCCGAGTGTTTTTTGTCGGGCACTCGGCAAAGCCTTTGCCGAGTGCCCGACACTCGGCAAAGTTGGAACCGAAAAAACCCAAAAAAATGGGAAAATGGAAAAAATGGAATTTTTTTAATCGGTGGAGGCCCCCACCGACCAGCGCCGCCCATCTCTGGCATTTTTCACATAAATTTCGCATCAACGCGGCCGACGGGATTCGAACCCGCGACCTCCCCTGCGCGTGAACCTCCTCTACCACTACACCACACTGTCACTTGTGTCTGGATTCCGTTTTAGTTCCCAACATATTATACTAAACCGAGTGTAAATTGCTTGTTTGAGGCCCTAAATGAATTCAAATAAAAAAGTTGTAAACTTCAAAGTTTCATAACTTTGAAAAGATCTACACTTTTAGTTTAGGAAGTTTTTCCATCCGAGGTCGTTCACAAAATTTGAATTTCAAAATTTTGAAATTCAAACGTAGTTTTGCATGACAAGAAGATTTCAAATCAAAAAGTTGCCAACTACGATGTTTCATAACTTTTCGAGATCTACAGAGTTTATTTTGGTTGTTTTTCCATCCGAGATCGTTTGAAAAGTTCGAATTTTAAAATTTTGAAATTCAAACACAGTTTTGCATGACAATATGATTTGAAATCAAAAAGTTGCCAACTACAATGTTTCATAACTTTTCGAGATCTACAGAGTTTATTTTGGTTGTTTTTCCATCCGAGGTCGTTTGAAAAGTTCGAATTTTAAAATTTTGAAATTCAAACACAGTTTTGCATGACAAGATGATTTGAAATCAAAAAGTTGCCAACTACAATGTTTCATAACTTTTCGAGATCTACAGAGTTTATTTTGGTTGTTTTTCCATCCGAGGTCGTTTGATAAGTTCGAATTTTAAAATTTTGAAATTCAAACACAGTTTTGCATGACAAGATGATTTCAAATCAAAAAGTTGTCAATTACAAAGTTTCATAACTTTTCGAGATATACAAAGTTTATTTTGGTTGTTTAGTCATCTGTTCATCCGACATGGTCGTTCTAACATTGTTCACAAATCTTATATATCTCTCTTGTAGTTTCATAAACTACAAGAGAGATATGTTAGATTTGTGAACAAATTTACTTTTACTTTGTCATATGAAGAAAAGACCAAAACAAACATTGTACATCTTGATGAGTTATACAACTTTGTAGTTGAAAACTTTTTTCATTTGAATTAATTTACTGTTTCAAAATGTGCTTTGAAATTTTCTTTGCCGAGTGTAAAAAAAACACTCGGCAAAGAGCTTCTTTGCCGAGTGTCAAAAAAAACACTCGGCAAAGAAGCTTCTTTACCGAGTGTAAAAAAAACACTCGGAAAAGAGCTTCTTTGCCGAGTGTAAAAAAAAATACTCGGCAAAAGCGTTTTTGTCGAGTGCCCGAAAAACAACACTCGGCAAACCACTTAAGCACCCAGCAAAGAGCCGGTTCTCCAGTAGTGATACGACCTCCGATTCCAGTATATATTGAAACTGGTGATATGACTACTACAAAAATCTCTGAGCCACTAGTCGATCATATGACTGCACAATAAGGTTTATATTCCGTCGCAACGAATGGGCACATTTGCTGATATTATATCATCGTTGCCCTAGACAAAGTTAAAACACAAAGAATTAGTTGCAATCATCAACACTAACAATAGCTTTGTCCATTAATTGGGACGAGACACTAGAACGTGTGCTCGTGTCTTCGTGGTGCCTACATATACCACTTCATCTTGCAGAAATTGGATCGTATCGTCCATATACAAATGATTATTATGCTGGTTAGCAAGTATTGCCTTTTGGAACTAATTAACATTTTTTATTTATGTTGGGATGGTTTAGAATTAGCACGCCACAACAAGAATACCAGTTTCGCTATTCATAACTTACTATCTGTTTTTACGCGTGCCACTGGAATATATTAAACTAGCATTTGCTGTTTAGTTGACTCGAACTTTGAACGTGTCAAAGGTGCGACGTAAGCAAAATTGAACAAGCTATATTTGTGTCACCTTTAAAATGGACAGCCCAAAATTAAATAATAACTGCAGTTGAGAATAAGAGATTATATATATCACCTATACGACATATATATTTGATGTTGAATATAACAGAAGTATAAACAAAAGCATATATGTAGACTAATATTCAATGTATTCCATTGCTTCTCTCTTCGATTTCTAATGATAATCCATTTTCGTATATATATATATATATATATATATATATATATATATATATATATATATGCTATCCGACCTCGTACACACAGATAGCAACCTCATTGGACGTGCTACCATTTTGGGTGTGTAACTAAAGTGAACCGGGCGGCCGGGAGTACTGGGAGCCGAGGAGCGAACATGTGGGACCACAAAAATTGTGCAGCAGGATCAACTGACCTCTCTTTGGGGAGCCGGTGGGTGGCCGAGGGGTTTCTTATGTTGTTGGGCCGGGACGGTGGGCACTTCGTGTGAAAAGTGAAGGACAAGCTTCCGTTTCTTTTGTTTATATATAGTTTGATGATAGACTAGAATATAAATGCATGTGCAGGTACGGACGTATGCTAAATTTAATATCCCTTGAATTATTTATATATATGTATGTATGTATGTATGCTGGCTGACATATATAGGCTCCCATAACAAAAATATGTATATGGTAGATGCTGTACTTAGCACTGATGACTCACACACAGGATATACATGCATACATATATGCTCATTAATTAGCTTGGTTTGATTATTTGTCTAGCTATTCCACAGGTCGGTGTGTCGTCTTGTGTGCTTCTTCCCTCCTGATTCCTGTGCTCCTTGATGCATGAACCTGTCTAGCTATGTGCTGCCAACAGCAAGCGTGAGAATATGGAAATACTGTCCTAGCGAGGCGTGAGTGTCCAGATAAGACCCCCGGAATGTTTTGTTGACACGATGTACTACACATTATGAGCATATATATCCTTCAACAATCTTCTTATGCTTTAGCTAGAGATGAAATCGGATAGGATCACTAGTACAGAAACAAGCTGTACTTCCGGTTGGAAAACCCCTTCAGTCCTGGTTTTCCAACCGGGAGCACAAATCCAGAACTAAAGGGCCCCTCCTTTAGTCCCGGTTTTTCGCCCGGTATTAAAGGTCCACCTTTAGTCCTGGTTGGTAATACCAACCGAGGCTAAAGAGGTCTCCCGGCCTGACCACGTGGGCCGACCCTTTAGTCCCGGTTGGTATTACCAACCGGGACTAAAGGTTTTTTCTTTTTTTCTATTTTCAATTGATGATTCGTTTTGACCATGCGAACAACTACTAGCAAACACATTGTGGGTTGCGAGCTCATCGTTGCAGCCGGAATCCATTGATGCATCCCCCGCACAAAGAATTGACCAATCTGCATAGAAGGATTAGCGCAAAGAATTAACCAATCTCCCCATAAAAAATGAATAATCTTTCTTGTTCTTCCCATTAAATGTTTCATTCATTCATGCAACCGCAACAATAATATAAAGGAAAAAAATACATTACTCTGACAAAGTTTCAAAGTTTTGGCCAACAAAATTAGGAATTTTACTGGTGTACTCACCTCACTTATCCAAGCACGACTTCAAGGCTCCACGGGGCTTTGTCTTCCTAACTTACCGCAAGCGCTGCATGCATGGACTCCGTGAGAGCGACCACAGCGCATATCACCTGGCCGGAAATAGCCAGATCCACTACACCTAGAGTGCCGCTGCCGCAAGAGCTTGCGCCACGAACTCGCTGGAAACACAGCTCCTAGGCCCGCGTGACGCCACCGCCGCACGGCCGGTGCGCCGCAAGCCGGCGTGCAGCCGTCGTCGTAGCTCGGCTCGTTCAATGGCGCACAACTTGGAAAAGGAGATCCGGTGGATTGGAGATTGAAGAGAGAGAGTGAAGACTGAAGAGAGGATGAGATGCAGCACTGGCGTGAGGATGTTGAGAAGATAAGGATGAAGAAGAGGAGAGAGAAATTGTTGAAGGCGGTAAAATTTTTGGAAGTCCCGCGTTCAACATAAACTGTTGGAGACAGCAACTGGGACTAAAGGTCCCTTTCTAGTCCTGGACGGAGCCTCCAGCCGAGAGTAGACTTTTACTCCCGGTTGGAGGGACCAATCGGGAGTAAAAGTTAACCTTTAGTCCCTGTTGGTATCTTCAACCGGGACTAAAAGTCCCCTGCAGCAAAAGCCTGCCGCAGTAGCCGTAGGGCAGGGACCTTTAGTCCCGATTGGAGCTACCAACCGGGACTAAAGGTTTCTCTAGTCCCGGACGCGAAAAATACCGGAACTAAAGCCAAATTTCGAAGTGGATCAAAAGTCATTTCTCTACTAGTGGATACAGATGGCCAGTGATCCTGCAATATGTCCTATATTCCGTATTTATCTCATATTTTTTTCTCGGATCTTAGAACCGGATAAGGATCATTCAGCTATTGATATATCTATCTCATATACATATCAGAAAACTGATTTTGAGTATTTGGATTCAAATACAGTCAAGTATTGAATGTTTGGATTATATTTATATACGGATTATCCATAGAGTGTTTTGATTCTTTCAGGATGGACGGATATCGGGAAATATCCGTCCCATTTTCATCCCTAGCTTCAACCATATCCCGGCAAGGCTGGCCGTGGCGGCATCCACTCGCGCCGCCGCTGGGGCGACCAAGTGATCTGCGTGCGTACCTATTAGTAGCCACCGGCAGAGCCGGACACGCCGCACATCCACACGCGCCACTGCGGGGGAGAGGAAGAGGAAATGAAGCCGGGAGATGGCGAGGCATGATGCTTTGCTGGGACTAGCTATTCGGAACATGAACAATATATATGTATGTTTTCTCTATATTATACAAGAAAAGTAGCAAAATTTCCAAAGCGTTGTACGTAGGCCACCCAATCAAAATGCATTGGACGTTTTTTCTGCTTCCACGAGAGAGGTAGCTAGTAGCTTGGTACTTTCGGCGCAGCCATATAGGAGGTTTTCCACATATATATTATCAAAGATGCTGTAAACTAACGCATTGCTGCTTGGAAGCACGCTGCTGTATGTTTCGGCACCATTCGCCTGTCACTTGTACAACCCTTATCTGCGCACATGCATGCATCATCGTAGATCATGCATGCACCACAGCGAAAAATTCACTGTATACATATAGCTAGCTAGCTGTACCACCTGGCAGCTACAAAGGTCGTAGGTTTTTCAGATCGTGTACAGTGCTCCTGAACATTTTGTAGACATATATATATACGTGCATACAAGTGCAAGCCAGCCCACAGAACCAATTACAGTGGGCTGTATATGGCGACTCTGCGTCTTGCCGACATCCAGCTGAAAGCAGCCTCGACGGTTGGCCTAAGGATCGGCCGCTTTTGTACCCTTTGTTCTTCAGTTCTGCTATCATTGTTTGCGTACGATGACACAAATGTACATGCTTCCATCAGATGGGCTGACACCCTGACACGTTTCCTCAGATTGAAAGGACGTGACACCGCATGCATGGATGATCCATTGCGTGCATGCATGCATGCACGGATCTATGCAGGCATGTGTGACAGTACACGCGTGAGCTGGGTCCGGAAAAATAAGCCCATGTTCAGTTCCAAAAATAGTTCTAAAAAAGTGCTACAGTACTCGTCACATCGAATCTTGCGATACGTGCATGGAGCAGTAAGTGTAGACGAAAAAAAACTAATTGCACAGTTTGGTTGGAAATCACGAGACGAACGTTTTGAGCCTAACTAATCCATGATTGAATACTATTTGCCAAATAAAAACGAAAGTGCTACAATACCTAAATTTCAACTTTCCTCCAACTAAACACAGCCTAAAGCAAATGCGCTGACGTGTGGTTCTCGATCTGTCCGTCTCCTGCTTGCGGTTGATCAGTTGCATGCATGCCGCTAGATTCCCGCCCAATCATGCATGACCGTGCTTGTGGAATCGATCTCGACAAGGGACGTCGGTCCAAGACGAATCACGTACGATACCCAGGCCAGGAA
Organism: Miscanthus floridulus; assembly: GCF_019320115.1. Classification (NCBI taxonomy): domain Eukaryota; kingdom Viridiplantae; phylum Streptophyta; class Magnoliopsida; order Poales; family Poaceae; genus Miscanthus; species Miscanthus floridulus. Next base: position 47,931,705 of record NC_089587.1, read on the forward strand.
CATATACATGCATGCATGCATATTCGGATCGAAAAGATGTACACTATTGGAAATAGGCATGCACCCAAAATGCTTTCATGTCTCGTTAAATTATTGGAGGATGTATATTTGGCTCAACCATGCATACGATTTTTAACTTATTACCACGGCTGGTTTAAAGTAAAAGAAAAGCTGCAATGATATATACGATAATCGGTTTGGATTTCAACAGGTTAATTATTTGTGCATGATGGACTCAAAGAACTGACAGTTATACAGTAGCCACGCCGTTGGTTTATTGAACTGGCACTAATAATTGACGGTCATCTATTGATGTTTATGTGCAGCAGTGCATGCAACTAGATAAAGGATTTTTAGTAACATCTCTATTCTTGAGAAGAGATGGCTATATCAAAACCCACATGTCGGGTATCTTAGAATGGGGTACCCCAAGCAAAACATCAAAATGGGTTGCTAAAAGTCCCATCAAAAAAGAAAAAACTAGAAGGTAAGTCGTGGGCCCCTCACCCGCCACGACCAAGCCCACCGGGTCCTCCCTCTCCTCGCCTAGAGCCTCGAGCAGGAGGTCTCGGCATCCTGACGCCAACTCCGCTTCGCGCGAGGCTCCCCAGGGAAGGCCTCGGCAAGGAACGCCGTCTCCGCCCCGCCCGAGGCTCTCCACGGAAGGCCTCGGCAGGAAGCGCGTTCTCCGTATCGCGCGAGGCCTCTCGCGCGAGGCCTCGGCAAGGAGCCTGATCTCCGTCTCGCGCGAGGCCTCATTCTCCGTGTCGCTCGAGGCCGGCTCGTCCGCGGTCCGTCGCCCCCCGCCTCGGCCGACCCTCCCGACAGCGCGTTATGTCTCATTAATACTTTCAACCACTACCGCAATCTCAGCCGGACAGCGGCTCAACGTCACAGAATGGCCGACGCGACCCGAAGTCACATCAGCGCCGTACCGGCTGGGACAGGGCACGGTGGGGCTTACCGGCAACTGTGTCCCAGCACTGTGTCCACGATCAGCGCCTGGGACAGGGTATGACGGGGGTTACCGGTAACTGTGTCCCAGCACTGTGTCCACGATCAGCGCCTGGGACAGGGTATGACGGGGGGTTACCAGCCACTGTGTCCTAACGCTGCACCCACGACCCGCCGCCCGCTCAAGGCCTCGGCACTGTACACCGGGGCCTCGGCAATCTCGGGGTTCGTGCCTGCCGAGACCCCCCCACCGTAGTACAAGCCTCGGCACCGACCAGGCCTCAGCCTCGCGCACAATCTGTCCACCGGGGCTTGCACGTTCGCCGCCACGTCCGCTCCGAGACATTCCCGGGGCTCCCACGACGCACAGGACCTGATGGGACAACCACGCCGCTCTAGTATTCCAAGGACGGATCGCTCCTACGGCCACGCCGCCACCGAAACGGGCCACAGGGTTCGGACGTGCCACTCCTATTGGCATGACATCGCATAGTGATACATGTACTGCCCTCGTCCTCCCTTCAACTATAAAAAGAGAGGACTTGGGCCTCTTAGGGGGGGAGGAAAAAGACCGGATAACACATACACACACGCACACATTCCAGCCGCTTGAGAGCAACGTCTCAGACGGCCCACTCACACCCTGCCAAGACCTGGGACTAGTTCCCTCTCTCCCTTAACTTGTAACCCCCTACTATGAGCACTTCGGTGCAAGGAATACAAGTTCTATCCCTCAGACTGGACGTAGGGCGCCGATTGCCCGAACTAGTATAAACCTTGTGTCTCTTTGCATCACCATCCGAAAATCGGGAGCACGCAGAACAAATTCACTAGTCGGTCGAGGACCCCCCGGTCCGAAACACCGACACCACATCTAAGAAATCAATTTGTATAGGCGATTAGGATTTCCAGCTGCCTCTACAAATGTGCTCTATTCTAGAGGTAGTTGCCAAACGGAACCGCCTCTAAAAATGCCGGTTAAGAGGAGGTTCGGCTTGCCAGATGCCTCTAGAAAATGAGGCATTTCTAAAGTCCAATAATGATTTTTTAGATATGGTTGGTAATTTAGCCCACCCCTAAAAATAGGTGGAGCATAGTACTCCCTCCATTCTAAATTGCAAGTCGTTTTGGCTTTTCTAGGTAAATAGCTTTAGCTACATATATAGATATACATTATGCTTAGATACATATTAAAAGTTATGTATTACAAAAAGGTAGAACGACTTAAAATTTGGAACTGAGTAATTTTCATAATTTTTCCAATCAAATCGGATGAAGAAATTAAAATTTCATATCAAAATTGTAGTGCACGAAGAGATCTACACACTACTACAGAAAACATCTTTAGGGGCGGTTAAAATGATTTTTCAGGGACGGTTTGCCCAACCGCTACAATGCCACCGATTGTAAAGATGGGGCATATGTAGCGACGGGCTTTTAACCGCCCCCGAAAATGCATTTCTAGGAGGGAAACCGCCCCTGAAAATTGTATTTTCAGGGGCGGGTCCATTAGGAGAACCACCTAGACTGCAAACGTACTAGGTTCCATTAGGAGAACCGCCTAGACTGCAGGAATGTAGTGTCTTCCATTCCCCAGGTCTTCTGGGTGAAGCTCTAGTTTAGACTGCAAACGTACTAGGTCCTCCCATGACTTCAGCCCATTCTTTGTCTTCGCCTTAATGTTCATCAATATCCCAGTGACGCTCTCAATCACATTCTTTTTGATGTGCATGCCATCGATGGAATGGCGCATGGCCAAGTCTGGCCAGTAAGGCACGTACTTGAAGAAGATTGACATCTTCTTGAACGGCATGCCGTCAATCAGAGTTGTATCTCTCTTATTGATCTTTCTATCATTTTTCTTTTTACCTTAGACGACTTTGATGTTCTTCACCATGTTATACATGTAATACCATAGTACCACCAATGAAGTATTTCATCATCCTCTTGCTTTGGTACCTGTGTCCTTCCACTAAGAAGCGTCGGTGACACATGTACAGTTCCTTTCGGGATCCCTCCAGGAACTGACCTGCTATGTCAATCAAGCATTCCGAGCATCCCATGAATCCTTTGATCTATCCCAAAAGGGAAAACTGTCCTGGGTAGTCAGTGATGGTAACAAAAATGATGGCTTTGCATGTAAAGCTACTCTTAGCAAGCTCAACCCATATTTTCACTCCATGCATCCATATCTTGCATCTACAGCTTGAGAAAAACATCTATGTCGATGCTTGGTGCTTTCGGCCCTAAAATTATAATGGTCAGCAACAAATACTTCCTCTTTCTGACACAACCATGGAGGGAGGCTGTAGATCGACAGGATAACTGGCCATGTGTTGTGTGTGCTGGTCCTGTCACCAAAATGATTCATTCCATCAGTGCTCAAAGCGAACCTTACGTTTCTCGGATCTTCATGAAATTCTTGGTACTTGGCATCAAAGTCCTTCCACTATTGTGCATCAGATGGGTGACGTAGCACTCCGTCGTCTTTCTTGCATTCATCCGAAGCCCACCATCATATGAGCTCTGAGTCCCTTGGGTTTGAGAACAAACGTCTCAAGCGATCAATTAGTGATATATACCACATAACCAATGCTGGAATTCTTCTTTCGTTAGTATCATCTACTGCTAAGGTGATGTTT